>NC_081414.1:13404000-13741000 GCF_030272615.1 Cryptomeria japonica
TAAAATGCAAGGAACCTATTACTATCTATTGTGATAACACTGCAGCAATTGATATATCTAAGAACCTGGTATTACATTCTAAGAGCAAACATGTTTCTATTAAACTAAATTTTCTAAGGGAAAATGTTGAAGCAAAAGAAATAAAACTGTTTTATGTGAATACTAAAGAGCAGATTGCAGATATTTTCACTAAACCTCTGCCTAAGGAGACCTGTAAATATCTTAGAGATCAGCTTGGGGTCATACCCCAACTGATAGAGACTTAGGAAGTTGATGTTTGTCATCAATCGACAAAATTAACAGAGAAATATTTTACTCCGGCTTTGATGAGGAAGCTACTTCTCAGGAGGAGTAGTTGGTATACTGAATTGGTTGGTATTTTGTATCTGAAAATGATTTTTATATTACTTTGGCATTTGATGTCAAAGGGGGAGAGATTGGTATATGGAAAAACACAAGAAAGACACATGTCACTCTCAGGGAGAGAGATTCTTACTTTAGGGAGAGACTATTTATATTTGAATTTTGATTTCTGGTTATGATCTCTTTTTGGGAAATTGTTGGTTTTTGGTATTTGGCATTCCTGTTTTGACACTTTGATGGTTTTTCCATCTTGTGTTGCCATCAATGCCAAAGGGGGAGATTGTTGGTATTTTGGTATGGTTTTGTCATTGATGTCAACACCTACTAACACTTATCAACTTTGGGACTCTGGAGAATCAGTAACATTCACTGGCAAACAAATGACTCATGCACAATCACTGGTATCTGGTACACCGATAGGATATAATGATCACCGACACTTGGAATGGCATGGAAAACACTTGGTTATGTTGAAGACATCGTTTGGACACTTTGTCTTGAAGATTTGTTTATTGGCATATTCGTATTAGCATATTTGTTGTTACCGGCAAATAGGTCCAGGTTATACACCGATAGGCTTATCTTTTCCAGATCAGAATGGCACGCTATGGAGATGATTTATTATTGTTGTAAATGCATTAAGCTGACATGTTGAATTGGTTATTGCTTCGGGCATTAATTTATTTCTAAATTGATTTTATTATAATATCCCTTAGAGACGACCTACTAAAATTGGTCCTAGGTTATGATATAAATGTAAGATCTTATTTGTAAGATTGCATGTGGAATGTGAAAAAGGATTGTGTGAAGGTATATGCGAGAATAAGCAGAGCGATACATGCATACATCATTTGAAGGTTGAAGGAGAGTTTTTCTGAAGACAATTAGAACTACACCGGTACTAAATACAACATAGAAGATGCTAATTTAAGCAGTACATTCTTATTGGATTTAACCATCCAATTGTAGTCAGTGTGACTCCTATTTTGTGTTTGAGGAGTGAGCTCTATGCACTTGGCCTTTCTGCATGTGCAGACCCCATTTGTATACACTTACTATATGCAGTAGTATCATTTGATTGTGGGTAAGGTTTCCCACTGTGGTTTTTCCCGTTACAGGGTTTCCACGCACAAATATTGGTGTTATGTGTTGTGGATGACTTTGTCCTTTTGTTTCATGCATTAATCTTTACCAATATTGCAATTAACTGATAAAACTGTCTACCGGTATAAAAGACTAGTTTACCGGTATTAAGCAATAAGTTGGTTAAGTTATTTTTGGTTTGAATTTATTTGACAATTGATTCACCCCCCCTCTCAGTTGTCTCCGGGACCTAACATAGGACACCATATGACCCCTAACGACACCATATGATGTCCTAAGGGGTCATACGGTGTCCCTAGGTGTCATTTGTTGTCCTTAGGGATCATATAGTCTTATATGACCCCTTGAGACATCATATGACCCCTTAGGACATGTCATATGGTGTCCTAAGAGGTCATATGGTGTCCTAAGGGGTCATATGGTATTCTATGACCACTTAGGACACCATATGACCTCTAACATCACCATATGGTGTCCTAAGGGGTCATATGATTTCCTAAGGGGTCATATGGTGTCCTATGACCCCTTAAGACACCATATGACCCCATACAACACCATATAATCCCTAACGATGCCATATGGTTTCCTAAGGGGTCATATGGTATTCTATGACCCCTTAGGATACCATATGACTCCTAATGATAACATATGGTGTCCTAAGGGGTCATATGGTGTTCTATGACCCCTTGGGACACCATATGAGCCCTCAGGACACCATATGACCTCTAAAAACACCATATGGTGTCCTAAGGGGTCATATGATGTCCTAAGGGGTCATAAAACACCATATGACTCCTAAGGACATCATATGACTCCTAACGACATTAGATGACCCCTTAGGACACCATATGGTTTCGTTAGGGGTCATATGGTGTCCTAAGGGGTTATACAACACCATATGACCCCTTAGGACACCATATGACCCCTTAGGACACCCCATAGTGTACTTAGGGGTCATATAGTGTCCTAAGGGGGTTAGATGGTGTTATAAGGGGTCATATAACACCATATAACCCTTTAGGATACCGTATGATCTCTTAGGACACTATATCACCCCTAGCGACACCATATGGGGTCATATGGTATCCTAATGGGTCATAGAATACCATATGACCCCTTAGGACACCATATGACCCCCCAAAACACCATATGACATGTCCTAAGGGGTCATATGGCATCTTAAGGGGTCATAGAACACCATATGACCCCTAAGGACACCATATGACCCTAAAGGACACCATATGGTGTCAGTAGGGGTCATATGGTGTCCTAAGGGGTCATAGAACACCATATGACCCCTTAGGACATAATATGACCCCTAACGATACCATATGGTGGTCTTAGGGGTCATATGGTGTCCTAAGGGGTCATAGAACACCATATAACCCTTTATGACACCATATGACCCCTTGGGACACCATATGACCCAAAACAACACCATTTGGTGTCATTAGGGGTCATACGGTGTCCTAAGGGGTCATATGGCATCCTAATGGGTCATAGAATACCATATGACCCCTAACAACATCATATGATGCCTTGGGACACCATATGACCCCTGACGACACCATATGGTGTCCTAAGGGGTCATATGGTGTTTTATGACCCCCTAGGACACCATATGACCCCTTTTAATATCCTAGTAGATGATATGACCACTTGTGACACCGTATGACCCCTCAAGACACAATATGGTGTCGTTAGGTTTTATATGGTCTCCTAAGGGGTCATATGGTGTCGTTAGGGATCATATGGTGTCGTTAGGGATCATATGGTGTCCTAAGGGGTCATATGGTATTCTATGACCCATTAGGACACCGTATGACCCCTAACAACACTATATGGTGTCATTAGGGGTCATATGGTGTCCTAAGGGTTTAGATGGTGTCCTAAGGGGTCATAGGACACCATATAATCCCTTAGGACATTGTATGATCCCTTAGGACACCATGTGACCCCTAACCACACCATATGGTGTCATTAGGGGTCATATGTTGTCCTAATGGGTCATTGAATACCATATGAGCCCTTAAGACACCATATGACCCTTAAAAACTATTGGCAATTGACACTCATCAGATTAATTTTGTTGTCACTAATAGAAACAAGATTAGATAGAAGTCATTTAACAGCATTAGGAGGCATATACTGGCAGACACTGACATTAGAGTATCGAGGACTACACCGGCCCTAGCACCGGCACCAATATCAGTACTTGAAGGAAGCTGAGATCAAGGGAGATTTATTTAGAAAATAATTTTGTAATTATTGTCGAGGCCGACATTGAATATATTTTGTAATGCATTGTAAGCCACCATAAGGCACATTGTTTGTAATGGGTATATAGGTCAATCTGCTAGGTCATTTTGATTATGACATAGGATGCGACATAGGTGAAATAGAATATAGAACTATCTAATGTGGAGTATATGTATGTAGATCATTTGTATGTGAATGTTATATCATGCAATGATCTATAGATAGTTTGGATAGCATTCTTGGAGGAGGAGATATCGGTAGTAGTGTTCATGGTTTATGAACCAGTACAGAGAAGAGCTAGAATTGGAACTATATTTGGCATAGCCGATGCATTTTTCAGTTTATTTTTATTGTTTTACTTCAACAGAAGCTTGTAGTCAGTGAGACTCTTTAGTGATGAGCAGTATGCTCTAGGCAGTGTGCCTTCCTGCATGTGCAGGCCCCCATTATATGTAATATCCTTTCATATGGCCAGTGAACTAATATTGTGGGTCATAAATCCCACCATGGTTTTTCCTCTTTGAGGTTTTCCACATACAAACTTTGTGTGTTATGGTGTTCATTTATGTGGATGATTTATTTGCTTCATGCTATATGTTTAGTTTTTTACCGGCTTATATGTGTATGGTATAAAAGGGTAAAATCTTGTGTTACTGACAGAACATTGATTCACCCCCCCTCTCCGTGCTCTTGGATCCCAACAAATGACACCATATGACATGTCCTAAGGGTTCATATGGTGTCTTAAGGGGTCATAGAACACTATGTGACCCCTAAGGACACCATATGACCCCTACGGACACCATATGACCCCCACAGACACCATACGACCCCTTAGGACACCATATGGTGTCATTAGGGGTCACATTATGTCCTAAGGGGTCATAGAACACCATATGACCCCTTAGGACACAATATGATCCCTAATGACACCATATGACCCCTAATAACACCATATGACCCCTCACGACACCATATGGTGGTCTTAGGGGTCATATGGTGTCCTAAGGGGTCATATAACACCATATGACCCCTTATGACACCATATGACCCCTTAGGACGCCATATGACCCCTAACAACACCATATGGTGTCCTAAGGGGTCATATGGCATCCTAATTGGTCATAGAATACCATATGACCCCTTAGGACACTATATGACCCCTAACGACACCATATGACCCCTTAGGACACCATATGACCCCTAACGACATCATATGGTGTCCTGAGGGGTCATATGGTGTTCTTTGACCCCCTAGGACACCATATGACCCCTTTTAACATCCTAGTACATGACATGACTATTTGTGACACCATGTGACCCCTCAAGACACAATATGGTGTCGTTAGGGGTCATATGGTGTCCTAAGGGGTCATATGGCATCGTTAGGGATCATATGGTGTCCTAAGGGGTCATTTGGCATTCTATGACCCATTAGGACACCATATGACCCCTACACCATATGACCCCTAACGACACCATACAACCCCATTAGGACACCATATGACCCGTAACGACACCATATGGTGTCGTTACGGGTCATATGGTGTCCTAATGGGGTTGTATGGTGTCGTTAGGGGTCATATGGTGTTCTATGACCCCTTAGGACACCATATAACCCCTTACAACATGATATAGTGTCCTAAGGGGTCATCTGAAGTCGTTAGGGGTCATATGGTGTCCTAAGGAGTCATACGGTGTTCTATGACCCCTTAGGACACCATATGGTGTTGTGAGGGATCATATAGTGTCGTATGGGGTCATATGGTGTCCGGACATAGAACACCATATGACCCCTTAGGACACCATATGGTGTTTTTAGGGGTCATATGGTGTCTTGAGGGCTCATATGGTGTCCAAAGAGGTCATAGAATACCATATGACCCCTTAGGACACCATATGTTATCATTAGGGGTCATATGGTGTCCTAAGGGGTCATAGAATACCATATGACCCCTTAGGACACCATATGGTGTTGTGAGGGATTATATGGTGTTGTATGGGGTCATATGATGTCCTAAGGGGTCACAAAACACCATATGATCCCTTAGGACACCATATGACCCCTTAGGAAATCATATGACCCCTTAGGACACCATATGGTGACGTTAAGGGTCATATGGTATCCTAAGGGGTTATAGAACACCATATGACCCCTTAGGACACTATCTGACACCTTAGGACACCATTTGGTGTCGTTAGGGGTCATATGGTGTTCGAAGGGGTTATAAAACACCATATGACCCCATAGAGCATCATATAACCTCTAACAACACCATATAACCCCTTAGGACACCATATGGTGTCATTAGGGGTCATATGGTGTCCTAAGGGGTCATAGAACCCCATATGACCCCTTAGGACATCATATGACCCCTTAGTAAACCATATGAGCACTTTGGACACCATATGGTGTTGTTAGGGGTCATATGGTGTTCTAAGGGGTCATAAAACACCATATGACCCCTTAGGACACCATATTGTGTCATTAGGGGTCATATGGTGTCCTAAGGGGTCATAGAAGACCATATTTCCCCTTAGGACACCATATGACCCATTAGGATACCATATGGCATCGTTAGGCATCATATGGTGTCCTAAGGGGTCATAGAATACCATATGACACCATATGACCCCTAACGACACCATATAACCTGTTAAGACACCATATGACCCTTAACGACACCATATAACCCCTTAGGACATGATATGGTGTTGTTAGGGGTCATATGATGTCCTAAGGGGTCATATGGTATCATAAGGAGTCATATGGTGTCTTAAGGGGTCATATGGTGTCCTGAGTATCAATATGACCACTACGCTCAACCCTATCTATCCAAAAGAATGTTCCATCAATCTTGGACCCCATACCATAAACCTTATATCCTACAACCTATTATCTAAATCCTATATAGGGAGAGAGAAAAAAGAGGGGAATAGGAAGAATAAAGAGAAAGAGAGATCTACGAAGAAAGGGAGAGGTGGTTAGGGAGTGGCTGAGAGACCTAGAGAGGTAAGAGTAGATAGGTGAGGGAGAGAGAGAATGAAATAAGAGAGATAAGTTCACAAAGAGAGAAAGAGGGGTAAGGAGGTGGAAAGGAAATAATTAGAGAGGAGAGAGATCTAGAGCCTAGTAAGAGAGAGGTGAGACACCTAGGGTGGAAAGATAGAGGTGAAGGAGATATAGGGGGATTAAAAGACAAAGACGAATATGTAGATATGTAAAGATGGAGGGAAGGAGAAAAATAGGCATGGAAAGAGATGTTAGGAGGGAGAGGTATTAATTAAGAGAACACAGAGAGAGTGGAGAGAAACAATAATAAGAGAAGTGAGATGGAGGGAGGGAAGGATAAATATGGAGTTAATGAGGGAAGGTGAGAGAGAGAGGAAGAGAGTATAGGAGAGACCTAGAGAGGGGAGAGAGAAGAAATAGAGAGAAGAAAGGGGGAGTAATAGGTCTAGATTTTTTTGTAGACAAAGAGGTGATGAGAGAGATAAGAGAAAGAGAGAGTTCATAAAGGGAGATGGGTAAGTGGTGATGGAGAGAGAGAGGTGGAGAGGAAGGGAGAGAACTAGAGAGGGGATAAATAGAGAGATGAGATATGTAGAGAATGAGAGAGAGGTTAAATACCTAGATGGGAGTGATAGAGGAGAGATAGATAGAGGGTCTTAAAGATAGGTACCTAATGAGACATTAATGGACAAGGATAGAGGTGGATAGGGAACGAAGGAGAAACCTAGAAATTTGAGAGAGGGAGGTAGAGAGAGTAGGAGGGGGAGGTGACAACCTAGACAATGGAGAGAGGGAATAGATAGAAGATAAAAGAGATGACTAAGAGGGGATGGATGGAGAGGTATACATGGAGGGATTCAGAGATAGATAGGTTTGGAGAGAGAGAATAGAGGGAGAGAGTTCATAAATGGATAGGGATAAGGGAGAGGGAGAGAAATATGGAGATGGGGGGAGAGAACTAGAGGGTGGACAATTAATTAGGTGAGATACCTAGAGAGGGAGAGAGAGGTGGGGTAATAATCTAGGGAGGGAGAGGTAGTGAGGTGAATAGGGAGGGAGGAAGAGACCTAGATATGGAGAGAGAAGATAAAAGGGATAGGTAGTGACCAAGAGAATGGAGAGAGAGGGGAGTGAAATAATAAGAGAATGAGAGAGAAGAAGAGAGAGAGAGGGAGTCAAGGATAGATATGGGGTTAAGGAAGGAATGAAAGTTAGAGAAGTTGGGTTTACCTAGAGAGGGGAGAGAGAAGTGAGAGAGACAAAAGAGGGATAGAGATAGGTCTAGAGTTTGGGGATGATAAAGAGAGTGAGATACATAGCTGAAGAATGCTAATAGGAACATGCTGATTATTAAAATTTGAGTGTCTGAAATTTAATATGATACTCTTAAAACTAGAATCTACATTATAAGTCCTATAGAGTTGAAACCACTCTCAAACATCCTGCCAATATATGCATGAAATATAACTTAAAGTATAAGAAAAAAAAAAGACATATTGAAATGTGACTTATACTTAAATGTTATATTTCATGTATATATTCTCCTTTGAGGGTGGATATAACTTGTGCCCGGATTGGAAAATATACACACTCACAAAAACTTCACATTGGACAATTCAGAACATTTGGCGCGCACCAAATTTGTCGCTCGCCAAATGCAAAAAAATGACTTTTCACATTTGGCGAGCACCAAATGTGAAAATTCAAAATTTTGCATTTGGCGAGCACCATATTTGGTGCTCACCAAATGGTTTTGATTGGAAACCACAAACCCTTTGGGTTGGATTGCACTTGGGCATCCAACCCAAAGGGTTGGACGACCATTTCAGGCTTGAAACGTGTTTTTATCAGAAAATTAAAAAATTTCACATATTTTTTGCCATGCTCTCCATCAAGTTTGCACATGTTTCAATGAAACTTAAAAAAACACCATAGCAACCTCAATCTCTCTCTTAGCTATCCAAGCATGTAATTTTTTTTGCATTTTGATTTCATTAAGGATTTCATCTATAATTTCTTTTGTTAGTGTGTCCATTTTTGGTCGAAAAACCAACATGCACTATTTTGGGTATAGTTTTTTACACGTTAATCGAATTTTGAAGAAACTTATATTTTTAGAAACTAGACTCCATTCTACACAATTTTTTAAAAAACATTTTGATTTTTTATTAGTTATCAATGATTTTAGGGGGGAGCACACTCAAATTTCTATTTTTCAGGATGTGTCCATTTTGAAAATTAGTAAAAAATCACATACTCATTAAAAAATTAGCTGAAAAAACTAGCATAAACTACAAGTTGTTAGCTAATTTCTCACCAAAGCGATTTTAAAAATTAAAAAAAAAAGAATATTTTAGGGGGGGCCACAACAGACCACTTTTTGTGGCCCCACTTTTTGAAGCCCTTAATCTCCACCATTTTAAAAATAAATTAGTAGTTTAGAAAGTAGACTCAAAGAACTCTGACTCTTGTTCTTGTTGCATCTTCAAATTTGGAGTTTAACTATCTTCAATTTGTCGTTGAAGTTCAAACTTTGCTGATTTCAGAAGAAAAAAAAAGTGGCATCCTAAGACCCTCTTTTGGTACCACAACTTGGTGCACATACCTAGATGACACTCTACTTATGGGTGAGGCTTCTATTAGAGAGGCCAGGGTTATTAGATAGGTGCTTGACAAATATTGTTCTCTCTCCAGGGAAGATGTGAATTGGACCAAATCAGATATCTATTGCTTCAATACTCCGCCTGGAACATTCAGAGAGAACTCTCCAAAGTCTTGGGTATTAATTTGGGCAAATTACCAGGGAGATTTCTTGGTATTCCACTTTTTGCAGGTATGAATAAAACTTCTTTTTGGACCAAACTTTTAGATTCATGTAAAAGAAAAATTGAAAATTGACGAGGGAAGTGGCTTTCCTTAGCAAGGATTATTATTATGCTGAAATCTGTCATATCCGCGATCCCCCTATACTCAATGCAATGATTGAAAATTCTAGCCAAAATATAGAAAGTCATTCAGAGTGGGATGAGAAGATTCTTCTAGAATGGGTCGGAAGAGAAAGATAAGATTCCCCTCCTAGTGTGGAACAAGATTTGTAAAGCAAAATCGGCTAGTAGTGTGGGCATTCGGAGATGGAATTTTAGTGAATATGACCATGGGTGCAAAACTTGTCTAGCAGATGTTTAGTAACCTAAATCAAAAGTGGGTGCAAATCTTATCCCACAAATATTTAGATAGTCAAGAACTGGATCGAATCCTCATAACCTGTAACCCATGTAGGGGTTCAACTATATGGAATTTTATTCTTGACTGTAGAAAGATAATCATGGATCATATATCTTGGAAGGTTGGGAATGGGAGGAAGGCAAACTTTTGGTCTGATTCCTGAGATGGACATAAGGTCTTAGGGGAAGATGAGTCTCGACGGGACATTATAAGGAGAACTGAAGATCAGTGGGGAGTCAAAGTGGCAAATTATGCAAGAAGGAAAGTTATTAATGGTTTACCAACTTGGTCTTGGCACGATCCGAAGGTCTTCAAATTGAGTATGAAGTAGGTGGATTGATTGCAAGAGGTCTTTGGGGCTAGATCCATCAATATAGTAGAGACAAAAGATCAATTAGTTTGGTGTGGGGCGAAGAGGGGTCAATACTCGGTTAAGATTGGTTACTCTCTGTTTGATTAAAAGATGGTAGAGGATAATTGGCCAACGAATCTATGTTGGAAATCCAAATGTCTCCCCAAAGCACGTTCATTTATGTGGTTGGTTGTGTGTGGGAGGATCTTGACAGGGGATCACCTTCAGAGGTTGGGTTATGCGGGCCCATTCAAGTGTGTGTTGTGTAAGGAAACTGAGGAGTCTATTAACCATATATTCCTTCATTGCTCGATAGCTAGGGAATGTTGGAGTTTGTTGTTGGGGAAATTGAGGTGGCCCACTCCCATCAGTGCTGATTTAAAATCATGGCTCCTCAGTTGGAAGTCAAGGGAAGATACGTTTGTCTACTCAAGCATTTGGTATATCTCTCCCTCGGCTCTTATTTGGGAACTTTGGAAGGAGCGTAATAGACGTATTTTATAAGACAAGGAAGAGTAGCGGGTTCATATTTGGGACAGGATTGAGAGTTCCATCTTTGAGCTAGTCAGTTCGGCTCTCCAAATACCCTTACAGTGGTTGGGATAGTAGTATTCAACCTCAATGGACTCTCATCAGTATTAAACCCATTAATGGGTCTATGAGTGTTAATCCTCCTTCCAATCCAAGGATAGAACTGATTAAGGAATGGCGACCCCCTGAAAATGGATGGATCAAAGTAAGTTTGGATGGAGCATTATGTGGTAATCCTGGATCTTTGGGTATGGGATGTGTTGCGAAGGATAGTGAAGGAGAATTGTTAGCTCTTGGGAGACTCCGTCTTCCTGATGTTTTAAATAATGATGTGGAAGTTCAGGCTGCATTGGTGGCCATTCAGCTAGCTAAGGCTCTAGGATTTTTGATAATTCACATTGAAGGTGACTCCCAGATAATTGTTCAATCTATCATTAAAGGAAAGGCCTGGGGCAGAGTTGGAAACTTGAAAGAGAGATTAAGTGCATTGTTAACCTCCTCGACTCCTTTCAAGAATTCAAAATTTCTCATGTCTTGAGAGAGGGTAACTTCGACGTAGGCCAGTGTGCAAATGAAGCTCTAGAACTTCAAGTTGGCAAGATTATATTTGACCCCCCTATAACGACTAGTTTCTAGCTGAATCATCGCCTTGTCGGATGGCTCGTGGATACGGATTGCCACCCCGTTGGGCCCAGATGATTTTAATATTTAATGCATGTCAAGAAGAAGATTTATCAAGATCGGATTTATCCGATCGAAGTATGTAGTAGGATTCCCAAAGTGGTTGATGGCGGAGCGAGCGACTATGGTCTGTGGGAAGTCTGTCCACAATGACAGGGAGTAAGTGAAGATTTGGTCCTTCCCATGCTTGCCAACTTAAGGCGTACTTCATATTGATGATGCCTCGGAAGCCGGATGAACATTCTGGCTTGTTAAGTAAGCCAAGGAGACATATGGGGTGTGGGTTGATAATTAAATTATATGCAGTGCTACGTAGGTGACGACTGTGAGTAAAGATGGAGCTGAACTTTTCCTTGGTGTCGTCCAAAACCATGGTGGCTTTTTGGGGGTAGGTTTCGGATGAACGACTGTCCAATGTCTTCTACTTTGAAGACCCTGACTTCATGGCCAATGTGAAACTAGTTCTGGGTGAAGAGTATATCCGGTCACACTATAAGTATCGGACGAATGCCGATATTGCTTCTCTATCTGCGGCCTGGTGCTTTGAATTATTGAGAAAAGAGAGATTTAAGTGGGTGGTGGAGTGCTGTGTCGAGGAGGAATGGTGGGGGAACTTAGACAACTTCCTCAGGATGTCACAGGGAGGAGATGGTTTTCTTTGCCCAGACGAAACATGGCTACACGTAAGAGAATTCCTGCCTCCAAAACACCCATATTTCATTTGGAGTGCTACTTGTAGCAAGAAGATCTGGAGAGCCATGACGCAAGTAGGTATACGAGGGGTGGTGGAGTTTTTGGAAGCGTGAGCATGAGAAGCGATGGGTAGGGAGATTGCCAAATGGGGTCCATTGGGCTCGGCAGCTGCAAAAGGAAGCACTTCTTCGGCACCAAAGAGGAAGCGAGGAAGGCCAAGAAAGTCCAAGTGGTGCAAGCCCAAGCGCACCATCTGGATAGGATTTCGTCCGGAAGATGAAGACGATCCGGATGAGGAGGAGGCACCAGTCGAGGCTAAGTTGCACGGGTCAAGCAATTCGACCGAGTTAGTCCATGTGTGATGATATGTTTTCTTGTCGTCTGTATGATCGATATAATCTGTAGGATCCGTGTTTTGTCAGAAAGGTTTTTTGTATGAAATATTTTTATATGGTTTTGTATGGTTGGGGGTTAAGCGGTTTCTTCCTGTATGGGTGGTTTTATGACTTGATACCAGGACGTTGTAATCAATGTTTTTAATATATATATATATATATATATATATTCACCTTTGCAAAAAAAAAAAAAAATCATCTAAAGAGATTTACATCACCACCATTGTCATTCCTAAGGTATAATATTGTCAATTTAATATTTCAATTACAATTTAGCGTCTATTCTCTTAAGGATAAGCTCACTTTTTCATCAATCATTGCTGTTGTGGAGGTGGGAACACCAACATTGAGTTGGATTTAGGCAACCTCCTATGCAACATAACCATTTTTCCTCCTTTCATGTGAGGAAGTTTAAATCTAACAATAAAAGAGGTTAAAAGAGTGTAGAGTAGAATAAGGCAATAATTCTAAATTTTGACCAAGCAAAAGGCACCTAGACTAGGGAACCCTCCAACTGCATATGATGCCTTTTGGTTGAGATTCTCATAAACAAGCTCATAAGACATCCTGACTATATTTTTGACTCCTTTCTATTAGTTTGTACATCTTTAGGACTAGGGCACCCTCCAATTGTGTTTCACACTTTTAGCTCTATATTTTAGCTACAGGTTCCTCTCTATCTCATTTCTAGATCTAAGCTACTATGTTGGCTTTTTGTTCTGTATTTTATTGTTTATACTAGATATTTATCATTTTGTTATCATTTAACATAGTTCATCCACACACACTTCATAATCTCAATTCCAAATTATAACAAATAAACCATAAACCACAAGTGTTTAGATATCCAATTATGATTGTAGTTGAGCCTATTTGTGATTCTATTGATATTCTATGGAGATTTCAGATCTTAGTCTATATTCCTAGGCTAGGATCTCATTTTCCACATATCATTTTGGTGAACCCAACATATCTTACATTGTGTATAACTTCTAATTTAGATTTTTAGACATGATTTACTTGCATAAAAATTTTAAATTTATATACAATGATTTCACACATCTTTAGTTAATTCACTTTTTCACATGTCTTTAGTTAATTCACTTGTTTACATAGTCTTTCATGTTTAAAAAAGGAATCTTAAAAATGTTTCTAACATGTTTTTTTTTGGTTATGTTTCACACTTTCTTTCCTAAGAGAATTAAACGATGTCTTATGTTTCACATTTCCTCTCCTAAAATCTTTGAAACATGTCTTATATTTTACATTTTCATTTACTTGTCTAAAATATGTCTTATGTTTCAGATTTACTTTCCTAAAATCTTTGAAAGAGGCCTTTTTTTTCTACATTTACGTTCTTAAGAGCTTTAATATACATCTTATGTTTCACATCTACTTTCCTAAAAGATTTAGCTAATGTCCTGCAAGTCATGATACATGTCCTATGTTATGCCTTTATTTTTCAAAAAACCTTGGTAGATGCTTCACATTATACCTTTGATACTCCTATAAATAACAATAAGGTCAATGATTATCCGTCTCCCAAGGTTTTTTCTCACTAATGAGGAAACTTTGACACGATAAGAGGATATTATTAACAATTCTCTCAATGATCACTATATTAGGTACGATGCATTAAGGACCCTTCTCCTAGATGTACCCCCCTAACTATAAGGAAGGTAAGTTAGTGAAACAACTTCCTACTCTAATCTTGAGAGGAGATTAATGTAAAGATTCAATATATCTTTACAATTACAAAATAAACATAAATATAAAGCATAACATTGTATAGTGATTTACATGCGGGAAACTCTTTCAGGAGAAAAACCCCACACTCCAAAAGTTGTCCAATATATTATTAAAAAATCAACAACAAATTACACTATTCTTGCAGAGAAAGCTTCTCACATGAGTATCACCAACAAAGATCTAGAGGCAACTCAACAAATATCAAACTCTTCGATCAAGTTCTATACATGTGGGATGATTATTGGGAAGAGATCAAATCCCCTTGACCTTGTTCAATACATCTAATCTACCTTCAATATCAAACAAACTTAATGACATTGGCAAGAAAGGCGTAGATTGATAAACTTATAAAGCGCTGAGAGGGGGGGTGAATCAGTGATAGCAAAAAAAAAAAACACTTTAAACACATACCAGTAAAAACAATTAACCAGTTCACTTAAGAATTTGCATGCAATCCAAAGTGTTATAAAAGAATCCACAAGTAAAACAGCCACCATAACATAAGTGTTTATACGTGGAAAACCCAACTAGGAAAAACAACGGTGAGATGGGAATCACAAGTTAACTATCTGTAGAAATAGCTAATTGACCGGTTAAGGTCTACAAAGTGCTCTGCTAGGAGCGAATCTTATTAAAGATCCCAAAGCCATGTTAGGAGCTATACCCGATTAAAGGTAGTACCCTGTTAGGAGTAACCTTGGTAGAGGATTTCAAACCCAAACTAATGGATCACCTGGTTAGAGGATTTGTACAATGAAGCTTGTTAGAGCTTACCCGGTTAGGGGATTTAACTGCTGTAGTGATTAGAAAATAATAGGTGGTATGATCTAGAAATAGCACATCTTGATTGTATAGATCCTCTTGTACTCACTCAATACTACATCACCGACATATTCTGCAATTCCTTTAATAAATCACATCAATTCTAACTCATAACAACACTTCTATCTTGCATTCCAAAATAGTTCATCACAATATCTTTTTATAGACATTAGATTTCATGTCGGCTCAATAACCTCATCACAATTTCCTAGGTTCAGTGTATCTGGATAATCTTTCATAACTCATCACAGATTATCGCCAAATTTGTCTGTTAGAGATAACTCATCACACAATCAGTGACACCGGTTGGAACACCAATATCGGTTGAGTGTTAATCTCTTCCAACTCATAGACAAGTTGTCCTCTATTTGCCTCCTTGTTGATCTCTTTAGTATCTCCAAACTGGTGTCAGTGAAAATGACCAAAACCAATTGTCATTCCTACATATACCAGTTCTCTACATATACCGGTTAGACACCTTCAAACCGGTTGGACTTCTCTATACAAATGATACCGGTTTGCAATACAAAGACTTAGGAGTAGTACCAGTTTGTCTTAACTAAGATGACTATGACAATATGAACATATGTGTGTGTGTATATGTGCCATCAATGACAACACATAAAGTCATCCATTACAAAAATCATCATCAAGCCAATAATCTCCCCCTTTGGCATTGATGGCAACACTTAGAAAATTTTACAACTTTACAACTAAGTGTGCTTACAAAAATTGTACATACATATTTTTGCTCCCTCTTTGACAACAATGCCAAATTGAAAAGGAAAATACATATATATTATATCAAAATTTTGCATCAAAAACTACATATACATAAATATAAGAGTTTTTCAAGGAGTGTTCACTTCAATTTTTAAGAAAATGTCACTAAAAGTAATCTTCATCTATGCAAAATCATTATCCCATGTTTCTAATAATGTTTCAGTGATCTCAATAGTTGTCATAGCTTGTGCAATGAATTCTTCCATTGTATCCACTGTGCTCATCTACAGGGTCATCAAAACTGCTTTTGAATCCTTGTATGCCCTTTGTAAGATGTCCACTTTTGGACTCAATTGGTTCTTTAGTTCTTTCAAGGATCCGAGTCGCTTATCCTATTCAAAATCATAAACATCTAATAGTTGCTGCAAAGCATCAACTGATTTACCAAAATCTAAGGCTGAATCCCATAGTGGTATATAAGCATTACATATCCTATCCAGTTCCTTTTATGTCTCTTCTTGCCTCTTCCTCAAATAAGAATAGAAAAATGAGACTTTAGATGTATAGGCCAAAATTTTTCCTCAGTTTAAACAATAGTTCCCAAAATATCTTTATCATAGATAAAGCAATCTTGCCTTTATCAATATCTGACATTAGTTGCTCTCCCCTCTTCTTTCTGTAATTCTTTTTAGCTAAGATATGTGTTGCTTCTTCAAGTAATTTCAGTTGGTAAGTACCATCAACAACCAACTATTCAAGCTTGCCGATAGGGGTAGACAAATTGCCAGTGTCAATCTCTGGTAGGAGACTTGACAAAATGTCAACAGCAGTTTGTATAATTTCTACTTCTTTTCTCTGCTCTTTTAACCTTTTGTTTTGAGCCTGGGATTGCATCACTGTAGCAATCTCCATTAGTTTAGATGGACTCAAATTATCTATATCTATAGGTTATTTAATGCTTATTGAGTCATCCTCATCATCAGTTTGTTGCTTCACCTTTTCTTTTTCCTTTTCATCTTTTTTCTCTGCTATCTTCTCCTCTATTTTCTCTTTCTCTTCATCTTTTTTCTTTCCAATATCCTTCTCTTCAACCTCTTTCTCTGGTTTCTCTTTCTCTGCCTCTGTTTGTTTCTCTTGTGTAGCTGTAGTGACCACTGGCAGTTGATTTTCAACTTGGTGTTCTTTTTCCGGTGGCGGTTGAATATCCACACTAGGTTCATTGAACGGTGCTTCCTCTGCTAATTACTACTTAACAATATCCGGTAGTTGTCTAGTTTCCTTAAATGGTTCAATGAAATTACCAGTTGTGTCAATAGTGTCTTGGATTTCTTCAATATCATCTAAAAAGAAAATAACTGGTGGAGAAGTTGTGTCATCCTTATTCTTAACATGATAGAAAACATCCAGTGTAATAAACTCTTCAGCATCTATCTCCAGTGGAGCTCTAGTCACTATTTGGTCAGGTTTATTTTCATAGCCTTTCAATAGTGCATTGATTCTTTGAATATCTTTTGCAATTATATGAGTATCATCTTTGACAAGTTGAGTCTTTCCACCTAATAACCTCAGTCTTCTTATCTTAGAATAAATCTGTCCTTTGAACTTAGCAAGCAATGCTAATAATTCATCTCTAGATAACTCAGGAAAACATTGAATGAAAACTCTATCAATAACTTCTTGATCCTGATCTACAACAATTTTCCATTTATTTTCAAGAATAGAATATAAAGAATTAGAAACATCCTTTTCAATATCTTGAGGCAAGCGATTGTATTGACACAGATGGTTGGCTACATCTTGAACAATTTCTTGCTTCTGACCTTCATCAAATGAATCAAAATATTCTTTTACATTATAAAACCATTTCCTCCCTAATGTTTTTTATTTCCTCTCAAAATCAGTCATTGGTTTGTATGATGTAACAAATTAATAGGAGTTCTTTTCTTTGAAATGTCTCTTGCTGGTTTGGATTTCTTACCAGTCCATTTCATCTTCTTTGGTTCCTCTTCAGTTTCAATATCCTCAAATTATGCTTGAAGAATGAGATGTCTACCTCTCTTCTTTGTTGTAGTCTGCTTCTTTGTATACACCTTGGGTACCGGCTCCTTTTTAACTTGAATACTTCTAGTCACCCTTGTACCGGTGGTCACAGAAGCTGCTTGCTCAACTTTCTTCTTTTTCTCTTTGGTACTACTGGGTTGAGCAGGTGCAATCCTTTCCTGGTAAGTTCCCAGTCTTTTCTTCTTCTTATCCTTAAGAGATGCCAAAAGGTTATTGGCATAACCGATTAGTAAGTCATAGCTGACTTCATAGCTCATTTCTTCTATCTCTTCTTCCCTGGGTTCAACAGCCTCCATAAGGCAAAAGTCAGTGGTTACAGTGAAACAGATGTCTTTTTCAAAGTGTTTCACCCCTTCATCAAATAGCATTAACCTCATGCTCATCTTCTTTTGAAACTCATTAAAATATCTGTTCATGGCAAGAGTAAATGTGTTCTTCACAGCTTTAATGCTATTCTTGATTTGGGTTGTAACTGGTATGTCCTTAGACCATTGAATGCCACCAATTACTGGTATGAAATTCTAAAAATAGAAGAATAAACCAATCAACAGTTGACCATATTTGAAATTTTGACTATTTTCATTCTTAATTGATTTTAAGTTCAGCATCAATTGACTTCTCATTGCCTCGTACAAATCATAATCTGCATTCTCTACTATCATCCTGTAGGTGGCATGCACAACAATAGATGGTACAATGTTCATCCTGTTGGAATATAATATCCTATAGCCAATAACCATAGTTGCAAATATGCCTGTTGGATCTACAATGTTGTTGCACGATATAGAATGACCATCATCAATGGTCTGTGTTAGTGCAATCACAATCTCTTTTGAAATTGTCCTCAGTTTTGGTACTTCACCGGTTTGCCAGAAACCAGTCACTGCATGAATTTCTTGCTTTGTGATTGTGTGCGACTTATCAAGATATATATTCCCTCCATGTACATGACTAAGGATAATCCTAACATTCTCTTCCTCAAAATCTTCAAGAAAATATGTTGCATTATGAAAACCCTTTTCATAAACCCTAATGTATTCGGGTTTGATTCTCCCGCTCTTATCACATAGAGGTTTGAGTTGAGAATAGATTGTCAGTGATCCTAGATCCTCAATTCTACAATCTATATAACTGGATAAATCACCTTTGATCAAAACACCTTGCAGAACTTGAGACAATGCATTATAAGATTCTATTTTATCTGATTCCATTGACTCCATATCTTCAATAGTAATCATAAGACTCTCTATTGGTGTAGTTGATGATGCCATTCTAGATAATCTCGATTCAAGAGAGAATAAAAAAAGAATACCTTATTCCCTTTGTGCTAGTAGGGTTTCTGGTTGATCTCTCGTATGCACATCGGTTTTGCCTTTCCTTATCTTCGAATCCGATTCAACTTTTGATCCTTAGCACAAATCCATTCACAATCTTCTAACAATGCTTTATTTCGCTCTGCAAGTGCTCAAAACTCTTCTTCGAATGCAATTAGGGAAAAAGAAACTTAGTAAAACTTTCTTTTATAAACTTACCAACTGCATTAATTGCACAATCGATAGGGTAACAAACCCTAATTACCGCTTAATAAACTCTATACCGATAGGTATATAAATGGTTGGCAATCCTTAGAAAATTGATAGATAATAATATTGAGAATTCTCATAATACAACTTGAAATGCAAAACTCTCTTACCATACACTCTTCAAGGGGTCCGGAAGTAGATTTACCGATATGCTCCCCTTAGGCTTGTTGAAAAGCTCAGTTCACCGGTGTAGGATTCTCCACACTAGGTGAAGGGTTAGATTCTTCTAGTGTCTTGTCCTCATTTTTCTTCTTCCAAATTCTGTTCATCTCCGCTCTTGTTTCTTCAACATCAACCTTATGCTTACCTTTTTGATCTTTAGAGTGGTTTACCGGTTTGTTCTTCTTAGTTCGATAGAACTTTGCCATGTGTCCCAGTTTGTAAAAATGATAGTAGGCCATCCTAGATGCTCTCCAAGGTCCAACATTACCTCTTCTAGTTCTCCTTCTACAGTTCATAGCCACATGTCCATAGTTATTGAAAATTGTGCAAATCACATTTGTTACCTTTTCCATTTCATAGGGACTGAACCGACTGACATAGGGTTTTTGCCAGTTCATGTTTCTCTGGTTGTCATAGGTCCTTCTCCAATCACCAATAGGTCTTGGATTCATGTGAGGTGTTGGATTGTTTTCTCCATATCTGCATTCAACTGATCTATGTCCATACATATTGCATATGTAACAATGACCTTCAAATCTTCTAGACACATATCTAGCATTAGCATTATAGCATGTGTTCTCATTAGATCTGCTTCTACACACATTAGTAGTATGTCTAGGTTTGTGACAGATAAAGCAAATAGGTTTGAAAGCTTTCTTACTGGTAGGCTTCTTAGCCTTAGGAGAAAATTTACCTTTGTGCATGTTGCTCTTGGCACCGGAAGATTCTCCTTTCTCAGATGTATTGAAACCTAGTCCAGATGTGTCATCTTTCATCCTCTAAGATTGGATTTTCTCATCCAGCATAGAAGAACTCTTATTGAATTTTTCAAGTTTCTCATTAGCCTCAGTAAGCTCTTTGGTAAGTTCTTCATTATGCTTTGTAAGGGTCTCTCTAAGAGACATTGCCATTTCAAGATTAAACAGTTTACTTAAGACTTTGCATGCAATCCAAAGTGTTATAAAAGCATCCACAACAACTAAAACATATGCCATAACACAAGTGTTTATATGTGGAAAACCCAACTGGGAAAAACCATGGTGAGATGGGACTCACAAGTTAACTATCTACAGAAATAGGTAACTGACCGGTTAAGGTCTATAAAATGCTTTGCTAGGAGCGAATCCTGTTAAAGATCCCAAAGCCCTGTTAGGAGCTATACCTGGTCAAAGGTAGTGCCCTATTAGGAGTAACCTTGGTAGAGGATTTCAAATCCAAACTAATGGATCACCTGGTTAGAGGATTTGTACAATGAAGCTTGTTAGAGCTTCCCCAGTTAGGGGATTTTACTATTGTAGTGATTAGAAAACAATAGGTGGTATGATCTAGAAATAGAATATCTTGCTTGTATAGATCCTCTTCTGCTCACTCAATACTACATCACTGACATATTTTGCAATTCCTTCAATAAATCACATCAATTGTAACTCATAACAACACTTGTATCTTGCATTCCAAAATAGTTCATCACAATGTCTTTCTATAGACATTAGATTTCATGTTGGCTCAAGAACCTCATCACAATTTCCTAAGTTCAATGTATCTGAACAATCTTTCATAACTCATCACAAATTACCACCAAATCTATCGGTTAGAGGTAACTCATCCCACAATCAGTGAAACCAATTGAAACACCGATACCGGTTGAGTGTTAACCTCTTCCAACTCATAGACCGATTGTCCTCTATTTGCCTCCTTGTTGATATCCGTATTATCTACAAATTGGTGTTTGTGAAAATGACCAAAACCAATTGTCATTCCTACATATACTGGTTAGATACCTTCAAACCGGTTGGACTTCTCTATACAAATGATACCGGTTTGCTATACAAAGACTTAGGAGTAGTACCAGTTTGTCTTAACTAAGATGACTATGACAATATGAACATATATGTGTGTGTATATGTGCCATTGATGACAACACATAAAATCATCCATTACAAAAATCATCATCACGCCAACATAGATCATTGCCTCACCACCTTTATCAACATCTCTTCTAGTCTCATATCTAGATGCATATCCAAATGCATAACTAATTAGTAACTAAAATATTAGTAATATATGTTGAATTCATTCTCCATATGAGGCAAGACACTTGTCATGGTTTCAATGAGCTTTTTTGGAATTTGTATGCATTCAAACCATTTTTATTTTATTTTCTTAATCTCATTTGAAAATAATTCTAGTGTTATATATTAAATGAAGACATCAGTTTGGTGGTTTTATCTATGGTTCTTTTCATATATAATATTATTATAATACCTAGTGTTAAATCCCTACTTGTTCCTCGTGTAGAGAATTGTGAAATGATTTTTTATATTTATTTTATAGTTTTATTTTTTTTCCTATGTCTTGAGGTTATTTTGTGATGATTTTCCTAATAGAATAATTTTTCATTGAATGGATACTCTCTTTTATTAATATTGTAAACACAATGGTTGTTACAGTTATTTTCACATTAAGTGAATCTTAGAGATTGGACTACCTTCAATGTTATACTTATTAAATTATTCCTCACAAAGTTTATACAATATACAACATTTATATTCACAAATTTATATTGACACATATCATAAATGCCAAATGCCACAAGAAAAGAGATTTATGACACAAAATTATTAAAAAAATTGAAAACTATGTTGAATATGTGATAAATAGCTTGGTTTTCTAGATGAGTATATCTTCTCACGTGTTTGGTTACTTTGTTAGGACTTAGGAGTACAAATGGCCACTAATATGCTTTTCACATTATTACATTCTTGTTAAAACCATATGTCTATGCTACATCAAACAATAGGGGTTAAATATTTGAGAGATTATATTCTCATATACAAGTAGAGTTGGCACTTGCATCATAAAGGCCAAATGTCACAAGAAAAGGGATTTTATATACAATAACCATTTTAATTTATCATTAATTAATAGGTCATACTAGAGGGGAGATAATGAAGGTCTATAAGAAAATGGAGAATAAAAATGTAATTTTAGTGTCATTTGTATACCTCTAATTCTTTAAATTATGAACTTTATAGCCCCATTTGTCCAAGATTTAGATCATATGTTACTAAATATTAAATCCATTATTGGTGGTGTACATCAATGGATATGGATCATCATATCAATTTGATATCAATTGATATCAATATCAAATTGATATATAGATTGATATCATATTAAATTTGACATAAATTTGATTATTGGGCATAAATTTTGATTTGGTTTTAATATTCTTTTCTTCTCATTGGATTTGTTTTTGTATCTTATTATTACATTGTTTACAGTCTAGTTATAGAAAAGTAGTTATTACAACTAGATCATACTCTTGTTTAAATACAACTAGATCATACTCTTGTTTAAATACTTATTATTCATTGAATGAATAATCAAGAATTTTTACCTTCATTATGGAGATACTTCATGTCAATCAATTTGGTAATGAAGCCACTATGAGAAAGTAGTACATGAAATTGTCTTTTCTTCTTTGTCTAGATAAGAATAAATCAATTGGGTTAGATAATACTATCATGAGTGTGATAATCATTAATTTACAACTCATGAGGACTCATGAATGGCTAGACATAGTCATTTGCATCCAACGTCTATTACTATTAACTTGAAGGTAAGTTGCCTTACAAGAGAAGATGCAACTCAAACTAGTTTTATTAGTATTGAAAAATGTCAAGTAGTTGATATATTTTCCTTGAGATGTGTCAATCAAGTAATCTATCCTCTTACTATCGGTATTTAAGAAAGTGGATTTCAAAATATTAAACCAATTATAATTGAGGATCTTGTAGATGAGATTCAGTGTATTGCTAAAAGAAAATTGTTGATTAGTTATTTGCATGTTTATTGGAGGTTGGTAGAAGAAAAGGTTGGAGGACTTATATCATCTCAAGTTCGCTTCTCGGTTTGAGATGGTATTTTGCATGATAAGCATTTTTTTATTTTTTTTATTTCTTTCCTTTTGTATGCTGGCAGAATTAAAGAATGCATATATTGTAATTATTTTTTTTTAAAGATAGGTAATGGATTCAGTGGACTCAACATGGATTATTTTCAAATGAGGTCATGAGGTTGTGATTGATAATTATACTCTTACGAGGGTCATGAGACAACTTGATGGAGCTCTATGAGTGTAGCTTAGTATGGAGTGTTGTTTAATAAATCAAGAAGCTAAGATTCAAGAGTTCGGGGAGATAGTAGTCTAGGAATTTGAGAGTTTACCTTGAAGCGACACCCTTCTAAGCATCACAACATATCTTCATGGAGTTTAACCTAGTTTAAAATTCTTCTCAAAATGTATATTTATTTTGTGTACATATTGAACTTTTGCATTAATTAATATAATTTTAAGTTAATAGTTAAATAAAATAAAATAATTAAAATTTGATTGTTGAGGGAACTTATTCCCATACGCAGTTTTCATAAGGATAAGTAAATCTTTAAGAAGCCATTGAACTATAATTTAATATCATCTTGTTGAATTCAAATCTGAACTTCATGTTTTGTTTTTTAATCTACGTTCACATATGTTATTAGAGCGTCGTTTTTCTCCTATGCGCCTACGCACGATATCTGAACTGGTTGGTGTTTGGTGTTGCAATGTAGGTTTGTAGAAGGTTGAACAAGGCTAAGTTAACAAAGGCGACCTAAAGTGTGAACGATGGCGTGACATAGAGTATTATATTGGGAGGTCATTAAAATTTGTTTAGTAGCAGTTGTTATACTAGATAAAGACATAGACAAGGCGTTAAAGATGCACAACCAGTTTTATCAAAGAAGATGACTATGATTTGTGAGTGATGGGAGAATAGATAATGTGCAAGAAAAGAAAAATTATTAGTTGCCATTTGATTTGCACCACTTGCTAAAATCTAATTTATTTTAACTATGGCCAGCGTTTTTTGCATTACAGTTTGTGAAAAAAATATCAGTATCTATTATTCATGGTAGATATGGGTGGCGTTTCAGTATGAGTAGATCATTTAATCTAGTATCCATGAGAATTGAATCCAAGAAAACAAATTCAGCCATGATAGAGACCTCTTATTGATGCTAATTTCATCTTGGAGATCATTTTGGCATTAAAGTTTGCAGAAAATTGGTGTTTTCTTTAAAATTTTCCCATGAATAAGGTGAGTTTGATTACGCATCAAACTAATTGAGGGCTACGTTGGAAAATGCAGTCTGATTTAAAGTGTGAAGATATTGATAGTGAGTAGTTGCATCAGCAAGTGTAAGGCACAATTATTCAACAAAGAGTTTCGGTTGTTATTTTTGGTTACACACTCTGCGCAAGAAAATAGGGCAAATAGATAATCAAGTAGTAATGTTGTTGATTTGTGTGAATAGTTTGGTATAGCCAAAATCATAATTGGTTTGAACCCCTTGGGTTATTCACCACATTAGAGGTTTATAGAAAGGATGTATGAGGGGTTATTAAGTGGAATGATCATTCCAAGTGTAATTGTAAGAGGAGTTCGTGATTAGGTCAGTTGTTTTCTTTTGGGCTAGTTATTGTGTTATCGTATGGAAGAATTGGTTAAATGTTATTCTGAGGTTAAATTTTGGATGTGTATATCTGAGGGCGTGTTTTATTTTTTGGAGGTATAAGGTTGAATAGTTGATGAGCCAATCATTAATTGAAATAAATATTGTCCTTTTTTTCTAATTATGGCTATGCATATCTCAAACATTACTTGTGCTTTCGAAGCCATCTTTGTTATGTATGGCACAATCTTTAAATTCTCACTTGAAAAATCAAATGGATAAATTATAACAATATCATATCGGAGGTTGAGGTAATGGAGGCAAGATGTTTTTTTATCATCTTGAAGCTAGATTAATGCTCAAGGATAATTCATTACATGAGAAGCACCCAATTTGTGTCCTTGAATAAAAAAGGGGTCTTGGCATGATGTTTGTCCCTTCAAGGAGTTAAGGGGGGGGGGGGGGGGCAAGATTTCTTGTGGGTGCATTTAGTGTATTCACAATTGGTTGGTGAGTTGTGTAGAACTTGAGGAGGCATTACGCACACTTAAAGAAGATGTGAAATTTAAGAGGAAATGTGTCTCATGTGCAATTTTTTGTTTGGTGATTTGTACAGCAAGGGAGGGATTGTTTCTACGACACTTGATGAGGCATTAGACACACTTGGAGATGTGGAATTTTGGAGGAAAGGTGTCACACATATACAACACTAGAGGAAGCGGTAGACACACTTGGAGGAGATAGACAATTTCGAAGGAAATGTGTCTCATTGTGCATGGAGGTTGGGAACACTTTATATTCTCCCATGTTGAGCAAATGGTTGTGCTTCTATAGTTAGGATATTCACTGATTCAATTAGTTAGGTGTTTCCTGGGTGACTAAGGAGGATAAAGGTGCTTCATCAAAGTCCCAATAAGGGTTGTGTTCAACCCTTGCAATTTTCCACTCTTGTTCAAACTAATATAATAAGTGGAGGAATGTTGGAGTTTTACATTAACTAATATAGTTTCAGGTTAATAGTTAAATAAAATAAATTAGTTAGTATTTTAGTTTTGGGGAAGTTATTCCTATAAGTAGAATTCATAAGGGAAAATAAGGCTTTAATAAGCCATTGAGCTATAATGTAATATAATCTTATTGAATTCAGATATGAACTTCATGTTTTGGTTTTGATATGTGTTCATAGTGTAATCAAGATGCTCTACTAGGTGAAATTGGCATCAATAAGTGGTCTCTATCATGGCTGAATTTAGTTTCTTGGATTCAATCAAAGACTATATCTATTCCTCTTGAAATCTAATTATCATGGATACCATATGAAGTGATCTACTCAAGGCATATTACGAGGTAAGTGCACCAAGATGGTGAACAAAAAAGTGGCCACATGAAAAAAAAAATGAAAATTTTCATAACCCGTGCGTGTTCTAGAAATTCAAAAATATGCTACCAAACACCAAGCCTAGCCAAAAACAATTAAAAAAACAAAAAGTTCCTCAAAACCCATACGGGTTTTGAGGAACTTTTTGTTTTTTTAATTGTAATGTTCCTCAAAACCCGTACTAGTTTTTAGTAACATTATATTTTATAATAAAAATATCAAAAGTTCCTCAAAACCCGTACGAGTTTTCAGGAACATTATATTTAATAATAAAAAATCAAAAGTTCCTCAAAACTCGTACTCATTTTGAGGAACATTATATTTTATAATAAAAAATAAAAAGTTCCACAAAACTCGTATGGAACAATCATGGAGTAGTAGCTCAATTCCTCAAAACCCGTACAAAGCAATTAAAAGAAATGTGAAAAATATAATGTGTCTATAAATAAGAATCATTTTATTTACCTTTCATTTATAATCTAATCCAAAATAAAAATCATGCATTACACATTACACTTATGCTTAATCAATACTACTATTATAATTATAAGAAAAAAGAAAATTGTATCAATAACTTTCTATCTCCATAATATTCTAATCTATAATATTATATTTCAAATGAATATTTGAAATAAAAATGAATAACTCTCTTTAAAATATTACCTGCATATTTGTTCCCTGGTGTAACCCAGCAGGTTGCGATCCCATTCCATAAATGGGGAACGACTCAACTTAATTTTCTCATAATTTAATAAAAAAAGTACTTAATTTTTAACGGGCAGTAACCCAATGCTACAAAATAATGTCTTAAGTACATTTAGAAAACTTATAATAAATAAATTATAATTGTAATTTTGGTTTTAATCCAATCTTCTCCAATCCCTTGAAACTTGCATGCGAGTGCAAATCGCCCACACTCCTCACCGACTTACAATTGTTAAAATTTGTTATGGGATCTTTCTAAATCTGACATTGTATTCTTTCCAATAAAATAGGAACTATGTCTAGTATTTTATCGTTTCCCTCAAATATTGGCTTACGTTTTCAAATAACTGAATAAATATTATACTAATTCCATATTCTTAAAAAGAGCATTTAATATTTGAACCAATATTATATCAATAACTTTAGTCCTTTTATATCTTGCGGATGGGATCATTAAAATAGACCCTTCTCTTTTCTTTTCGTAATATCATCTGGTGTAATTCCATAGTTGCTAGCTATCCTCTTCCTGGGAGCATGATTGGGAAAAGGAGAGGGAGAGAGAGAGAGAGAGAGAGAGAGAGAGAGAGAGAGAGAGAGAGAGAGAGAGAGAGAGAGAGAGAGAGAGAGAGAGAGAGAGAGAGAGAGGGGGAAAAGGAGAGGGAGATAGGGAGAGACAGAGAGAGCGGGGGGGATAAGAGAGAGAATAGGGGATAGGGAGAGAGAGAGAGAGAGAGAGAGAGAGAGAGAGAGAGAGAGAGAGAGAGAGAGAGAGAGATAGAATAAGGAGAGAGGGATGGAGGGAGAGGGGGAGAGGGAGAGAGAGGGAGATGGGGAGAAGGAGAGAAAGGGAAATTGGGAAAAGGAGAGAGAGAGAGAGAGATTAGGAAAAAGAGAGAGGGAGAGGGAGAGAGAGGGAGAGGGAGAGAGAGGTAGATTGGGAAAAGGAGAGGGGAAGAGGGAGAAAGGGAAATTGGGAAAGAGAGAGAGAGAGAGAGAAAATAGGATAAGGAGAGAGGGATGGAGGGAGAGGGGGAGAGGGAGAGAGAGGGAGATTGGGAAAATGAGAGAGGGAGATTGGGAAAAGGAGATGGGGAGAAGGAGAGAAAGAGAAATTGGGAAAAGGAGAGAGAGAGAGAGAGGGAGAATAGGATAAGGAGAGGGAGAGAGAGGGATATAAGGAAAAGGAGAGAGAGAGAGAGAGAGAGAGAGAGAGAGAGAGAGAGAGAGAATAGGATAAGGAGAGAGGGATGGAGGGAGAGGGGGAGAGGGAGAGAGAGGGAGATTGGGAAAATGAGAGAGGGAGATTGGGAAAAGGAGATGGGGAGAAGGAGAGAAAGAGAAATTGGGAAAAGGAGAGAGAGAGAGAGAGAGGGAGAATAGGATAA
The DNA here is from genome assembly GCF_030272615.1 of Cryptomeria japonica. Classification (NCBI taxonomy): domain Eukaryota; kingdom Viridiplantae; phylum Streptophyta; class Pinopsida; order Cupressales; family Cupressaceae; genus Cryptomeria; species Cryptomeria japonica. Next base: position 13,432,681 of record NC_081414.1, read on the forward strand.
GGAGAGGGAGAGAGAGGGATATAAGGAAAAGGAGAGAGAGAGAGAGAGAGAGAGAGAGAGAGAGAGAGAGAGAGGAGAGAGAGAGAGAGAGAGAGAGAAAATAGGATAAGGAGAGAGGGATGGAGGGAGAGGGGGAGAGGGAGAGAGAGGGAGATTGGGAAAAGGAGATGGGGAGAAGGAGAGAAAGAGAAATTGGGAAAAGGAGAGAGAGAGGGGGAGAATAGGATAAGGAGAGGGAGAGAGAGGGATATAAGGAAAAGGAGAGAGAGAGAGAGAGAGAGAGAGAGAGAGAGAATAGGATAAGGAGAGAGGGATGGATGGAGAGGGAGAGAGGGAGATTAGGAAAAGGAGAGGGGGAGAGGGAGATAGAGGGAGAGGGAGAGAGAGGTAGATTGGGAAAAGGAGAGGGGGAGAGGGAGAAAGGGAAATTGGGAGAGAGAGATAAGGAGAGGGCGATGGAGGGAGAGGGAGAGAGAGAAGGGGAGATAGAGAGTTAGGAAAAGGAGAGAGAGAGAGAGAGAGAGAGAGAGAGAGAGAGGGAGATTAGGAAAAGGAGAGGGAGAGGGAGAGAGAGAGAGAGAGAGAGAGAGAGAGAGAGAGAGAGAGAGAGAGAGGGTGAGAGACATGAGGTAGAGAGAGAATAAGAAGGAGAAAAGGGTGAGAGACTCGATAGAGAGTGAAGTGTGAGGGGGAGAGAGATGAGATAGAACTCAAGGAGGATAATTGAGGCTCAAAATAGACAAATACGGTGATGGGGAAGGAAGATGAGAGAGAGAGGAAAAGAACGGAGACATGCATGTATACAAGCATATATACATATATCTATATTAATATATGTATATATAACTATAGATATGTATATATACATACATAAACACATATTATATATGTATGTCTGTACATATGTGTAGTAAATGCTAAGTTTACAAGTATACATTATTATGCCTTCATAACTCGTACTGGTTATGTAGAACTATGGGGTATATGCACGAAGTTGTGGTACCAAAAAGGTGCCACACTTCAAAAAAAAATTAAAAAGCGCATAAGGCGCACGCTTTATAAGGCACACGCACTATAGGGCGCATGCCCTATAGTGGGCACACCTTATAAGGCATGTGCATTGTAAACAACATAAAAACCTTGCTCCGCATTTCTGCATTCCAAACCCGCATTTTGGCATTTTTGGGTGCTATTTTCTTCCACTTGCCCTTTGTAAAAGCTTGAAATTGGGCACTAAGAAGTTGTCCATCTCTCATCAAAATGCCGCCACAGCATTGAAGAGCTCGAAGAGGTATGTATTTTTACTTTCTTATTGTCATTTTTTTTATTAATTTGAAGATTAAACTAGGTTTATTGATTTAAATTTATTTTCATTATCAGGAAATGAGATTAGACAAGAAAATGTTGAAAACACTCAATCACCTCCTCATGAAGACCATATTGAAGAAGAAGCACGTCAATCAGCTCCTCATGAAGACCATATTGAAGAAGAAGCACATCAAGAACCTCCTACAATCCCTAGACACCCCATAGGTACACAAGAAAACCTATTAGGTGAAATAGAAAATAGCCAAAAAGAGCTTGAAGGTTTAATCACAAGGCTAAAAGATCCCACTGGAACAAACTCCCATAGGACAAACCTTGCAAGTTCTTTGCAATCTATTGTATCTCACATACAATCTGTGAGTGGGCAAATAAATTTTTGGTCCCGTAAGAAGGAAGAACAAAAACAATTTTATGCTAACAAATTATCATATGCGGCAGTGAAGAAAAAGAAAATTAATAAATTTGACTTGTGTGCTCTTTTTACGGACCCCCGAACAAATCAACCTTTACACCCTGGATGTAGGAGATTCCCTATTTATTGGTGTCATCATGAAGGGATTAAGAACAATTTTTGGGATAGGTGGTGGATGGTATTTGATCAGCCCTCATGCAATAATCATGAGGTACCCCAATACTTTTTGAGAAAACTATACTGTGAGTTTGTATTTAATGAGATCCCAAACTATTTTGATTTTCTAGATTTCCAAGGTAGAGGTGGGGGTTCCTCGCATGATAGAGAGGGTGCACAACGTGATCCAAATCTCCCATCAAGACCCTTGGCCAGACCTATGGTGGAGCATGTTATTATTCCTTCCATTGTGAAGGAGAGTATTGAGGTCGAAACTCTAGACTCGATTAGCTCACTCACTCAGACCCTTATACAATATGCTAGTCCTCTAGTAGAGAGTGATGCGAGTGATGATGTTGATTCTTCTAGGCATCGAGTTCCATCTCATTTTTGTTGATCTTGTGGTTCTCTTTGCACTTATGATCCTAATAGTTCTGAGAATACACATGCACAAGGGGATTTTGCTACAGAGAACATTGTCATGATAGAATCCTTGCTGAACGAAACATTTGGCATTGATACCCAGGTGAATTTCATTACAAGTTCATTTCATTTTTTTAATTAAATCTTATATGTAAATTTGAGAATATATCTAAATTAGTAAATTATTATGATAAATAATTAGGGTCAAAGTGTTCACAATACTAGCAACATTCCTGCAGCACCCTTTTTCACTACTTCGTCGACTCCACAGGTATACAACGAGTAAAAAAATATAACTATTATATGTAGATAGTTGAATCTTATGTGAATGATTTTCTAATTACTCATTTTGGATGTCAAATAGTTTGATGCTAGAGCTTCAACATCAACACCTCGTAGTGTATTTCATCGACAATCTTTCACCTAGGTAAACAATTTATCGTTAATGTTGAACTATTAAATAATATTGATAGTTTTGGCGATTAATCAATATAATTTGTTTAATTTTCAGATGTTGAATTCAGAGACTCCTCCTACTATCCGTGCGTCAATGGAGTGCGGTGTTGCTGCAGCAGTAGCAAACTCAACTGCTTTAATAGAAGTATGAGACATATTTGTAAATTTAGTAAATTTAGCATTACATTTGTTATCTTAATAATATGTTATTGAAAATTTTAACGACACTTGTATTTAGTTTAATTTATATTGTGATGCTTACAGGAGGGGCTTGTCACTCCATATCATGAACATGCACCTGTTGTGGATGAACATCATGATTATTTGTATGCGGTAAGTGACTATTCTATTATATGTCATTCTAAAATTCAATTTTTGTATATGCTAACATCATTATTTTCATTGTATCAGGTGGAGTTACAAAAAAGTCTGGAGAGGAGGTCGAGTGGACGTACTCGAAAGACACCTGCATCATATACATCTCCATCCCCTTGATGGGCAAAGATATCTCATGATCTGTTTCCTTCCCCTAGAGGGAAATGAATAGAATAGGGTCCTATGTTGTATGCCTATATGGCAATTTTGAACATATGTTTTGTATTACGAATATGTGACATTCTATCGCCATATAGCTTTTGGCAAGCTCCTATTTGACTTTATTGGATACCATGTTGTATGCCTATATGGAAAATTCGAACATATGTTTTGTATTACGAATATATGACATTCTATGTCCATATGGCTTTTGGCAAGCCCCTATTTGACTTTATTGGATATCATGTTGTATGCCTTTATGGCAATTTTGAACATATGTTTTGTTTTATGAATATGTGAAATTCTAAGTCCATATGGCTTTTGGCAAGCCTATTTGTTTGTATTGGATATATTTGATAGTTTTAACGGTATACAATGTTGCATGGATTTGTAGCTTTTTGGTTAATCCAAATCATTTATCATGGTTATCCATAATTGCAGTACAAATGATTAGATGAATAATTGCACAAAGTTTATTATTACTTAACCTTTGAACCTAAATATGTGTTTGTAATCCAATAAACAAGCCAACCTGATGCATACGAGCTGACGGTTCGATGCCACAACATGACCCCGCAGGATCAGACAGATCATTCTTATGATTAACGAACACGGAGAAACACGATGTTGAATATTGACAACTTTGAGCAATTTGAGCACTTGGGCGATTTGGCTGCTAGAGTGTGGCCTGCAATGATCGGGCGAGTTGGAGAGAAAAAAGAAGGCATTCCTAGCATAAACTCAGCTACCCCAATGCATATAAGCTGACGGTTCGGTGCCGTGACGAGCGGATTGAAAGATGGGGCATTGTGCAACTTTTCATTGAACTCATCTGACGCTTTTTGTCGCGACCGAGAAAGAGTCGCCACGAGCAACTGGATCTGAGTCTACCCAAACTGAGAGAGGCTTTTTTAGAGTGCCATAACATGACCTCGTAGGATCAGACAGATCATTCTTATGATTAACAGGCATAGAGAAACATGATGCCGAATATTGACAACTTTGAGCAATTTGAGCACTTGGGCGATTTGGCTGCTAGGGTGTGGCCCGCAACGATCGGGTGAGTTGGAGAGAAAAAAGAAGGCATTCCTCGCATAAACCAAGCCACCTTGATGCGTACGAGCTGACGGTTCGGTGCCGCGACGAGCGGATTGAAAGATGGGGCATTGTGCAACTTTTCATTGAACTCATTTGACGCTTTTTGTCGCGACCAAGAAAGAGTCACCACGAGCAACTAGATCCAAGTCTACCCAAACCGAGAGGATTTTTTAGAGTGCCATAACATGAACCCATAGGATCAGAGGGATCGTTCTTATGATTAATGGGCACGGAGAAACGTGATGCCGAATATTGACAACTTTGAGAAATTTGAGCACTTGGGCGATTTGGCTGCTAGGGTGTGGCCCGCAACGATCAGCAAGTTGAAGAGCAAAAAGAAGGCATTCCTAGCGTAAATCAAGCCACCCCAATGTGTACGAGCTGACGGTTTAGTGCCACGACGAGCGGATTGAAAGATGGGGCATTGTGTAACTTTTCATTGAACTCATCTGACGCTTTTTGTCGCGACCGAGAAAGAGTCGCCACGAGCAACTGGATCCGAGTCTACCCAAACTGAGAGAGGATGTTTTAGAGTTCCATAACATGACCCTGTAGGATCAGACGGATCATTCTTATGATTAACAGGCACAGAGAAACGCGATGCCAAATATTGACAATTTTGAGCAATTTGAGCACTTGGGCAATTTGGCTGCTAGGGTGTGGCCCGCAACGATCAGGCGAGTTGGAGAGAAAAAAGAAGGCATTTCTAGTGTAAAAATAGCCACCCCGATGCGTACGAGCTGACAGTTCGGTGCCGCGACGAGCGGATTGAAAGATGGGGCATTGTGCAACTTTTCATTGAACTTATCTGACGCTTTTTGTCGCGACCGAGAAAGAGTCGCCATGAGCAACTGGATCTAAGTCTATCCAAACCGAGAGAGGTTGTTTTAGAGTGCCATAACATGACCGCATAGGATCAGATAGATCATTCTTATGATTAACGCGCATGGAGAAACGCAATGCCGAATATTAACAATTTTGAGCAATTTGAGCACTTGGGCGATTTAGCTACTAGGGTGTGGCCCGCAATGATTGGGCGAGTTGAAGAGAAAAAAGAAGGCATTCCTAGTGTAAACCCAGCCACCCCGACATGTACGAGCTAACAGTTTGGTGTCGCGACGAGCGGATTGAAAGATGGGGAATTGTGCAACTTTTCATTGAACTCATCTGACGCTTTTTGTCGCTACCGAGAAAGAGTCACCACGAGCAACTGGATTCGAGTCTACCCAAACCGAGAGAGGATCTTTTAGACTACCATAACATGACCCTGTAGGATCAGATGGATCGTTCTTATGATTAACGAACATGGAGAAACGCGATGCCAAATATTGACAACTTTGAGTAATTTGAGCACTTGGGCGATTTGGCTACTAGGGTGTGGCTCGTAATGATCAGGCGAGTTGGAGAGAAAAAAGAAGGAATTCCTAGCATGAACCTGGCTACCTGAATGCATACAAGCTGACGGTTCGATGCCGCGATGAACGGATTGAAAGATGGGGCATTGTGCAACTTTTCATTAAACTCATCTGATGCTTTTTGTTGCGACCGAGAAAGAGTCACCATGAGCAACTAGATCTGAGTCAAACCAAACTGAGAGAGGCTTTTTTAGAGTGCCATAACATGACCCTGTAGGATCAAATGGATCATTCTTATGATTAACGGGCACGAAGAAACATGATGCCGAATATTGACAATTTTGAGCAATTTGAGCACTTGGGCGATTTGGTTGCTAGGGTGTGGCCCGCAACGATCGAGCGAGTTGGAGAGCAAAGGCTTTCCTAGCATAAACCTGGCCACCCCAATGCATATGAGCTAATGGTTCGGTGCCGCGATGAGTGGATTGAAAGATGGGGTATTGTGCAACTTTTCATTGAACTCATCTAACCCTTTTTGTCGCAACCGAGAAAGAGTCACCACGAGCAACTGGATCTGAGTCTACCCAAATCAAGAGAGAATTTTTTAGAGTTACATAACATGACCCCATAGGACCAGATGGATCATTCTTATGATTAACGGGCACGGAGAAACGTGATGCCGAATATTGACAATTTTGAGCAATTTGAGCACTTGGGCGATTTGGTTGCTAGGGTGTGGCCCGCAACGATCGGGTGAATTGGAGAGCAAAAAGAAGGCATTCCTAGCATAAACCCAGCCACCCTGATGCGTACAAGCTGACAGTTTGGTGCCGCGATGAGTGGATTGAAAGATGGGGCATTGTGCAACTTTTCATTGAACTCATTTGACGCTTTTTGTCGCGACCAAGAAAGAGTCTCCACGAGCAACTGGATCCGAGTCTACCCAAACTGAGAGAGGCTTTCTTAGAGTGCTATAACACAAACCTGTAGGATTAGATAGATCATTCTTATGATTAATGTTCACGGAGAAACGCGATGCTCAATATTGACAATTTTGAGCAATTTGAGCACTTGGGTGATTTGGCTGCTAGGGTGTGGCCTGCAATGATCGAGCGAGTTGGAGACCAAAAAGAAGGCATTCCTAGAGTAAACCCAGCCACTTTGACGCATATGAGCTAACAGTTCAGTGTCGCGATGAGCGGATTGAAAGATGGGGCATTGTGCAAGTTTTCATTGAACTCAAAGAGTCGCCATGAGCAACTGGATCCGAGTCTACCCAAACCGAGAGAGGATTTTGTAGAGTGCCATAACACAACCCCGTAGGATTAGATGGATTCTTCTTATGATTAACGGGTATGGAGAAACACGATGCCAAATATTGACAACTTTGAGCAATTTGAGCACTTGGGCGATTTGGCTGCTAGGGTGTGGCCCGCAACAATCGAGCGAGTTGAATAGAAAAGAGAAGGCATCCTAGCATAAACCCAGCCACCCCGACACGTACGAGCTGATAGTTCAGTGCCGTGACGAGCGGATTGAAAGATGGGGCATTGTGCAACTTTTCATTGAACCCATCTCTCGCTTTTTGTCACGACCGAGAAAGAGTCACCATGAGCAACTGGATCCGAGTCTATCGAAACTGAGAGACAATGTTTTAGAGTGCCATAACACGACCCCACAGGATCAGACGGATCGTTCTTACATGTCACTAACATTGAGAAAAACCATGCCAAATTTTGACAATTTTTCACACTTTGAGTGATTGACAACAAATGAGCGTTTTTTACATTTTTTACCATATTAACCGGGTATATTTCACAAAATGATCCCATGTGATCTCTAATGGTCCAGAATGACATTATTTACATAAAATCACACAAAACAAGATAAATACATAATTTTTTATATTACAATGCCTCAAGTAGTAAAAAATACAAGTCATGTACATATATCCAAATAAGATTGATATTACAATTTTTTACATTTACATTTAATCCAATGAACCATCCGGATCTGCTCTACTCTTTATCATGTCTAGTATGGCCTCATGGTCAGACTCACGAACCTTCCATAGGTTCTTGTTTAGTGGTCTACCCCCATATCTAATCAAATGAACATTTGAAGCTACAACAAGGTTATAATAATGAAGAATCTTCCTATGTGTCTCGAAGTCCTCGAACAACCACAAGTTAGACTTCTTCACTAGGTACCTTCTAAGCCATGTACCAGTAACAACTACTGATCCTGTGGGGTACTCAATATTTTTTCCATCTACCACAGGGCAATCCAATTTCTTTTTTGCATCCACACAATGACACAGGTAATAATCTGTTCCTTCTTCATTGTCTTCAGCTGCAATTACTGTATAAATATGCCCTGCAATGATAAAGTGAGAAGAATTTAGCAAACAACTAAGGTATAATATTAAAGTATAAAAAATTGCATGTGGATAATTTACCTGGTTGGACTAAATCTGACACATGGTCAAAGTCAATTCATGCTTCCATCTGTGTGAGTTGTAGTGCACTCGGAGGTCGGTATGTCTCAAGTGGGATTAGAGGTCTCATACACCATTCGTCCACCCACTCCTTTGACTCATAGTCATTATAGGCACCATCTCTACATGAAGAACAATAACATGCCATCCAATGCATATGGATAGTCCATGAACCTGCATTAGAGCTTTTGAAAGAGTGTAGCTCACTCGATCCTGTCAATGTACAACAATCTTCTAATTTTGCAATGTTAGTATCATCTACCAACCAAAAAAATCTGTGAACTAAAGACTTACCTTGATTACCTGGACCAATTGTACCATTGCAACATGAAATCATCATTCCTCAGATACCATAAACCATAATCCACAGTCCCTTTCAAGTATCTGAATATCCTCTTTACAACAGTGACATGACTCTCTTTTGGATCAGCTTGATATCAAGCAGCCATGCACACAACATACATAATGCCAGGTGTAGTCTGAGTACATAATGTCAGGTGTAGTCTGAGTCAGGTATAGCAGTCCACCAACCATAGATCTGTACAAGGTTTTATTAGCTTTCGGAGATTCATCATTTTTAGACAACTTGCAGCTAGTCACCATAGGAGTTCCAACCGGTTTAGAGTCTTCTAAGCCAAACTTCTTTAATAATTCCTTCACATATCTAGTTTGACATATAAAAATACCTTTTCCAGTCTATGAAATTTGCAAACCTAAGAATAATTCAATCTCTCCTATCATTGACATCTCAAATTCTTTTTGCATATCACCGACAAACTTCATACTCAAGTCATCGTCTCCTCCAAAAATAATACATCAACAAAGAATTCAACAATCAAAATGTTATCATTCTCAATCTTGAAATATAGATTACTATCAATGGTACCTTTATTAAATCTCAATTTCAACAAGTACTTAGATCCAATCTAGCATACCAGGCTCTAGGGGCTTGTTTCAATCCATAAAGATCTTTCTTTAGTTTGCATACAATATCTCCATCATCTGACAATGAAAATCCATCAGGTTGCTCAATGTAGACTTCTTCCTTAAGATCACCATTCAGAAAGGCTGACTTGACGTCCATCTGATATACCATGAAATCCTTATAGGTAGCATATACAAGCAATAGTCTAACAACTTCAAGTCTAGCTACCAAAGCAAAAGTCTCCTCATAATTAGTTCCTTCTTTCTGTGAATATCCTTTGCATACCAATCATGCTTTATTTCTGACAACTTCATCAAATTCATTCAATTTGTTCCTGAATACCCATTTAGTACCCATCACATTCTTATATTTACATCTAGGCACAAGTTCCCATGTGTTACTCTTTTCAATCTGATTCAATTCTTCTTCCATAGCCCTTATCCAATTTTCATCTTTGCAAGCCTCAACAAAATCTTCATGTTCAATTTTAGAAATCAAACATACCTCTTAAGTAGCTAGCCTTATTCTAGTCATCACACCTTTATTTTTATTACCAATAATATGATTTTCAATGTGATTCAATCTTACATACCTCTTCTGATTATTCTGATTTTCAGGTTCCTACACCTCTCCACAGACAATAGGAATATCCGGGTTCACTATCTCTACCAGATCATTTTGCTTCAATTCTTGAGTCTGAATAGGTGTCAGAATAACATGCTAACCATCATCATATCCATATGCTCTAATCTCTTTTCTATAATTCTCATCAACTTTCACATTTGCACTTTCCACTATCTTTCTCAGTTTCTTATTATAGCAATGGTAGGCTTTTCTCTTTGTTGACTATCCCAAGAAAATTCCTTCATCACTTCTTGCATCAAACTTTCCTATATCCTCATCTCTCTTGACATAACACTTGCTTCCAAAAATTCTGAAATATCTCACAGTAGGAACATGACCAAACTATAGCTCATAAGGAGTCTTACTGGTATCACCTTTTATATGCACTTAGTTGAATGTGTAAACAACTTCTCTCCAATAGATCTTTTGAACATTTACTTCAATTAACATAGTCCTTGTAGCATCCAAGGTAGTCATGTTCTTCCTTTCAACAACTCCATTATGTTGTGGGGTTCTAGTAGAAGATAATTATCTTCTAATCCCATGCTTCTCATAGAATAAATTAAACTCACCAAAAAAGAATTCTCTTCCTCTATCAAATCTCAAACATTTCACCTTCAGTCCTATCTAAGTCTCGACCTTTTCTCTGAATATCTTGAATTTGTCTAATTTGATTCTGATTTTTCTTTCAAAAAGACAACCCACATTATCCTGGAATAATCATGAATTAGTAACATGAAATATATTTCACCCTACACACTTCTAATATTTGTAGGTCCACATAGGTCATTATGCACAAGATCTAGCAATCCATCAAATGTATATTGTTTACTCTTGAAAGAAATTCTTGTTTGCTTACCCATTTGACATTCCTTACATAACAGATTAGCATGCTTAACAATTTTAGGTAGTTCTCTAATAGCTTGTATAGAACTGATCTTAATCATTGAGTCAAAATTAACATGACACATTCTCCTATGCCACAACCAACTTTCATCAATCTAAGCAATCAAGCAACTTTTCTCACCAGTATTCAAATGAAAGATGTTACCTTCAGTCTTAGTGCCAGATGAAATCTCTATACTAGAGGCATTTAGGATCTTGCATTTTCCATTCTTGAATCGCAAATCATAGCCTTTGTCAACCATCTGTCCAACACTTAAAAGATTATCCTTCAAACCTTCAACATACAAGACATCATCAGTGTTATGCCTACCATCAAAGGAAACAGAACCTCTACTACAGATCACATAGGCTTTGTCATCTCCAAATATTACTATTCCACCATCATACCTTTCCATACTCACAAATTTGCTTTTATCACCAGTCATATGTTGTGAACAACCGCTATCAATCACCCATTCATCTTTCTCTTCAACTTTAGCAGCTAAGGCTTTCTCCTCAATAGTGCACCTTGTGGAATCAACAGGTACTAGTCCATCTTCTTTAATAGCAATAAACACAACTTCATCTCCTTTTGATTCTTCATATGTAACACCTTCATTAGTGGCATAATAACAGTTCTTCTAATGCTTATACTTTCGGTTAAACTTGTAAGGCTTATCATACTTTTCATGCTTCTTATATATATCATTCCTATCATGCTTATCATATTTGTCATGCCTTTCATATTTAGACATTCTCTCTGGGCATCTAGAAGCAAAATGTCCTATCTTATTGCAAGAAAAATATTTCATAGGCAATTTTCCATCATACTTACCAACTCCCTTGGGCAATCTCTAGGCAATCAATGCTTCAAGCTCATCAAATTCTCTTTCTTGCTCTTCCATCTCTCTTCTCTCTCTTTCATATCTGGATATTATGCATTCATCTAGATCATACTTCTTCTTTCTAGATATAGATGCTCTAAATGTTTTCTCAGACTTTCCATGTGATTTACAAAATTCACTCAGTTCAAATGCAACAATCTTTCCAGCCAACATATCTCTTGTCATAGTAGTCACACTCTGTATCTCATCAATAGTAGCTACCTTATGTTTGTAAGCAAGAGGCAATGATCTCAATGCCTTAGCAATAATTTCATCTTCTTCAAGGATTCACTAACACATCTGATACCTAGGACAAGTTCATTCACCTTATCCATAAAGAATTTTATGTTCTCATCTTCTCCCATCTTCATTATATCATACTTCCTTTTCAAACTCCACAACTTGGCAACTTTGACTTGTTTATCTCCTTCATACAGGGTTTCAAGCTTCTCTCAGATCTCATGTGCAATCTGAAGTCCCATTACATTAGTCATTTATGAATCATTTAGGGTGCTTAGCAATGCTTCCTTAGCTCTATTATTATTTTTAGCTTCCTTGATCTCATCAACAATAACCGGTCCATTTTGAGAAATAGAATATGCATTCTTTGTAATCTTCCAGTAATCCTATCCAAGACATCTCAAGTGAACCTCCATTTGGTTCTTCCATATTGCATAGTTACTTCCATCAAATCTCAGACTCTCATTCTTAAAGATAACACCTTCAGTTGTCATCCCAGATCTCCTCAAGCAATCAAGCTTCTTTCAAAGGATCTAGCTCTGATACCAATTGTTGGCAACAACAATTAAGGAAAACTGAGAGGGGGGGTGAATCAATTTTCAGCAAACTAACAAACTTAACCACAAATACAAATCTGATAAACTGTAGCAACAACAAGGATAAGAAAATTGATAGCACAACACACAACACCAATTTTTTGACGTGGAAAACCCGATTAAGGGAAAAATCATGGTGGGAACCTACCCACAATAAGATGATACTCTATAGTAGTATGTGAAAATAATTAGAATGGGGAATGCATGCGCATTTAGGCTCACTGCCTAGAGTTCACAACTCAAGATACAATAATCGAAAGGCAACAATCGTCAGTGAAGTTTCACTGACTTACAACAAGATTCAGACTACAATTCGGAAGGAATGAACTATAATAATAGCATCTGCTAATGCTTGATGACAGTATTGGTTAAGCACAAATGTCTTCTCTGCACCAATCTCTACTCAATTCACCACACTGAAAGATGAATCTCATTGTTCTCACATACACCACTCTCTGATAATGTAGACACAACCTCAACACCTAAATTGGATGAATTTATCACCTATTTATACAATTTATCAACCTTGACTATAAGGTCGGCTAAACCCTTGACTCACAATTACAAAATTACATCACATGATACAAATATTGACACGAAGAACATCACTGGTTCATCAAAATCACCAAAAAATTGCACAATGATCAATGCACATCATTAAAACAAATAGGACATAATTAGGAAACAATAGAAAGTATGTTATAATAATCAGTAATAGTTGCACCAATACCACTTATCAAATCTTCATCGATCAACATCTGAACCTCAAGAACATTCAAACAGTAGAAACTATGACAAAGAAAGATAACTTGTAGAGAACCAAATCACGAACCATCTGAAATGAAGATACACAAGAACGTCCCAAGCAATCTCCCAAAATCTTAGCTCAAGATCTAATCACATCGGAATATATTGGAGGAAATATCGAACTCTGCAAAGCACTGATAAAAATAAATGCAAACCAGATCATATGACATGATCAATTAAACTTCCTGGATCACTAAAACCAATACAGAAAGATATAATGATACATGAAATACTGCATACACCAAACCATGATCCCAATAAACTAATTTGCAATCACCAGAGCAATAAATCATAGGAATATGTTGACATCAATGACAACAACATATCCTAGTAGCAACAATACCTAATAGATAGATAGATAGAGAGAGAGAGAGAGAGAGAGAGAGAGAGAGAGAGAGAGAGGTTGGGAAAGAGAGAGCTCAGGAAAGAGGGATAGAGAGAGAGGGGGGTTCAAGAGAGAAAGAAGGACAGAGAGAGCGGGGGAAAGAGGAACAAGAAGAAAGAGAGAGAGAGAGAGAGAGAGAGAGAGAGAGAGAGAGAGAGAGAGAGAGAGAGAGAGAGAGAAGGGTTGTGAGATAGAAAGAGAGGGGGAGATAGAGTGAGAGAGTGTATGTGAGAGAGATAGAGAGAGGGGGAGAGTGAGAGTGAGAGAGAGCATAAGAAAGAGAAGGGAGAGGAGGGATATATATGTACATCTATATATGAATATATGTACGTCTACATATATGAATATATGTACACTATAAATGAATATATGTATGTTAACATATATGAATATAAAAGAACATAACCTAATCAGGTTTTTAATGAATAAAAAGATCGATCAAGTTTCTAAATTAAAAAAAACTTGATTGGGTTATTGAAAAAATAAAAGCCCGATCAGGTTATCACTTGTAATTAGCCTTGGATAGCAAGGTTGAGGCTTGGGGGTTTCATTTGCCTCCTTTTTATGCATTTTTCTTCTTCAAATGTAATTTCTCAACTTCCTCATCATCAAGTTTCAATGTTATCAAGTGGGTATTCGTAAAATTTCCACCATAATTTCATACGCCTTTTGAGCTTTCTAAGCATATAATTTTTTTATGTGCACGTCAGACACCATGTTATGTTTTGCTGAAAAAAATAGGAACACTTTTGTGTGCATGAAATAATTGACCACCTTAATCTTATCCAATTTGGAAAAAAATTAGTAGTTTGGAAACTAGATTTAGAGTAATACAATCTTTGTTTTATGGGCATCTTCAAATTTTGAGTGGACAAGTCTCAAATTGTTCCTTCAAGTTCAAGTTTAGCTGATTTTAGAAAAAAAATGGCCACTTATACCCCCATTTTTGTTCACCATCTTGGTGTACTTACCCCATAGGTTTGAGAGATTATATTCTCATATACAAATTATGTTGCATTCTTGGATTTGAGGGTGACTACATTATGAATTGATTGGGTTAATGATATATTATAGAAAGATACATTAAATGAAATATTTTATTTTTTAAACACTATCTTAATTGATATTCCTAAATTTGATGGAAGTGAAGCTACACAAGAATTTAGGACTAGTCTTAAATTGAATTTTTAAACTAATGTAAGAGAATTTATAATTGAAAATATATCTTATTCTATTTATAAATCTTGACACTAATCCATTGTATAGGCCATTGCATAATAGTTTTTCTTCTTTGGATGAATTAGAACGAGCATTCTAAATATATGAGCACCAAAAAGAGAAATAAAAGAAGTGGAATGTGAAGAAAAAGAAGACAAAAAAGAACAAAAAGATAAAAATAGAAGAAGAGAAAAGAATATGAATGATACATGTACATGTACTTTAATTCTAATGAACAAAGATTTATATTCAAAAGTCAAAAGTTATTATTTCTATATTATAATAATAACAAGTGTAACTTCGTCAATATAAAATTAATCAAAAAATTATAAATAAATAAAAAGATCAATCCTTTTAAGTGTCAATTATGTAATTTTCATAACAGCCTATTTGTTAATTTATTCGAAGCTCAAATTTGGATTTGTTAAAAAGTCAAATCTCTTAAACACGATTGTGAAGAACACTACCTTATCCACTCTCTTCATGGGCTTAGAGACAATGTGAAAAGAGGACAACATCTAAATAATAATAATAAAATAGATTTAATAGAAAAGAATCGATAAAAAGACAGACTACTTTAGGAAATCATAGTTTCGAGTAAATCTGAGTTAGTCCAGAGGTAGAAGACGAGTCGAACAAAGTATTTGTACCAATTTCTTCCAAGAAACTCATTCATCTGGGATTCTCGTACAAGTATGATATGGAGGGAATACTTAGTGACACCAAAGTCTTGTGAGAGATGTAATTAAGTATATATCTGCGTTTCTATATTTTCTTTCAAAATAATTTAATTTATTAGTACGGATACTACGATGTTCTTTGGGTAATATGTTGGACAACAAACAGTTGAAAGAAACAAACATTATTGGTAAGAGTAATTATTTAGAATACAATTGAGTTGATCTTTCTGTTAGACACCAAACAGTTGGAGGAAACAAATATTACTATTAAGAGTAATTATTTAGAATATAATTGAGTTGATTTTGAAATGTCGAACAAATGTCTGACTGTAGTCGAAAATACGTCAATTATTGGACAAACTTTATGTGCTATATTGATTAATCTCTTTTTTTTGGACTTGTATAATGTTAGAAGATATAATTTGTAAGTATTTGATTTATAGTATTAGTATAATTGCAAAATGTGTTTGACAATTTATGAACACAATTACCTTAAGAGGTTGGTTGTATTGAATTTAGTCATTTGCTAGTGTTGTAGATGTCTTCTTTGTTGTTGAGTAGACTGTAGTTGATTCATATGACTTATATGTATGCTTGAGTCTTGATATCATCTCCTTATAGTTGAGCGTGTGGATTTGGTTTGTTTAATGAAGACCTAGCATGTCGCTTGAACAATACACAAAGTCGAATATCAAAAGACACAAGTATAAGGAAATTTCAACAACTATACAACACAATTCTTAAAATTGAAAACAACATTATATTATATTTTCCTACAATACAATACATTGCATAATTTTATTTAAATTTAATATTTTTTTTCAAATATTTCAAATTAATATTGTAATATTTTTTAATGTTACATTGCATTGATATTTATAGTTTTGTATTTTATAATATCCCACATTAATATTTCTTATATGCAATGTTCCTTACGCTTAAGAATAGCATAAAATCTAATAGTAAAAAATACCACTGCTAGCTTAATATTGGAGCTAAGCCTATAACTTGTTCTTTATGATATTTCCTCTTCGAATTCCAAACTGCACAAGAATTCTCGTATTGACTAAACATATGTCACATGGAAATGAAGTTTGAATAGTTTTCTTCTTTCCTTCATACAAATTGCCCTTGAATATTGCTCTATCGTTTTTAAATATTGTATATAAAATAAAACACAGTTTCATTTTTTAATTCAATAAATACACCTCTGTTTGTTTTTCAGAACTGTCTCATAATTTTAATAGAAATAATACTTCTCACGACTTCATTTTCAGCTCAAGAAATTTCATAAATCTTGCCTTATTAATTATCGAAGACTTTAGCAGAGCAAGCAGCTGTGCAATCAGTGTTGGTAGCGATAGTGGGAAGTCCTTCTCTAACCCCCACAATTCGCTATAGCGTTTCTACATAATTTTTATTTTATTTTTCTTTCTTTAGATATTGGTTCATGTTGGAAAAGTCAAGCTTTTGTTTATCTTTTTTGATAAATTAAATATTCAACTTATTTGATTCGTTGAATCAAATTTCAATTCTATTAATGGATTGAATGACATAAGTAGTAATATAACATCATAATAATCATTTTTTATTATGAGGGGTAGGATAAATTAATATGAAAATAAATATTAAATTTAATAAAATTACATTGTTAATTTTTTTTAAAAAATCTTCCTTGAAATTCATTTTTCACATCACTAAATTCATATATTAATATATTAAGATATGCACAAATACATTTAATATTCATGTTAGCCGATAGATATATTTTATGGAAACTTTCACTCAAATACTTATCTCACATTAGAAAAAACTTTTAGATAGTTGAAACATTGCTTACGTCATGCCTAAAACTAAATTTTAACTCATAAGATATGATATTCTTCTCTCAACCTCAAGAATCCAGTGAATCTAAAGCCCCATCATTTTTAGAACTACTAGTTATAAATTATGAATAGATTAAAGAAACACCTATAGGAAGATTGAATATGTATCATCTTATTTTTAAAAATATTCTACTTTCATGTAATTGCATAGTATTTTTTCTACAGGCTACCCATTTTTTCTCATTAGCATCATTAACAATACAACACAATTTGTTTAGAATCTTGAGGTAAGTCACTTGCCATTCTTTTAGTGATTTTTTTTCTTGAGGATATATATATATGATTCGATAAAAAAAAATTGTATACTTTATTTCATTCTTAAATATGTATGTTCTTATCTGGGTATGTGCACCAAGTTGTGGTACTAAAAGGGGGTCTTAAGATGCCACTTTTTTTTTTTTTTTTTTTTTTTCTGAAACCAACAAAGTCTGAACTTCAATGACAAAATGAACATAGTTACATTCCAAATTAGAAGATGCAACAAGAACAAGAGTTAGAGTGCTTTGAATCTACTTACTAAACTACTAATTTGTTTTGAAAATGGTGGAGATTAAGGACCTCAAAAAGGGGGGCCACAAATAGTGGTCCTGTTTTTATGCAAAAAAACATAACATAGGATCTGTTGTGGCCCCCCTAAAATGTTAACTTTTTTTTTTCAATTTTTAAAATCACTTCGATGATAAATTAGCTAACACCTTGTAGTTTATGCTAGATTTTTCGGCTAAATTTTTAATGTATATGATTTTTTACTAATTTTTGAAGTGGACACATCCTAAAAAATAGAAATTTGAGCGTGCTCCCCCCTAAAATCATTGAAAACTAATCAAAAAACAAATTTTTATTTATTTTTAAATTGTGTAGAATGGAGTCTAGTTTCTAAAAATGTAAGTTTCTTCAAAATCCGATGAACGTGTAAAAAACTATAGCCAAAATAGTGCATGTTGGTTTTTGACAAAAAATGGATACACTAAAAAAAGAAATTATAGATGAAAGCCTTAACAAAATCAAAATGCAAAAAAAATTACATGCTTGGATAGCTAAGAGAGAGCTTGAAGTCGCTATGGTGTTTTTTTTAGTTTCATTGAAACTCGTGCAAACCTGATGGAGAGCATGGCCAAAAAAATGTGAAATTTTCTAATCTTTTGATAAAAACACATCTCATGCCTAATGTGAAAAGTCATTTTTTTGCATTTGGCGAGTGCCAAATTTTGTGCACACCAAATGTTTTGCATTATCCAATTTTGTGACTTGGCACATTTTTTAACTTGGGCACGGGTTATACCAACCTTGGCAAGAGAATATACACATGAAATATAACATTTAAGTACTTTAAGTTAGATTTCGTATTTATATTGGCAGGATGTTTGAGAGTGGTTTCAGCTCTATAGGAATTAAAATGTAGATTCTAGTTTTTAGAGGATCATATAAAATTTCAAACTTAGTCGAATTTCAATAATCAACATGATCCTATAAGTGTTCTTTAGTTCTATTATCTCACTATCTTTATCTTCCCCAAACTCTAGACCTATATCTCTCCCTATCTTATCTCACTCACTTCTCTCTCCCCTCTCTAGGTATATACCATCTTCTCTACCTTTCATTCCTTCCTTGTACCCCCATTTCTATCCTTGTCTCCCTCCCTCTCTCTTCTTCTCTCTCACTCTCTTATTGCTTTTGTCCCCTCCAACTCCTTTCTCTTGGTCACTACCTATCCCTTCTATCCTCTCTCTCCCCATATCTAGGGCTCTCCCTCCCCCCCTATTAACCTCACTACCTCTCCCTTCTTATATTATTACCCACCTCTCTCTCCCACTCTAGATTTCTCACTTATCTAATTTTCCACTCTCTAGTTATCTCCCTTCCCCTTACCCCTATCTATTTGTGAACTCTCTCCCTCTCTTATCTCTCTCTCCAAACCTATCTATCTCCTCATTTACTAGGTCTCTTACTCCCTCCATGTCTAGCTCTCCATCCATCCCCTCTCACTCATCTCTTTGTTCTTATATCTATTCTCTTCTGCCTCCTTCCCCTCTCTACGTCTCTCCCTTCCTCTCTTCCCCTCTCCCTCTCTATCTCCCTCCCCCACTCTCTCATCTTCTCTCTTCCTCTCTTATTGTGTATCTTCATTTTCTAGGTCATTACCTCTCCATCCCACCCTCTCTCCCCTCTCTAGATTTCTCCCTCCCATCCTCTCCACCTATCTACCTCTACGTATAGGAATCATTACCCACCTCTCTTTATTCCTCTCTATCTATCTCACTCCTTTCTCACTATCTATGTCTCTCACCTATCTATATGTCCCCTTTATAGTTCCCTCTCTCTCTCTCCTCCTTAATCATATCCCTCTATCAACTCCCTCCTCTTCTCTTTCTACCCTTACCTCTTTATCTCCTTCTTCCATAGGTCTCTCACTCCCTCCATGTCTACCTCTCCATCCATCCCCTCTTACTCCTCTATTTTTTCTTTTGTCTCTCGTCTTCTATCTCCCTCCCCTCTCTAGGTATATCCCTCACTTTCTTCTCCTCTCCCTCTCTATCTCTCCATCCATACATACCCCCATATATATCTCGCTCCCCCAATTTTTTATTCTCTCTTCCTCTTGTATTCTCTCTCTCTAGATTATAGGTCATCAACTCTCTCTCCCCTCTCTAGGTTTCTTACTTCCTTCTTCTCCACCTATATACCTTTGCATCATGTATCATTACTCACCTCTCTCTCTCCCCTTCTATCTATCTTAATCCTCTATCTTGTCATCTAGGTCTCTCATCTCTCCTTCCCCATATAGTTCTCTAACCTATCTATTTGTCCCCTCTCTCTCTTCCCCTCTATCTCCCTCCCCCTTTATCCCTATTTATTTTTGAACTCTCTCCCTCTCTTCTCTCTCCTCCCCACCTCTCTATCTTCTCCTTCCCTAGGTCTTATAGACCATCCATGTCTACCTCTCCCTCAATCCCCTCATACTCTTCTCTCTCACTATTCTTTCATCTCTTCTCTTATCCCTCCCTCCAATTTCTAGGTATACTACTTCTTTTCTTCCCCTCTCCCTCTCTATCTCCCTGTCCCTCATTATCCCCATCTCTCTCTCCCTTCCCTACTAATTATTGTTCTCTCTTTACCATCTACATCATCAAATTTCCATCACACCCTCTCTACCCCTCTCTAGGTTTATCCCTCTTTCCCCCTCCACCTCTCTACATCTCCGTCCATATCTCATTACCAACCTCTCTCTATTCTCCTCCATCAATCTCAAGCCTCTCTCTCTCTCCCCCTATCTAGGTCTCTCACATCTCTCTCCCCCTCTAGGTATCTTATATCTCCATCTAACCCATCTCTAATTCACTCCCTCCCTTTCCATTTCTATCCCTACCTTCTTACCCCTCTCTCTCTCTTGAACTTCTCTATCATTTTCTTCTCTTTCTCCCTCACCCATAAACCTCTCTCCTCTCTAGGTCTCTAACTCCATGTATACTTCTCCCTCTCCCCCTCCTTAGCCCTCTCTTTCTCTTTGTTCTCTCTCCCTCCTCTTCTCTCTCATTCTCCTAAGTCATCAACTCTCGTCTTCTATCCCCCTTTATCTATCTCACCCCTATCTTCCCATCTATCTCTCTAACCTCTCTCTCACCCTCTAGGTATCCAATCTCTATAAATGTACCCTCTCTAGTTCTCTCCCTGCCTTACCACTCTCCCTTTATATAATCTCTTATTTTCTAATTATGTGTCACCCCTCACCTCTCTATTGTCTTCCCTAGGTCTATCATTTCCTCCACCCTATTACCTAAAACCTATACCATAAATAATTTATATACCCTAAACCCTATATTAGATTAATAGATAGAGAGAGAGAGAGTGAATGAAGGGAGATGAAGACATGGAAGGATTTCATAAAAGGGAGAGGGGTAAGAGGGGATATATGATGTCCTGATGGGTTATATGGTGTCCTAAAGGGTCATATGGTGTTCTAACAGATCTATGGCCCCTCAGGACACCATATGATCCCTTAGGACACCATATGACCCCTTAGGACCATATTATGTCCTACTGGGTCATAAGGTGTCCTAAGGGTTCATATGGTTTTGTAACACATGTGTGGCCCCTTAGGACCCCTAACGACACCATATGACCCCTTAGAACACTATATGACCCTCAAGACACAATATTCTTACTACCCCTTAGGATGACATGATGTCCTAAGGGGTCATATGGTGGTTTAACACGTGTGGCCCCTTAGGACTCCATATGAACCCTAACGACACCATATGACCTATCAGGACATCATGTGGTCTTATGGGGTCATATGGTGTCCTAAGGGGTAGTGGCATGTACTAGGATGTCAAAATAGGTCATATTGTGTTATGACGGGTCACATGAGGTCTTAAATGATCATATGGGGTCCTAAGGGGTCATATGGTGTTATGAGGGTCATATAGTGTCCTAAGGGATCATATGGTGCCGTTAGAGGTCATATGGTGTCCTAAGGGGTCAAATGGTGTAGCTAGAGGTCATATGGTGTCCAAAGGGGTCATATGGTGTCATTAGAGGTTGTTTGGGGTCCTAAGGGGCCACACATATGTAAGAACACCAAATGACCCCTTAGGACACCATATAATCCCATATGACACCAAATGACCCCTTAGGACCACATGATATCCTATGAGGTCCTAAGGGGTTATATGGTGCCCTTAGCATCATCAAGTGTCCTAAGGGGTCATATATTGTTCTTAGAGGTCATATGGTGTTGTCAGGGGTCATTTGGGGTCCCAAGGGGCCACACATGTGTTAGAACACCATATGACCCCTTAGGACACCATATGACCCCTTAGGAAAACATATTGTCCTAAGGGGTCATATGGTGTCCTAAGGGATCATGTCATGTAGTGGGATGTTTAAAGGGGTCATATGGTGTCCTAAAGGGTCATGTCATGTACTAGGATGTTAGAAGGGGTCATATGGTGTCCTGAGGGGTCATATGGTGGCATATGGGGTCATATGGGGTCCTAAGGGGCCACACATGTGTTAGAACACCATATGACCCCTTAGGACATCATGTGGTCCTAAGGTTTCATATGGTATCCTAAGGGGTCATGTCACGTACTAGGATCTTAAAATGGATCATATGTTGTCCTAAGGGATCATGTCATGCACTAGGATGTTAAAATGGATCATATGGTGTCCTAAGTGGTCATATAGTGTCTTAAGGAGTGATATGGTGTCTTGAGGGATGATATAGGATCATATGGGGTCATATGGTGTCTTGGAGGTCATAGAATTCCCTAAGGGGTCATATGGTGTCGTTAGAGGTCATATGGTGTCCTAAGGGGTCATATGGTGTCGTTAGGGGTCATTTGGGGTCCTAGGAGGCCACACATGTGTTATAACACCATATGAATCCTTAGGACACCACATGACCCATTAGGACATCAGATGGTCCTAAGGGGTCATATGGTGTTGTTGGGGGTCATAATGGGTCCTAAGGGGCCACACATGTGTTAGAACACCATATGACCCCTTAGGACACCGTATGACCCATTAGGACATCATATGGTCCTAAGGGGTCATATGGTGTCACTAGGGGTCATATGTAGTCCTAAGGGGCCACAAATCTATTAGAACACCATATGACCCATTAGGACACCATATGACCCATTAGGACATCATTTGGCCCTAAGGGGTCATATCATGTACTAGGATGTTAAAAGTGGTCATATGGCATCCTGAGGGGTCATATGGTGTTGTTAGAGGACATGTGGGGTCCTAAGGGGCCATATGGTGTTGTTAGGGGTCATATGGGGTCCTAAAGGGCCATACATGTGTTAAGACACCATATGACCCCTATTGTCCTAAGGGGTCATGCCATACATACCAGGATGTTAACAAGGGACATATGGTATCCTGATGAGTAATATGGGGTCCTATGGGACCACATATGTGTTAGAACACCATATGATCCCTTAGGACACCATATGACCCCTTAAGACTTCATATTGTCCTAAGGGCTCATATGGTGTCTTAAGGGGTCATGTCATGTACTAAGATGTTAAAAAGGGTCATATGGTGTCTTGATGCATTATATAGTGTCCTAAGGAATCATATGGTGTCATTAGGGGTCATATGGGATCCTAAGGGGAGGGAGACGTGATGACTTAGAGAGAGGAGGGAGAGAGAAGAGTAGAAAGGGAAGAATAAAGAGAAAGAGAGCTAAGAATAGAGGGAGAGGTGGGTAGGGAGTGATTAAGATAGAGAGAGGGAAGAGGTAGATAGGTGAGGGAGAAAGATAAGATATAAGTTCACAAAGAGAGAAAGAGGGGTAAGGAGGTGGAGAGGAAATAATTAGAGACGAGAGAGATATAGAGGTGAGCATTCTAAAGGCTAGGAAGAGAGAGGTGAGAGACCGAGGGTGGAAAGATAGAGGCGAGGGAGATAGAGGGGGAGAGAGAGGTGAATAATGATACAAAGAGGGAGTGGTAGAGAGGTAAAGATGGAGGGAAGGAGAAAAATATGTATGGAGAGAGAGGTTGGGAGGGGTAGGTAGTGATGAAGAGAATAAAGAGAGAGTGGAGAGTGTGAGATTTTGCCAAGATCAAGGGCACAATGAAAAGTATAAAAGAGAGACAAAAGAATGACAAGAACAAACTTTATTCTCATCAATATGAAAATGATCAACTGGATTAACCAATACAATGAATATAGGCCTGCTTATATAGGCAAGGCCATATGGATGTCCGAGCACACAATCATGACATGTGGCTCAATGAGAAACAAGGGTAGGTAAGAAATAATAGGGGTAGGTAGGAGAAATAATATAATATTCCACAAGAGGTGGATGACCCACTGAATGTGGAGTGTAACAGCAAAATAAAACCACAAAAGGTGGAATTTCTCCTACAAGCTATATCCCTATGTGCACACTTCCCTAAGTGTCTCAAATCCAAACTACGAAGAGATGCATTATCCTAAGTTAACTTAAGTAAAGTGTAATAACATCCATGATGAATATTTATTTATACCAACAACCCCCCTTAAGTGCAACTGAGGGGAATGAAGACTCAAGTCAACAATGCAAGATGGGTCATAGCTACTAGGCCATGATAGGTACCCATGTACAATATGCAAATGCAAGCAAAACTATGCAATGCAATCTCTCACAAATGGAGAAAGGGAGAAAACGCAGTGGGAAAAAACTCCCCCTCAAAAGAAAGATGAATGTACAAAAGACTCTTAAAGAAGGACAAAAACTCAAGGAGGAAAAAGTCCACCCCCCCCCCAATAAGAGAGGAAGGAGAAGTCGGTTGATCTCCCCTAATGAGACATCTCGCACCCCTAAGAGAGATCACAATTGATGGAACTTACTCTCGATGAAAGGTTTGGTGAATAAATTTGCAACCTGCTCCATTGTAGGACAATACTGCAAATCAATGTAGTGCATATGGATCTCGATGTGTTTGGTCCACTGGTGCTGGACCAGGTTCTTCGAGATGGCAATAGCACTTTGATTGTCACAATGTAGAATTGTCGATCGTGGAGTGGTGAAACCAAACTCTGTGAGAACCTGTTGAAGCCAAATGGTCTCAATCACTACGTTAACAACTCCTTGATACTTAGCCTTAGTCAAAGAGAGAGAAATGGCATGCCAGTTCTTGCTCTACCAACAAATGGGGCCTAAACCAAGGTGAAAACTATAACCTGAAGTAGACTTACAATCATCAAGATTGCCAGCCCAATCGGAGTCTATGTAACCAACCAAGCGAAGTCCTGTGCCTGCTGCATAGGGAATCCCATAGTGATGTGTACCCTAGATGTAATGAAGGATGCGTTTGGTAGCTTTCTAATGAAGCTCCTGTGGTTCCTGCATGAAGTGGGAAATCATGCCAACTGCAAATGAAATATCAGGGCATGTATGAGTCAAGTATATGAGACTACCCACAAGCTGACAATATAATGTGGCATCAACTAGTGGAGAAGAACACTAAGCCTCAAGCTTGACTCCTGAAAGAAAGGGAATCGGGGCAGTGTTACAATCAGCTATATGAAAGCATGCAAGTAGATCAAGAGCATACTTGGGCTGCAATAGTATAATCTCGAAAGGTGACTGTGAAATCTCTATCCTGAGAAAGTAGTGCAAAAGACCCAAGTCAGTCATAGCTTTCATGCAAAGCAGATTTGACACTGCCAATGATGGATGTGTTGCTCCTTGTAATGATCAAATTATCAACATAGAGCACAAGTATCAAGTGTGAGTCATCCTGTCACAAAATGTAGACATTCAGATCAGAATGACACTTGGTAAACCCTGCTGAGAGAAGAAAGGAATCCATCTTGGCGTACCAAGCCCTAGGGGCATGCTTGAGGCCATAGAGAGATTTCCTTAGTCTGCAAACCAAGGAAGTATCCTAGATGAAACCTTGTGGTTGCTCCATATAAATCTCCTCATCAAGGTCACCCTGAAGAAAAATACTCTTCACATCCATCTGATGTACAACCCAACCACGAGTTGCAACAATAGAAAGTGTCAAGCGAATGGAGTTCATATTGGCTACATGCGCAAAGGTCTCAGTATAGTCAACACCTGGAACCTGAGAGAAACCTTTTGCAACAAGTCAAGCCTTATACTTATCCATACAACCATCCACTGCAAACTTGGTTCGATAGATCCACTTACATCGAACTATATTTCTCCCCTTAGGGAGATGGACTAAATCCCATGTGTTGTTCCTCGTCAACAAGCTATACTCTTCCTCCATAGCTTGGTCCCACTTAGGAACCCCTGATGCTTCCCGAAATGTCTGTGGATCAGAAGCGGTAGCAATGAAAGCATGTGGAAGGTCCTGATGCTATGATCGAGTCCTCTATGTATCTGAAGGATCCCCAACAAGAGAACCCACAGACTCAAGTGTCTATCAAGCCCAACGAGGTCTAGGTCGAGGTGGAGAATGAGGCTCCTCAACTGCAAGTGGACACTGTAGAGGTGTAACTCTATGAGTCGGAGTTGAAGGAGTCTCATCATTTGAATCACTAGCATCACTATCCACAATGGACAAAGGTGGAGGAGGTAGAGAGGCAAAGCTAGGAGAGCTTTCCTCAAAGTGAACACTCCTCTGAATGAACACCTCATGTGTCTTAGGATCCATCAATCTATATGCCTTCATACCCTCAAGATATCCAACAAATATGCAAGGCTGACTCTGAGGTTCCAATGCCTTGCATTTTTTGCAGGGGTATGCAAGCCAATGCTGGACACCCAAAGACTCTGAAATGTCTCACAATCAGTTTCTGACCAGCCCAAGCCTCAAAAGGAGTAATACCTTGCAAAGCTTTGTGAGGAACTTGATTCTGGATGCGTGTGGCACAACTAATAACCTTTGCCCAAAAGGCGGGATCAAGAGAACGTGCATGTATAATACAACTAGCCATTTCTTTGAGATTTCTATTCTTGCGCTCTGCAACTCTGTTCTCTTATGGAGTGTATGCAACAAAATGCTGAAGATCAATCCCCTCAAATGTACAAAAATCCTCAAGTCTTTTGTTCACATATTCCCTTCCATTATCTATATGAAGAATCTTGACCACTTTCTCGGATTGCTTCTCCACACGAGTCTTGAAGTCCTGAAATCTGTCAAATACTTCACTCTTTTGAATGAGAAAGTTGACCCAAGTGAAGTGGGTGTAGTCATCAATGAAGGTGAGGACATAGTAGGCCTTGCTAAATGAAGGTGCTGGAAATGGACCTGCTACATCATTGTGAACAAGTTGAAGAACTTCCAAAGCTCTCCAAGCTTTCCCCTTATCAAACTTATCCTTAGGATGCTTGCCCATGGAACAACTTGAACATACACCCTCTGAAAAACTGATTTGAGGTAGACCTGTGACCATGTCTTTAGTGCTGAGCTGCTGAAGATAGTGGCAGTTGAGGTGACCAAACCGCTCATGCCATAGCTTACTTTCTAAATTTGAATGAGAAAGAAAGGCCCTAGAAGGAGAACTTGGCACAAAGTGGGAGAATGAATAAAGCCTTGAGTTGTCATTGACTTGTCCCACTGCTACCAAGGCATCATCATCAAGTTCTTTTACCACAATTGAATCAGGTGTAAACTCAAACTTTTTCCCATTCCCATAGTGAGTGATTTGGTAGATAGAGAGAAGGTTGGTAAACAAGGTAGGAACATAAAGAAAATTCTCAAATGTTCCATCATCCATGTCAACTGAACCTTTCCCTTCAACCTCTACTTGTGTATCATCACCTATGTAAATGTGAGGTACATTAGATGGCTCCAATGAAGAAAACTGCTCCTTTGTAGAACCCATGTGATAAAGACGAACCCAAGTCAAGTATCCACTACTGTGAAGAACCTGTTGTAGCCACAAATGCTTGCCCTTTTCCCTTAGACTATGAGGAAGAGGAAGGAGATGAATCCCTCTTTGTGTAGGCAAATGGCAAGTTGATGTTTTTATTAAGAAGATTTGTCAACTCATCAACTTGCTTGGTGTGGCATCGATGCTCATCATGACCATATTCTCGCAATATGCACAAGCTGGTTTATCCTTCTTAGGTGGAGCCCCCTTCTTGGAAGAGGATGAAAAATCACCTTGTGATGGAGAGGAATATTGTCCTTTTTCCTACTATGGCTTTGACTTAGATTGCTTCTTCTTCTTGTTGGAATCTTTGCCTTGACTCCCTTGACTCCCTTGATTAGCCACCAAAGCATTGGACTTTGAAGACTTGAGAAGCCCGATGTTCAACAACTTAGATTGTTCCAATATAAATATTTCTGTAAAAGCATCAAATGAAGGCATAATGTAGAAACTCCCCACTGTCAAACAATGAGTTTGGAAGCTAGACACAAATGTTGCATATTTTGGTGCAAGTTTGTCCAACAAGTTGAATATCAACTGAGCATCATTTTTGTCAATTCCACAATCCTTAAGCTTTTCTCTTAGCTCATTTGCTTTGGTGACATAATCTTGGATTGTATAAAAAATATTGGGATCCAAGTTGGTGAGCTCATTTTCAATCTTGTAACCTCTGATTTCATCAACTTGCCATATAATTTCTGAAACATATCCCAAGCCTCTTTGATTGTAGTACACCTCTCAATGTGAAAAATGAGGTCATATGATACATACTTATGCAAAGTTCCAAGAGCCATGCAATTCTTAGTGAACCATTCTAACTAAGCATTAGAATTAGCCTTAGGATCAGGTGGTGCTGCTATTATTCCATCTATGTAATGCGTGAGACCTTTTTCCATTAATTTGCTCCATACTTTAATTTTCCATGATGCATAATTATGTGGAGTTAAAGGTGGAAATTTATGAGGACTCATTGCAATAGAAATGAAAGAGCACAAGGAAAGAGAGGCACAATCAAGACACCCCCCAAAATTCACTCAATCAAAGAATCCCCCCCAAAAAATGATGATTTGACACTTTATACTTAGTGCATGTATAATGGGCCACTTGCAAAAAATGGAAAAGTGGAATTCTGATTTCAACTTTACAACTATCTCAATAAGGCCAAAAGAGACTCAAACTAATAATGCAAGATATCTAAACTAAGATCCAAGCAATTTACAAGTACCAAATAGGCCAAATAAGACCAATATCTGAAAGTACAATTTCCACTGAAAATATTTGAAATATGATCATAGATTATGAAAGTAGATGAAAAAATATGCACTTTCAAAAAAAATGGCACATGAAAAGGAGGTCGTATGAGCTCAAACGAAGCCTTTGAAGTTGCAAAATTGAGGATTGGACAAGTACAATTGAGAGAATCCAAAAACTCTAAATACACTATGCACCAAAATCAGAAAATAACCACACCACTGTGAAGAGCACAAACAATTAGCCCAAATCAAAAAACATTGCACCCAAAAAGGAGCAAAATTGAGCAAGTTATGAGCCTCCAAAGTTGACTCAAAAAACAAAACTCCTCAATGGAGAGGGGTTTAAAAATTTTCAAAAAATGTTGACTAGGTAGAAAAAGCCAGCTGGTGCTGACTAGGCTAATCTACTTACGTGTCAGGCAGAGGTGGGCCATGTTGGAGGTTGCTAGAGGTCAGGCAGGCGGCGGCCAGAAAGCTATTGTCGGTCGTAAAGCAGCTGCCAGAGGTCAACCAGAGGCCCAGTGGCTGAGGGTGGGGCCTGACAATGGCAGCCAGAGCGGCGGCGCCGAGGTCGGGGAGGGGTCAGCGGCGGATGTCACAGTGGCCGCCGCTTCCAGAGTGGCTAGCGATTTGCTGGAGTGGCGGTGCCAGGCCGGAGGGTCGGCGACGGCTGTCTGTCAGAGGGCGATGGGAGGTCTATCGGTGGGGTTTTTGTTGGAGGATCGTGAACTATACGGTGGCATCGCTTCCACAGCCTGCAATGGTTGCCGATGAGGTACAACCTGCAAACACTACAGTATGACGGGGCAGGGGGGGCGTTTTCACATTTTTTTTAAAAAAATTTCAAAAGAATTTTTTTTTGCAGAATAATAGAAACTTTTTTGCAGAATAATAGAATTTTTTTTACAGAAAAAACCCCTTCTTAAAAAAAATTTAAAAAATTTGAAATATGTACTGTACCGGCCAAATTGGACAAAAAATTCCTTCAACACCCAAAATTCGACTTTGGCCAAAATAGATCGAGTTTATACTCGATTTTTATGGAAACAACCTTCTGGATGTAATGGTGAGGTCAAAAACACTCTAAGATGCCTCCAAAAAGCATTGTCCCTCAGATCTGAAAATAGAAGCCTTCCAAGATGTCTCCAAAAACCAATCAATTGAAGCCCCAATGGCTCTGATACCATGTGAGATTTTGCCAAGATCAAGGGCACAATGAAAAGTATAAAAGAGAGACAAAAGAATGACAAGAACAAATTATATTCTCATCAATATGTAAATGATCAATTGGATTAACCAATACAATGAATATAGGCCTTCTTATATAGGCAAGGCCATATGGATGTATGAGCACACAATCATGACATGTGGCTCAATGAGAAACAGGGGTAGGTAAGAAATACTAGGGGTAGGTAGGAGAAATATTATAATATTCCACAAGAGGTGGATGACCCACTGAATGTGGAGTGTAACAACAAAAGGTGTAATTTCTCCTACAAGCTATATCCCTATGTGCACACTTCCCTAAGTGTCTCAAATCCAAACTACAAAGAGATGCATTATCCTAAGTTAACTTAAGTAAAGTGTAATAATATCCATGATGAATATTTATTTACACCGATAGAGAGAAAAAATAGGTGGAGAAGAGAGATGGAGGGAGGGAAGGATAGAT
Source organism: Cryptomeria japonica (assembly GCF_030272615.1). Classification (NCBI taxonomy): domain Eukaryota; kingdom Viridiplantae; phylum Streptophyta; class Pinopsida; order Cupressales; family Cupressaceae; genus Cryptomeria; species Cryptomeria japonica. The sequence goes on from NC_081414.1 coordinate 13,463,340, forward strand.
ATGTAGATAAGGAGGGAAGGTGAGAGAGAAAGAGAGAGAGAATAGGAGAGACGTAGAGAGGGGAGAGAGAAGAAATAGAGATAAGAGAGGAACAGTAATAGGTCTAGAGTTTATGGGAGATAAAGAGGTGATGGGAGAGATAAGTGAAGGAGAGAGTTCATAAATGGAGATGGGTAAGATGTGATGGGAGAGATAAGTGAAGGAGAGAGTTCATAAAGGGAGATGGGTAAGATGTGATGGTGAGAGAGAAGTGGAGAGGAAGGGAGAGAACTAGATAGGGGATAGATAGAGAGATGAGATATATAGAGGGTGAGAGAGAGGTTAAATACCTAGATGGGAGAGAGAGGGGAGAGATGGATAGAGGGGCATAGAGATAGGTTCCTAAAAAGACACAGATGGAGAGATATAAAGGTAGAGAGAGAATGAGGGAGAAACTTAGAAATTTGAGAGAGGGAGGGAGAGGTGATGACTCAGACAATGGAGAGAGGGAATATATAAAAGAGAAAAGAGATAAGTAAGAGGACATGGAGGGAGTCAAGAGCTAGGGAACAAGGAGATAGATAGGTTTGGAGAGAGAGAGAGAGAGAAAACAAGGAGATAGTTCATAAATGGATAAGGGTAATGGGGAAGGGAGAGAAAGGTGGAGATAGAGGGAGAGAAATAGAGGGTGGACAATTAGATTGGTAAAAAACCTAGAGGAGGAGAGTGATGATATGATGAAAGAATAAGTATCCGGTCAACTACTGAGAGGGGGGGGGTGAATCAGTAGATAGAAAAAATGATACAAACTTCACTAGTCTCAAAAATCAATCTCTCAAAGTAAACTTAGAATAATACCTCTGTCAAGATAAAAACTCATAAGATAAACCGGTTGATTGTTACAACAAATTAACAGTAAACAACCTCTTTGTTGGTATTTTGGTATGGTTTTGTCATTGATGTCAACACCTACTATCACTTATCAACTCTGGCACTTTGAAGAATTGGCAATGTTCACTGGCAAGCAAATAACTTATGCACAGTCACAAAAATTTGGTACACCGATAGGATATAATGTTCATCGGCACTTGGAATGGTATGAAAAACACCTGGTTATGTCGAAGACATCATTTGGACATTTTGTCTTGGAGATTTGTTCATTGGCATATTTGTTGTTACTGGCAAATAGGTCCAGGTCATTCACCGACAGGCTTATCTATTCCAGATCAGCATGGCACGCTATGGAGGTGGTTTATTATTATTGTAAATGTATAAAGCCGACATGTTGAATCAATTATTGCATCGGATATTGTTTTATTTGTAAGTTGATTTTATTGTAATATCCTTTAGAGTCGACCTACTAAAATTGGTCTTAGGTTATGATATAAAAGTAATATCTTATTTGTAAGATCAAGTGGGGAATGTGAAGGAAGATATAATTTGGTATATGCAAGAATAAGCAGAGCTTTACACATAGACATCATTTGAAGGTGAAGCAAGGTTTTTGTGAAGACAATCAGAACTACACCGGTACTGAATCTAGCATAGTAAGATGCTATTTTTAGCAGTATATCCTTATTGGATTTAACCATACAATTGTAGTCAGTGTGACTCCTATTTGTGTTTGAGCAGTGAGCTCTAGGCGCTTGGCCTTTCTGCATGTGTAGACCCCATTTGTATACACATACTGTTTGCAGTAGTATCATTTGATTGTGGGTAAGGTTTCCCACTGTGGTTTTTCCCCTTACAAGGTTTCCACGTACAAATACTGGTGTTATGTGTTGTGGATGTTACTATCTTTCTGTTTCATGCATTAATCTTTACTGATATTGTAATTAATTGATAAAACTGTCTATCGGTATAAAAGTTTGGTTTACCGGTATTAAGCATTAAAATTGATTAAGTTGTTTTTCTTTGAATTTATTTGACAACTGATTCACCCTCCCCCCCTCTCAGTTGTCCTCGGGACCTAACAATTGGTATCAGAGCCTAGTCCTCTTTTTGCAAAAGTTTAACAGCTTGAGGAGATCCAATGTCTACTAACTATTTTAGGAAGGATAGTCCCAAACTTGATGGAACCAACTATGACATATGGAAGATCATGATGGATACACATTTGAATTGCATTGGAAAGGACATCTGGGAAGTTACAAAGAATGGCTATACTGCTCCTACTCCCAGTCAGCCTAATCCACCTACCTTAGGAAAAGATGAGTAAAATGATTACAAAGCTAGAGAAGCACTTTTGAGCACATTATCAGATCAGCAAATCATGGGATTATCAGATAGATCAACTGCTAAAGCAATTTGGGATCACTTGGAAACATTGAATGAAGGAAATTCCACAGTCAAAATTGCAAAAATTGAAAGCTTCCGGGTTAGGTATGAAAATCTGAAAATGGAAGAAGATGAAAGGATTTATGCTTTTATGGAAAGAGTAAATGAAATTGTTTTGGGTATTAAATGTTATGGAGGAACCTTAAGTGAAGATGAAATTGTTTCAAAAGTTTTAAGAGGATTGCCACCGACATATAAAATGAAGGTTACTTCTATAAATGAGTTAAGAACAATGCCTAATACATCAGTAACTAGGGATACATTGATTGGAAAACTTTCAGCTTTTGAAATTGAAGAATTTGGTCTTGTTGCTACTATAAAGACAGATTTAGCTTTTAAGGCATCAACATCATCTACACCTCATTTGACAAGTCTGATTGGAAAGCCTTTTATGCAAGAGAACTTGAGGAAAGCAGGAGAGAAAATGAAGAACTTGAAGCACTATTTGCAAGAAAAATGCCTAAAGGTCCAGTTGGAAGTAAGTATGAAGGTAAAGCAACCTTCTAAATGCTTTAACTATAATAAGATTGGTCATATGGCTTCTAGATGCCCTGATAGACATGCTAGACTAAGAGAAGAAGCTAGGAGAACATACAAGCCTAACCCTGAATATCAGAGATACAGATTTAAGAAGAATAAAGATAAATCTTGTTATCTTGCTGATTAAGGAGTCACTGATGATTCTGATGAAGATCTGATAGACAATGAATGGGTTTTTGTTGCTATAATAGAAGATCAACCGACACCTATTGTTCAACCGGTAGAGCAGGCCCTGATAGCTAAAGTTGAAGTTAAGGATGAATGGATCATTGATTCAGGATGCTCACATCATATGACTGGTGATAAAGGTAAATTCTTGAACTTTCAGGAATATAATGGAGGTCTAGTAAGATTTGAAGATGACAAAGCTTGCTTTATCAAAGGTAAAGGTACAATATCTCTTGATGGTAAGCATAATACTAACAATGTTTACTATGTGGAAGGTTTAAAGCATAATGTTTTGAGAGTTGGTAAATTAGTTGAGAAAGGATTTTAGTTACAATTCAAAAATGGTAAATGCAAAATTATGAACAGAACTGGTTTGGAAATTGCAACCGGTAATCAAACTAGAGGTAATATCTTTCATTTGAATAACAGTGAAAAGACATGCTTGATTGCACATATTGATGAAAGTTGGCTATGGCATAAAAGACTCTGTCATGTAAATTTTGATTGCATGGTAAAAATCAGTACTACTAAAGCAGTTAGAGATTTACCTAAGATTGTCAAACCTCACAATCCGGTATGTAAGGAATGTCAATTTGGAAAACAAGTTAGAGAAACTTTTAAAAGTATTCCAAAAAAATCCAGTAATGCTCTTGACTTAATTCATACTGATTTATGTGGTCCAGCTAGAACTAAAATCTTACAAGGTGATAGATATTTCATGCTAATCATTGATGACTATTCTAGAATGCATTGGGTTACTTTTCTCAGAGAAAAATCAGAAGCACTTGGAAAGTTCAAACTATTCAAAGCAATGGTAGAGAATGAAACCGGTAAGAAAATCAAATGTCTAAGATCAGATCAAAGAGGATAATTTACATCTAAGGAATTTAATGCATTCTATGAAGTGAATGGAATCAGAAGACAGTTGTTAGCACCCCGGACACACAGCAGAATGAAGTTGTTGAAAGGAAAAATAGAACTATCTTGGATGCAACTAGAAGTATGTTATCTGAAGCAAATCTACCACATGTATATTGGAGAGAGGCAGTAAGCACAACGGTCTATACATTCAATAAAGTTCACATCAAAGGAGAAACTGGTAAGACCCCTCATGAACTATGGCTTGGTATTACTCCTGCTCTTAAATATTTTAGAATATTTGGAAGTAAATGCTATATTAGGAGAGATGAGTATATTGGCAAATTTGATCTTAGAAGTGATGAAGGAATATTTCTTGGTTATTCATCTAAGAGCAAGGCATATAGATGTTTTAACAAAAGATTGCAGAAAATTGTAGAGAGTACAAATGTGAAGATCGATGAACAATTCAAAGGAACCTCAAGGTATATAGACTATGAACCGGCAATAGAGATTCTAACAAATGGATATACATTGAACCCACCAGTATAGAATGAAGATCCAGTTACACCGGTATCATCTGAAAATTCCATTGTAATTGAGGAACAACAACAAACAAAGACACCTTGGTATGTAAGACTAAATCACTCTGAAGATCAGATAATTGGAAACAAGTATAAAGGAGTTATGACAAGAGGAAGCCTAGAAAATGAAGAGGTATGTCTTACTTCTCAAATTGAACCATCATCAATTAATGAGGCATGTGAAGATAAACAATGGATTAAAGCTATGGAAGAGGAACTACAACAAATTGAGAAAAATAACACATGGACATTAGTTCCCCGGCCTAAAGACAAAAATGTGATTGGAACAAAATGGGTATTCAGAAACAAACTTAATGAAGATGGTAAGGTAATCAAGAATAAAGCAAGACTACGGAACTGGTTATAATGAAACCTTTGCACCGGTAGCTAGAATTGAGGCAATCAGATTATTCTTGGCTTTTGCAGCACACAAGAACTACAAAGTATATCAAATGGATATTAAATGTGCATTTCTAAATGGAGATCTTGAAGAAGAAGTTTACATTGAACAACCTGATGGATTTTCTTTGAAAGATAACAAAGATATGGTTTGCAGGTTAAGAAAAGCTTTGTACAGGTTAAAAAAAGCTCCAAGAGCTTGGTATGCAAATTTGGATAAGTATCTTTTGAAGATTGGTTTTTCTAAAGGTAATGCTAACAACAACTTATACTACAAAGTGACTAATGATGACATCTTGGTTATAGAAGTTTTTGTTGATGATATAATCTTTGGAGGAGAAGATGGATTATGTAAAGACTTTTCAATTAAAATGCAACAAGAATTTGAAATGTCAATGATTGGAGAAATAAAATTCTTTTTAGGATTGCAGATTTCACTGACTGATAAAGGTATATTCTTGAGTCAATCCAAGTACTTGAAGGAGTTACTAATGAAATTTGGGATGGAAAACTCTAAACTGGTAAGCACACCTATGACTACAAATGACAAATTATCACTAAGGGATGAATCTACACCTGTTAATCCGACTAGGTACAAATCTATGATAGGAGGCCTATTGTATTTAACACAAACAAGACTTGATATTATGAATGTAGTATGTATTGTTTCAATATTTCAGAGTAATCCTAGAGAAAATCATGAATCAACAGTAAAAAGGATTTTCCGGTACTTACAAGGCACTACAAATCTTGGCTTATGGTATCCTAGAGATGAAAACTTTGAATTATGTGCATACACATATGCAAATTGGGTAGGAGATGTGGATGATAGAAAAAGCACCGCCGGCGGAGCATTTTTTCTTGGCAACAGATTAATTTCTTGGTTGAGTAAGAAACAAAGTTGTACATCTTTATCAACAGCTGAATCAAAATATTTTGCAGTGGCAACTAACTGCACACAAGTTTTATGGCTTAAGAAAATGTTGAAGGACATAAAGGTAAAATTCAAGGAACCCATAACTATCTATTGTGATAACACTGCAACAATTGATATATCTAAAAATCCGGCATTACATTCTAAAACTAAACATGTTTCTATCAAACTGAATTTTCTAAAAGAGAATGTTGAAGCAAAAGAAGTAAAACTGGTTTATGTGAATACTAAAGAGCAGATTGCATATATTTTCACTAAACCTTTGCCTAAGGAGACCTTTGAATATCTTAGAGATCAACTTGGGGTCATACCCCCACTGGTAGAGACTTAGACAGTTGATGTTTTTCATCAACTGGTAGAATTAACAAAGAAATCTTTTACTCTAGCTTTGATGAGGAAGCTACTTCTCAGGGGGAGTAGTTGGTATACTGAAATGGTTGGTATTTTGTATTTACATCTGGTTTTGTATTGGCTTTGGCATTTGATGTCAAAGGGGGAGAGATATATATTGAAAAACACTTTATCTCTTGGGGAGAGATTATTCATTTGTGGAGAGATTGTTATTTTGAGAGAAACTGATTACTCTCTATGTCTGTACTTTGATTTCTTGTTATGATCTCTTTTTGGGAGATTGTTGGTTTTTGGTATTTGGCATTTTTGTTTTGGCACTTTGATGGTTTTTCCATCTTGTTTTGCCATCAATGCAAAAGGGGGAGATTGTTGGTATTTTGGTATGGTTTTGTTATTGATGTCAACACCTACTATCACTTATCAACTCTGGCACTTTGAAGAATTGGCAATGTTCACCGGCAAGCAAATAACTTATGCACAGTCACCAGAATCTGTTACACCGGTAGGATATAATGTAAAATGGCACTTGAAATGGCATGAAAATACTTGGTTATGTTGAAGACATCATTTGGACACTTTGTCTTGGAGATTTGTTCATTGTCATATTCGTATTTGCATATTTGTTGTTACCAGTAAATAGGTCCAGGTCATTCACCGGCATGCTTATCTATTATAGATCAACACGACACGCTATGGAGATGTTTTATTATTATTGTAAATGCATCAAGCCGACATGTTGAATCGATTATTGCATCAGATATTTTTTTATTTGTAAATTGATTTTATTGTAATATCCTTTAGAGCCGACCTACTAAAATTGGTCTTAGGTTATGATATAGATGTAAGATCTTATGTGTAAGATCAAGTGGGGAATGCGAAGGAAGATATAATTCAGTATATGAGAGAATAAGTAGAGCTTTACATGCAAACATAATTTGAAGGTGAAGCAAGGTTTTTGTGAAGACAATCAGAACTACATCGGTACTGAATCTAGCATAGTAAGATGCTATTTTGAGCAGTACATCCTTCTTGGATTTAACTATCCAATTGTAGTCAGTGTGACTCCTATTTGTGTTTGAGCAGTGATCTCTAGGCGCTTGGCCTTTCTGCATGTGCAGACCCCATTTGTATACACATACTATCTATAGTACTATCATCTAATTGTGGGTAAGGTTTCCCACCGTGGTTTTTCCCCTTACAGGGCTTCCACGCACAAATATTGGTGTTATGTGTTGTGGACGTTATTGTCTTTCTATTTCATGCATTAATCTTTATTGGTATTGTAATTAATCGATAAAACTATCTACCAGCATAAAAGTTTGGTTTACCGGTATTAAGCATTAAAGTTGATTAAGCTATTTTTCTTTGAATTTATTTGACAACTGATTCACCCCCCCTCTCAGTTGTCCCTGGGACCTAACACTCTTCATATCTCAATGCTTCCAGTTATCATGACTTATCAAAATAGTTAATTAGTTAAGTAAATCAACCACGAAAACATAACCACAAAAACATTCACCACTTGACACAAATATTTTTGACGTGGAAACCAAAATAGGTAAAAACCATGGTGAGATGAGACTCACAAGATAACTACCTGAACTCTTCTGAAGTTTGTCCTGTTAGCAGCCTACCCTATTAAAGCTTTACAAAAAGTCCTGTTAAGAACTAATCCTGTTAGAAATCACCTGGTTAAGGGATTGACTACAAATGCCTTGTTAGAAGAAATACCCTATAAGGAGTAACCTCGATAGAGGATTTAAAAAATCCAATCTAATGGATCACCTTGTTAGAGGATTTGAATAACACCAAGCTTGTTAGAGCCTACCTGGTTAGGGGATTTCAATTATGCTGTAATTGTTAGAAAACAACAGGAACTTGCTGATCTATCTGAATAGCACTACACTTGCTTGATTGGATCCATTTCATGCTCTACCTACCTTTACTCAAACTGCAGATACATCATTAGATTTGACAACTACACACTCAAGTGATCTGTGCTCACTCTTTGCCAACTCATTAAACTAAACAACTTCATCGACCTTATAAACAAATCAATCAGGTCGGTAACACAACAAAAACCTAATTCTCATAGAGATTACAAATCAATCGGTTCAAGTATGACCATTGGATTACATAGCAATTTGTGCACATCAATCAAGAAAACCTTGATCGGTCCTTGATCACAGCTTCATCAAACTTAGTAACTCATCACGTACTTTGCATTAGATGGAATACATTTTCTCATTTCCTAGACAAAAACAGTTACAACAACTCACCAAAATCTCTTGGAATTATCTTCAAACAATAGTCATACATGTCATAATCATTACCACTCATCATCAGATCATAAACCAATATAACCATTTCACCAAACTTAATCAGTTAGGGTTTATCAAAAATAACAAGTAGGGTTTACCGGTTACAACAATAGATAAGGTTTACACCGGTTACCGATTCACTCCACAAATTATTCCTACCGGTTACAGTAACAATATTACAACAATATCAACAATATCATTACCGATATAATTGACATCAATAACATATCATTAATGCAATCTTCATGCAAATGCCAACAATCTCCCCCTTTGGCATTGATGGCAGTACAAATATTAATACCATTGAATTGTTGCGTGATAGTGAATAGGAATCCTAGTTTATATTACCAAGTATTCACCATGCTCTCCATGTCTTCAGCTTGTCACTGGTTCTCCTTCCCATAATCACATAATTCTTCTCCCCCTTTGACAACAATGCCAAATTGAGAGTAAAACATGTAATGCCAAATTAATGTAGCATAGGAAATCAGAAATCATTACAAGCAAATCAATATTAGTCATAGCTCAATCACGAAAACTAAAATGCAATGATCAATCCTAAACACACTCAATAAAGACATGAAAATAAAACATTCAAGATTTGAAAATTAAGCAAAACCAAGTGCAGATTTGAATGTCTCCTTCATGTGGCTCCATTGTCCTTCTTTCTCCTTCAAATAGATTTGTTGTGGATCTCACCTACTAGTGCATGATCATGATATGAAAGCAAGTAGACAAGATGATTGCTCAAGAATACTCGAAGCGTGATTGATTCCAAAGTGATTATTAGATAATGTGATTAGTTGGGATTGAAGAAATTCATCCAATTTATAGACAAATTGGAGAAAAGATCAAATTAGCATGAAGAGATTCAAATGGAAATTGCAAATCAATTATGTCAATTATGACAAATTATGAAAAATTTGCACTTTCTATGCAAGATTGATTGATTGACAATTTATGACAAATTTCTATGTCAAAAATTGATTGATTGTCAATTATGACAAATTATGACAAATTTAAATGTCATTCCCATGAAATTAGGAGAAAAATAGGAAGAAATTGAATTAGAAATTAGGAAAATTAGAAAATTGGAAAATAGGAATTTAAGAAATTAGAAAATGAGGAAAATAAGAATTTAGTGAATTAATTAATAATTTTTCATTTATTAATCAATTCACAAAGAGGAAATTTAGAAATTGATGAAAAATTAGGAAATTAGGTAAATCAATTAATAATTTGTCATTTATTAATTAATTCACAAAAAGAGGAATAATTAGTTAGCCAATTAAATTAAACATTTAATTGTGACATGAAGACCTAGGATAAATAAATAAATTATTTAACCTCCAGGGAGAAATGACAAACAAGGTTAAATGAATAAAATCATGAAACCCTAAAAGATGAATTAGAAATGCAAGGATGACAATTAGGTCTTGACAAAGGATAATTGATATCGATTCGATTTAATCATGATTCTGACTTGATAAAAGACCGATGCTGGTAAATGATGTGATTGATAAATGAGCTAACTGATGAGGAACAATGACTAATTGATCCAAATTCACACAATTGAGAAAGACGACGATTGATGACAAATTGATCGCAAAAATGACAAGATTGACAAGAAGACAAGGATCGATGACAAAATAGATCACAAGACGACAAGATTAATGACAAATTGATCAAAAGACAAGAATCGATGACAAAATAGATCACAAGACGACAAGATTAATGACAAATTGATCAAAAGACAAGAATCGATGACAATAATCGATCGCATGATGACAAGATTGATAAGAGGACAAAACCCTAATTAGGATTGACGATGTCCAAAATGATGACAAATGAATACGCACATTGATGTGACAAGTTAAGATTGACCAAAATCATGACTGAAGATTGCTATCGACAAGACCAAATTCAAGAGCGAGATAAATGAAGAATGAAGAAGAAGGACTCGACGCTTGCAAATGATAAAGACCAAGTGCGTGACATAGGAGAAATGTTAATGCGATGCAAAAACCCTAAAATAAGGCAATGCGCAAATGTTAAAGTATGACTCCGCAAGCATTGACCATTTTTAGGTGTTTACATTTTGCCCCTCTTTGAGACAATGCGATTTTAAGCATTGTTTCAAAGAACAATAATGAAAATGCCCCAGACAATAATAATGACATATGCATGCCCCCTCGAGGAATTGGCCGGAAACATCCAAAAAAGAGGCCAATTGATCAATAAGAATGATAGAACATGATAGGAACAAATAGACTGACAATCGGAGATCGGATGCACGAAGGACAAGCAATAGAAGATGCAAAAGACCACGACCAACATGAGATGGAGAGAGTGCACGTCCATCTATGCACTGACAAAGATCTATAAATGAGACAAAGAGAGTGAAATTTGCTCATTTGCACTAGCTCAAGAAGAGGATTTGTTGCTCTGGAAAAGGACACTTGCAGAGAGATGGTGAACATTCCAAGGGAAGATCACCTCGGAGAATGTGTACACACATTTAGACGACTGGACTATGCGGGAGCAGTGGTATGTATCTCAAAAACCCATGTTTTCAATTTGATGAATTTGACTAGCTTGCGGGACATAGAAAGGGACTCCTGCGCTTGTGTAGGGCGAATCCTACACTTGTGTAGGGTCTTCTACGCTTGTGTAGGGGGACACAGGCATAGGTTATGTGACATAGGTGCAAGACTCATCACACAAGCGCAGTTGTGCTCTGGGAACTCAATTTAGGTCAAAAACAGCATGCAAATGATCCGGAAAGGGGGGATAAAGGTAGGATAGGTCAGAATAGATGAAAAACACCTTTATTTGTGGATGAAATGAGGAAATGCAACCCGTAGGAGAAAACCCTAAAACTAACAAAAAATGTGCCCCAATTGTGATGCAGAGTCGACAGTATCCATTGATCACACGGGAGAACCGACCTGACTGCTTCATGTTACGACATAGACTCAGGAGCACAGACAGAGATATATTAGCGGGACTTGGGATATATTATATCACATTCATGCCCGAGATTAGGGCAAACACAAGACTGCTTACCGCATTGGTAGAGCGATGGCATTCAGAGACGTCCTCTTTCCATCTAGCGACTGGAGAGGCGATTGTGACACTGGAGGATGTATGGTGTATCCTCCACATTCTGATTCATGGAGAGATGGTAGAGTATGACCTAGTGACAGCGAGAGATGCATTGTGTAGATTATTTGAGTGTGATGCAGAGGATCTAGACATCGTAGAGAGGGAGATTGGCTGGGAGACCATGGCATCAGAGTATGATCGACGATATGTGGTGATAGCCATGGTGATAGCATGTCCACTAGCAGGAGATAGACGAGGACATGGATTCCCTATTGGATGGGGAAGAGTGCTAGAGTAGATGGTGATAGAGGGGATAGTGTATGCATGGGGACGATGTGTACTAGCTATGTTATATTTTCAACTGCATCAGATAGCATATCAGGGAGTGCAGACTTTGAGCTGTGGAGTCACACTGTTACAGGTATGGGCATTTGAGCACATAGCCATATGTTGACCGATTATAGAGAGACAGGTAGTACCACATCGACCATATGTGTATTTCTATGGGGGAGCACTGAGACAGGGTCCTTTTGGATACATATTGTACGGGTGACATGAGCTAGATAGACTGAGAGAGTTCACATGGAGGCCATATCATGATTGCCCTGGATGGTCAGATGATAGTGATGAGCTACCGTATTGTAGACAGGAGAGGTACCTGATTGGGTGACCAATGAATCACCAGAGAGTGATTGAGATGTACTTGCCAGAGAGCGTCAGACGATAGTTTGGAGAGAGGCAGGATGTACCTAGGAGGACTGCACACTTTGCCCGATCTCACAGAGAGACGAGTCAGTGGGGGAGTATGATTCACCCACACATAGCATATGCTGACTTCTCACAGCTACAATAGAGATAGTGGGATTGGAGATCAGATGTGGAGGACGCCAAGATGACAGAGGAGTATGAGAGATGGTTTGCACGACGGCGACCAGTGCCATTGATAGATCCAGACATTCCAGTACCGAGGAGACAGGAGGACTTCCCACTCACAGGAGAGGAAGAGGGAGATGATGAGGATGAGGAGGATGAGGGCAGTGATGAGGATGAGGAGGATGACGAGGATGGAGATGAGGATGATGAGGATGAGCCAGATTCAGGCGAGAAAGAGGCATTGTAGGATATACCCATAAAGCCGGAGACGGCTAGGACAGAGGAGATGGAGATGTGTAGGGCTACCATAGCAAGTCAGCATGATCATATTGCGACATTAGAGAGACAGAATGATCAGTTCAGAGCAGAGATAGCCAGACTCACAGCGGCTCGAGATACAGCTATAGCTCAGGCAGAGCAAGAAGAATAGAGAGTCACTGAGTATATTGGGTCGATTAGGGATGCCAATGCACAGGAGATGGCACAAATGTTGGTAGAGACCAGAGAGGAGATACGCCATTGGAGGACATTATATGAGAGTATAGTTCCACCAGAGTAGAGAGCAGCTTCATATCAGGCACGATCGAGGACAAATAGCAGGGCACGCTCTCGGAGGTCATTGAGCAACATGGGGGTGAGTGGACCTATGAGACCACCACAGCTAGGACCAGGAGGGACATCATCCGCGAGACATGGCAGGGATGATGAGGACAGAGGAAGCACCCAGTGACAGAGGCATGTGCTCCTTATGACAGACAGTGGACATTATGTAGTTTGACATTTTGTAGTCAGCCTACGGGCCATACTTAGGACAGACAGTCCAATTTTGTACTCCGATATTACTGTGACATATGATATGATATGCATCGATATGATGGGATGCAATGTGTTATGACTTATGTTATTTTCTATGTATGGATGACTTATGCACTGTTGATGTATTATTGTGGAACATGTATGGATTTATTTTTTATGTGTTTTTAATGCATTTATAATATGAAATGGATAAAAATGCTTGATGTGAGGCTTGATGTAATGTTTGATATAATGCAAATGTACTAACCAATGAATGCAGGATGCAACATATGTGTGTTTGGGGAAAATCGGAGCACTAGACCGAACTGGCTATCCGAACTGACTGAAGAAATGTTAGTAAGAAGAAATGAGACAAAGGACAGTTAGAGACGAAGAAAAACTTGCTTTCAGTAATGCACTTTGTAGGTGAGAACCTTTATTTTAATGTAGCAAAATGGATGCGTAGCATCATGGCATTGAAGGCCAGAGCTGAAATGCAACCCTTTTTGCAAAAGACAGATACATTGCAGAGAAACAGCAATCACAACAAAAAAGAAAGGGACCATGAACCATCCCGGTCACTCTAAATCACTCAGTGACATCATCGAGCAACATAGGAACATGATCGAAGAGAAATCAATAAAAAGATAAGAATCACAAATTCCAATAAATCAAACAAACATCTTGATCTTCAGTGTCAAAAGTTGAAAGTGCTGATAGGATGATCATGCTGTCTAGTTTTAGGACATGTGGTACCCCGTCTAAGACAGGACACAGTCTGGTTTCGAGTATACCACACCCTATATAAGACCCATGATAGTGTGCCAAGGACAAATGATATTGATGTTGATGTTCGATTGATATGACAATTGTGAGTAGTTTGAATGTTTGGTTTTGATTGAAAAAGGTCATCTGTTTAAGCGTGATTTCATTAAAGCACAATGTATGATTGTGTGTCATTGGAGGGATGCTCAGTGGTCTGTCTATCCACAGAGGGGTTATTTATTGCAAAATGCTTTTTGAGTTTTTACAATTTTTTTGTGTTCATTTTTTCAGGACTTTAGTTGACTTTTTAGGGATTTTCTCAGGACATTTTTCAATTTTTTTTTTTTCGATTATTTCAAGACATTTTTCAATTTTTTTTTTTGAATTATTTCAAGACATTTTTCAATTTTGTTGAATTATTTCAGGACATTTTTCAATTTTTTTGGATTATTTCAAGACATTTTTCAATTTTTTTTTTTTGAATTATTTCAGGACATTTTTCAATTTTTTTGGATTATTTCAGGACATTTTTCAATTTTTTAATGATTTATTCAGGACATTTTTAAATGCAAAAGTTCTAGTGGTTGATCATGACAAGGGGAACGCAGCCAATGCACATTTGAAAGACATATGTACAAGAAACCAGAGTATGCAAGGCAATGATGTTGACCAATCTCAGGCTTGAAATAGAACATTGGGTCAAGACAAAGATAGACATAATAAATCTGCCAAGAGAAAGCATAGCTAGAGGTCATGACAGATGACGGAGCGATGATCTCGCTTACACATGGCACCTGTTTGCCAGGTTTTCACTAGAGGGCGAATCATTTTTCTTTACTTTTTTGCTCTTTTTGTCTTTTGCATTTTTCACTTTTTTTGTATTTTTACTTTTTTTTTATTTTTTTTATTTTTGAATTTTTACTTTTTGCTTTTTTGATTTTTTTTTTTGTATTTTTTCAGGATCATACTTGAAGAAGTGCTGATAGAAAATTATGCCTAGTACTTGCGAAGATGCATGCTGTTTACAGGATTAGACAGAGGTTCACCTTCTGGAATGGCAAGCTGATATGCCCCCGAGCCATAGGCTGCAGTCACTATGAAAGGCCTAACCCAATTAGGTTCAAACTTACCTTTGATGATGTTAGTAGACTGTGCATTCTTAGGGTTTGCCTTTAAAACCAGATCTCCCACTTTGAAGTGTCGCCCTTTAACCTTCTTATTATAAGAGCGACGAAGACGGTTTTGATATGCTTGCAAATGTGTCAGGGCTGTCTAACGTTTCTCATCTAACATCTCAAGCTGATGCAACCGAGAGACTTTATGCATCTCATCATCAATCAGATGTTGCAAGGAAACATGCAAGGAAGGAATCTCCACTTCCAAGGGTAAAATGGCTTCCACACCATACACCAAGGAATAAGGTGTTGCGCTAGTAGGTGTGCGGATAGAAGTGCGATAAGCCCATAGTGCTGGATTCAACTAAACATGCCAATCTCAACCAGCGTCATTGACAACCTTTTTTAGGATCTTGATAATGGTTTTATTTGATGCTTTGGCTCGACCATTCCCCTATGGATAGTATGGACTGGAGAAACGGTGTTGGATATGAAACTTTTCACAGAGTTCCTTGACATCTTTAATCTTGAAGGGACAACCATTATCTGTGACTATAGAAAGAGGAACCCCATACCGGTATATGATATAATTCAATAGGAATTTTGAAATTTGCATACCAGTGATATAGGTCATGGGGATAGCCTCGATCCATTTTGTAAAATACTCTATGGCTGTAATGATAAACTTGTGTCCATTTGTAGATGTCGGGTGAATCTTGCCAATAAGATCCAATCCCCATTGAGAAAAGGGCCACAGAGATATGACAGAATGAAGCTCTTGGGCTGGTGCATGAATGTAATTTCCATGGATCTTGCATTTGTAGCACTTCTTAACAAAATCATGAACATCCTTTTCCAGAGTGGGCCAATAATACCCAACACGAATCAAATTTTTGGCTAAGCTCAGACCATCGAAATGGCCCCCACATATACCATCATGAATCTCATGTAAAGCCATTTGTGCTTCATTAGAATCCAAACACCTGAGGAGGGTATGGTCAAAGGAATGACGGTAAAGGGTGTCGACGATGATGACATATTTGGCTATCTATCGGATGAAGGCTCGACGTTGGTTAGCGGAAAGGTTAGGTGGTAAGGTTTGGGATTTCAAATATTGATATATATCATTGTATCACGGGGAGTTGGGACCAATAAGAACGCACATCACATTTGCTGTCGGAATGTCAAAAGAAGGAACCAACAATTGTTCAACTAAAAATTCACATTTGTCCATATTGTGGGGCATATTCAACATGGAAGCAATCGTAGCCATCACATCTACCGACTTGTTTTGCATTCTTGGAACTTGATTGAAATGGATAGTCGTGAATTTTGTCTTGAAGAAGTCTACCATATGCTTATAGGGAATAAGCTTTTCATCTTTTGTTTCGTAGTCATCATTCACTTGTCGGATGACTAATTGAGAATCTCCATAGACTTGCAAATGTGTGATATTCCAGTGGACCGCTACTCGGAGTCCTGTGACCAGTGCTTCATACTCTGCAATGTTATTAGTGCAATGAAAAGTGATTTTGTAGGACTTGGGAATAGCATCACCTTGAGGGGTGACAAACAAGGTGCCTGCTCCAGACCCGAACTTGGTATGGGATCCATCAAAGTATAGCTTCCATTCATTAGAAGATGTGAGAGCAAAGAATAATTCATCAGGAAAATCAATCAACATGGGATGATCATCATAAATAGGAGCCTCTGCAAGTTGATCTGCTATGACTTGTCCTTTTATCGCCTTTCGCTCCATATACTCAATATCAAATTCACTGAGGATCATAACCCACTTTGCTAGGCGACCTGTCAAAGCTGCTCTGCTAAGCAAGTATTTTAGGGGATCAATTTTTGCAACCAATAATGTTTGGTGATTTAACATATAATGTCGGAGCTTCTGTGTTGCAAATACCACTGCTAAGCATGCCCTTTCAATAGTTGAATAATTTAGCTCATAGCCTACTAGTGTTCGGCTGATATAATAAATAGCTCATTCTTTGCCGTTCTCATCCTATTGGGCCAAGAGAACTCCTAGTGCCGTTTCAGTTGCAGAAATATACAACTGCTATATAAATGGCTTTCTTTCTATAGGAGGCATTAGAATAGGTATAAATGGCTTTCTTTCTATAGGAGGCATTAGAATAGGCAGCGACAACAAATAGTCTTTGAGAGCTTGAAAGGCTGATTGACATTGCTCAGTCCATTTAAAAGTGACACCTTTATGCAATAGATGCTGGAATGGATGACATTTGTCGGCCAACTGAGCTATGAAGCGGCGGATTGACTGTAGCTTTCCTTGCAGACTTCTTAATTGCCAGAGATTTGAAGGTGGAGACATATCCATTATTGCTTTAACCTTGGCAGGGTCGACCTCAATGCCTCTGTGAGAAACAATGTACCCTAGTAATTTGCCAGCTGTGACACCAAAGACACACTTCTTTGGATTGAGTCTGAGCTTGTATGTCTCCATTCGGTCAAAGATTGGGCCCAGGATGGCTAGATGACTATCTCTTGTGACAGATTTGCATAATAAGTCATCAACATAGTCCTCCATCAAAGTATGCATGAAATCATGGAAAATTGTCGTCATTGCTCTTTGATATGTTGCGCCTGCATTTTTAAGACCGAAGGGCATCACATTCCAATAGTAAGTACCCCAAGCACATGTGAATGCAGTCTTATGTTGGTCTTCAAGAGAAATGCAAATTTGGTTATAGCTGGAGAAACCATCCATCAATGAGAGCATCTCATATCTAGCAGTCATGTCAACTATGATGTCGATATTTGGCAATGGAAAATCATCTTTAGGGCATGCTTTATTGAGATCCCTAAAATCTATATAGATTCTGATGCCCCCAGTTACTCTGCTAACTGGTACTTAATTTGAAATCCAGTTTGCATAATCGATGGGTTTGATAAAGCCCACATCCAGTAGTTTTTTCAGTTCTACCTTGACCAAAAGAGCCACCTGGGGATGCATCTTTCTAAGTTTCTATTTGACAGGCTTGGCATCTGCTTTTAATGGAAAATGATGAAGGACTAATTCTGGATCGAGGCCAGGCATATCTGCATAGGACCATGCAAAGCTGATCTTCTTCTCAAGAAAGAAATTGACAAAATCTATCTTTTCCTGTTGTGATAGAGAAGCAGCAAAATGAATGACCTTAGGGTTGTCAGGTGTACCCAAATTGATTTCTTCAGTCATTTCCATGAGCAATGTTGATTTATCCTGACTTGATAGGGGTATGTCCACTCTTCCACCTTTGGGTGCCTCAGAGAGGTTTTCACCCGTAGGTACATCTTTTATTTTTACTTTTGTATGATCAGAGAGTGCCTTACGGTTTTCACTCAAAGATCTATTCTTTTGATTTTTTACTGTTTCTTTTCTTTTTTCATTTTGATGACTGGAAGATGGAGTTGACTCCCCAAAATATGCTGTGGAATCTAGGTCAATAGCAAATCCTGCCTTATGATCACCTTGTGGTATGCCTTCCCGTAGTCCAAGGAATTCTGCAATTGCTTCGTCATTTTGAAAACAGTCCAATGTGAGTGGTTCTTGTTGGTCATGTTGGATAAGCTGGGGATAGACGAGGGGCATGTCATCATCATTTTTCAGGAGAGAGAGGGCTGATATGGTAAAGATGTAAACATCTATGGTATCACTATCCGAACTGCTTGTATCTGATTCGGAGGTTGGATCCCAGAATGACTCTATCCAAGAATTAGGACATGTTTTAGGAAGAGGAGTTATTTCATGTTTGTCTTCCATAGGCAAATTATCAGGGTCAAGGAAAATATTGTCAAGGGCATAGGAGCTAGAAGAAAAAGAACTCCACTCCCATTCATTGGAATCAGTTTCGGGTCAGGTATCCTCAGGTGTTATTTCATCATTAGAGTCACGTCCTTTTCCACATGTGGTCACTTTGGTAGATGAGGATCCAATTCGCAATGGTACAAAACCTAACCCTAAAGTTGGAGGTCGCATCTTGGGTATAACAAGTTCTAGCCTTCCATTGTTGTTCAGGCCTAAGCCACTGCAGCCGTCATATCCTTTCTTTTGCAGCATAGTAAATCCTTTGCCGTATCGTTCCACTGGCAACCTGATAGGTGGGGTCTCAGTTGGATCCTTATAAACCCAATCTATGACATCATCATCTAAAGTTTCTTTGTCAAGTTCACCCCATCTTGTAAATGTAGTGGGAGGCTGATATTGAATAATGACCTTAGGTTCCTTTTGCAATAAATGCGGTTTGCCATATGATTTTGGAGATATTGGTAAATTCCCGATGAGGAATGTTTGATCCATTGAATATTCTCTACATCCTTGGTCCTGTATCTTCAATTTTCCTTTGACAACATCTAACAATTCATTAGGATCCACATAACTATGTGATTTGGCCTCTCTATTGACTAGGACTTGCTGCTGAGGGGTATCCTTTAGAGTAGCACAAAATTGAAATGGATTAGGATCTCCTGGAATTGTTATCTCAGTTCCATTGTAAGGATATTTTAAACATTGATGATAGGTGGATGGAACTGCTTTCATTGCATGGATCCATGGACGGCCAAGAATCATATTGTAAGGGAGATCAAGGTCCAAGACTTGTAAGAAAGTGTTTTATGTCATTGGACCAACTCTGATAGGCAATGTAATTATCCCTTTGGATGGGCGCTCAACATCATCATATGCTTTGATCGTTATTCTTTTGGAAGCATCAATGTCATTTTCTGTATAACCAAGGCCAATGACCACTCTCAAGGTACAAATATTAAGACCCGCTCCGCCATCTATCAAGACTCGTCAGATTTTGCAATTATGGACAAAGACTTCAAGGTGTAAAGGATCATTATGAGGGAGCTTATCAGGTGAGATATCATTATCAGAAAATGCGACATTTTGGGAAACAGCTAGATGTCCAATCCAGGCTTGAAACTGGTCAACATCAATGTCTGTCGGGATAGTGGACTCAATTAAAGCTTTATCCAGGACTGCACGATGCATGGGGGACATTTTCAACAACTCAAGGATTGATATTTGTGTAGGTGTCTTTCCTAGATGATCCAAGAGATTATACTGACTTGCAGGAGTTGGTTTGGAAGGAGCTGCAGGAGCTCCTTTCAAGACTATTTTAGATCGACGAGTGGTAACTGCATAAGAAGGATCTTGTCCCTTTATTCTTAGGGTGGAAACATACTCATTTGATGCACGAAAACAATTGATGACATTGTTATAACCAGTATTTGCATAATTTTCTGTTTGGGTAGAGTTTGAAGAAGACGCTTTACCCTTGTCATGATCAAGCAAAGGAGTTTTGAAAATAGTATGATTAGTGTTAGAGGTCGCATGGGGTGGATATACCTCAATTACTCCTTGCTCTAACAAATCTTGAATCATATGTTTCAATTGAAAACATGACACGGTTTTATGTCCTTTGGACCAATGATACTCACAGTATGCATTATCATTCCACCAATGCGGTTTTACCACTGGTTCTGCCTTGATATCTGGTAGCTTAATAAATTTTGCTTGTATTAATTGTTTCATTACCGACTCAATAGGCTCTCCCAATGGTGTAAATTGTCAAGGAGGCCCATCCCTTGATCAGAAAGGTTTGTGCTACTGGCTTTGTTGCTGGCCTTGTTGTTGATTATATTGTTGAAGATGCTATTGGTATTGTGGCTTTTGAGTAACATTGCTGGCTGGTGTTCGATTTTGTTCCATAGTTGACATATTAGGAATACTCAACTTCTTGATCATGAATGGGGTTTGATTTGTATTCACCGCTCTTGCATCAACAACTCCATCATTAGTGACATTCTTGTTCTTATACCAAAATCTATTTCTGTCCCCTGAATTATTCGTGTTGTCACTGTCTTTGTTAAGCTTAATGATTCCTTTAGCTACAAGAGCAGTTTCAATGTTCATCCCTTTCTTAATGAGTTTCTCTATAGTACTGGGACTTTTCAATTTTAGTTCATACATCATTTCTGGGACCAAATTTTGGATAAACAGATTCACTTGTTGTTCTTCAGGTATATCTAGGGAAGAACGACTATACAAGCTTTGCCATCGTTGCAAGAAAGTCACTAATGGTTCACCTTGCTTTTGCTTGGTGTTGCATAAATCTGACATGGTCACGTCACTATCGATGTTGAATGCAAAGTGAGATATAAACTTTTGAGCCAATTCAGACCAAGTCTTTATATTTCCTGGCAGATGCGAATACCAATCCATGGCCTATCCCATGAGACTTTGTGCAAATAATCGCATTAAATATGTCTCCTCATAACTCACTTCAGTACATGCCACGAAAAATGCTCGAATGTGATCTTTTGGATTGCCATTCCCTTTATATTTCTCAAAATTAGGTGCCTCAAAATGTTTAGGGAATGGAGGTATGTATAAGCTCTTATCAAATGGATTAGGACACAAATCCTGATCTATATACAACTTCTTTGTTCCTTTAGTTTCTAATGCGTCAACTTGTCGTTGCAATTTCTCAAGTTGTTGCGCAATTGTATTAGATTTTGGAGGTCCATCATTAATCCCGATGGGTACTCTTTGTCGATACATCGTATTTCCGATCGGTTGTTGATGCTCTAAAATGGCCGTTTTTGGTGTCTCCGGCATATAATGTTCTTGGTACATCTCTTATTGTTGTGGTTGTGCCATGCCTTGATATCGACCTTGTTGTTGTGCTTCTTGTAGCCTAGGTTGATATTGCAATTGAGTATGTTGTTGATATTGCACAGGCGCCAATTGCGGTTGTGAAGTATGATATCTTGTTTGCCTTGGCACATATTGAGGCACATGTTGTTGATGCTGATGAATCAGAATTTGTTAACTTTGTGCCAATTGTTGTCGTGGTGTATATCCCATCATTTGCAAAAAACTTTGTTTAGGTGGTTTTTGTTGTTTCTCCTTAAGATGGGGTATAGCACTTGCATTAACTTGCTGTGTTGTTTGTCCAATCCATTGTGATGGTTGCAAGTTTGCATTAACTTGTAATGGTGCCGAAGGCACTGCAATTTGTTCTCGAATGCGATATTGTTGTTGTTGTACATTGCTTGTTTGCACATTCGATTGTACCTTTTGTGTATTACTCAATTGTTGCACCAATTGTTGCTGGTGCAAACCACTATCCGTAGTTCTTTGTGTCGCCATTATCGAAGGATCTGTCGCAATAGTGTTTGGCAAATATATTGAGCTTAACGGGATATAAGAACTTTGTTGCATCATGGAATTGTTTTGGACATTGGTGATATCAGGCATTCCGGTCATGAAGCTTTCTTGCATCTTAGATTTTGATCCAATTTTATGCATGTAAGGAACCACTTCTTGTTGAGGGATAGTTGTCAATATTTGCATGGTCTTCATTTGATCTTGTGTTACAGGTGTTGTGTTGAATAATGGATTATTTATTGTCTCAAATGGTGATTTTTGAGGAATAGTCACTGTCAATGCCTTTGCAGCACGTTTACTCATCAAGGTAGATTGAGTTGCTTGTTGCGCATTTTCTTCATTTGGATGCGGAGAGAAACTTAACAGCTCACCGCCTTGTTGTTTTTGCACATTGATTTGCTCACTTGAGGAGGTCACATTACTCATCATGTTAAGATATTTTTGTGGGAACATTTTAAAGACCTTGTTCAAGAATTTATCCATCTTTTTCGTCATCTTAGGATCTTTAAGGAACATATCAACATCATCAGAAGCATCGGAATCGGATGAAGAATCTGGTTGGACATTTGGATTCATTTCTTGTTGAATGCCTTGATCTGAACCAAATCTTTGTGAAAGAGTTTGTTCCTCATGTGATGTTTGAATTTCATGTTGCAGGTTTGGTTGATTCCAATCGAAAGGTGCATTTCCTCTTGGAGTTGGTGGAACACTCCCATGTCCTAGTTTCATAGGTACAAACACTGGTTCATATAATAGAGGTGGTCCAAGTTGAACCATTCCATATGGTGGTAATGATGTGTTTGATGAACCTTCAATTTGCACTGTTTGACTAGTTTGAAACTGTGAATTTGATATGTTGTCAATGGGTTGATATGTTGGTTCACCCATCTTTTTAGATTTTGATCTTGTTTCAACAGGCATGTCACTTATGCAAATGCAATATTTTTGGAATCTTTCAAAGACAATATATGATATGCAACTAAATGCAAACTAAATGAATGACAATGCAATCTATGGCAAGAATGCAACCTATGTTTTTGGTTGTTTTTCAAGATTTTGACAAATTTTTTGGAATGCAGATCTAAAAGAGACCCTTAGGAAATTGAAATGATGTCTAGACCTCAAAGGAAAAAAGGACCAAGTGACAAAAGGACAAATGACAAAGTCTCCCCTATATGCTTGGATACTAAGCTAGGTTTGACCAAATGACAATAATGACATAAAAAGAAAAGGTTTGATAAGGTCTAGACTTCTTAACAATGACTTAGGGTTTATCAAAGATTTGGATTACTCAAGTATGACAAAACCTAGTTTTGGCACTATATGCAAAGGGACAATTACTATGCAAATGACCTTAATATGATATGATAATGACCTAAACTTAATGAAGAGACTTAGGGTATGCAAATATGAATGTATGAAAATGGTATTACTCTAATGCAAGAGGACACATGCAAATGGATGACCTTTATTGATATGCAAAGGAGTATGACTTAGGTGAAACCTAACCTTGGTACTTGACAATGATTTTGCAAAATGCAAACCTAGGATGAACCTAAATCTAAGTGACATGAATGTTGAGACAAGATTTTGAAAAATGTTTGACAACCATGTTTGAAGATGTTTTGAACTTTGTTGGATGAAATGTTCTTGTGTTTAACCTTGTTTTGAATCAATTGGCCTTGTTTTTGAAATGAGATGCAATTCAACTTTTGACAAGTAAAGAAGACAAGATATTTTAACATAGACTCAAGACAATCATGCTCATTCACACATTTCTTATGGTAGGCAAGGACAGTAGGTACTTGAGAGGTAGACTCATTATAAGATTCAAGGAGAATACATAGATGCTTGACCCCACGGGCTCCCCTCCACGGCACTCACTTCTCAGGGCAGCCAAGCATCAGTCCCCATGGAAATCTCCCCATGGCGAACTTAGTATCTCTTCCAAGTATCCGAACTTGTCCTTCTCAAGCAACTAGAAGGATTTTTGGCCTCTAAATACAAGGTGTTTAGTAAGGATTTTTGTTAAGCGTTACTCCTTGATGTCACGCAAGCATGATTGAGACATTAAGCCCATCAAGATACCAAACAAATGTAGTCGCGCAAGCACGATTTAGACCATGAGGTCCTACTTAGATGTTGATATGAGAAAGAGTTCAAGGGTCATCACTTTCCAAGTAACTGCAATTCCCACGTAACCCTTCCTTCAAAGCTTTCACTCATCAGGTATTTTTTTATAGTGAGTTAGAATGCCAAGGTATTCTAGCCATACTCACTTTGTGTCATTACCTTCTCATGATTATCACTTGCTTGCAAAAGCAAATGGTCGGGAAGGCAGACCCTCTAAAGGTGACGCACAATCAAAAACATGAGCATGGTATTGAAGATCTAGATTTCTGATCACCCTAAGAAGGATGAGAGCATACTCTCCTACTCCAATGTCAAACTCAACAATCAAAGAAAACATATATTGATTCCATCCTATTTAGAAATCATACTAGGTGCCTAAACATTAATTGCAAACACAAAGTTTAGTTGTAGTCCAAGGCAACCTGCAAAACCCAAGTCAGAAGTTTGATATGTTTAGTCTTTGACTATCGAACCTGCATAAAACATGTTAGTAGTTTCATTCGTTGTCTTTGTCATGCGTATGCCAAGGTTCTGCACAGAGAATCAGTACCAACAAAACCAAAAAAATAGAAACAGAATGCAAAAGAAAACAATTTGCACGTGAAAAACACTATCTTTTACCTCTGTTTCTAGCCCTACACAGGCACAGAATGTCCTTGACACAAGCACAGAATGTCTGACACAGGCGCATAATGCTTGACACAAGCGCAGAAGTTCCCAGAAAACACTGCACTACCCTGTTTCTTGGGTTTTTGACCTACAAATCAACTCAAAAGCACTCAAAAGCATGATTAGGGGGTTAGTTCACGTCGGGTTCACCAATTAATGTAGCATAGGAAATCAGAAATCATTACAAGCAAATCAATATTAGTCATAGCTCAATCACGAAAACTAAAATGCAATGATCAATCCTAAACACACTCAATAAAGACATGAAAATAAAACATTCAAGATTTGAAAATTAAGCAAAACCAAGTGTAGATTTGAATGTCTCCTTCATGTGGCTCCATTGTCCTTCTTTCTTGTTCAAATAGCTTTGTTGTGGATCTCACCTACTAGTGCATGATCATGATATGAAAGGAAGTAGACAAGATGATTGCTCAAGAATACTCGAAGCATGATTGATTCAACAAAGTGATTATTAGATAATGTGATTAGTTGGGATTGAAGAAATTCATCCAATTTATAGACAAATTGGAGAAAAGATCAAATTAGCATGAAGAGATTCAAATGGAAATTGCAAATCAATTATGTCAATTATGACAAATTATGACAAATTTGCACTTTCTATGCAAGATTGATTGATTGACAATTTATGACAAATTTCTATGTCAAAAATTGATTGATTGTCAATTATGACAATTTATGACAAATTTAAATGTCATTCCCATGAAATTAGGAGAAAAATAGGAAGAAATTGAATTAGAAATTAGGAAAATTAGAAAATTGGAAAATAGGAATTTAAGAAATTAGAAAATGAGGAAAATAAGAATTTAGTGAATTAATTAATAATTTTTCATTTATTAATCAATTCACAAAGAGGAAATTTAGAAATTGATGAAAAATTAGGAAATTAGGTAAATCAATTAATAATTTGTCATTTATTAATTAATTCACAAAAAGAGGAATAATTAGTTAGCCAATTAAATTAAACATTTAATTGTGACACGAAGACCTAGGATAAATAAATAAATTATTTAACCTAGAGGGAGAAATGACAAACAGGGTTAAATGAATAAAACCATGAAACCCTAAAAGATGAATTAGAAATGCAAGGATGACAATTAGGTCTTGACAAAGGATAATTGATATCGATTCGATTTAATCATGATTTTGACTTGATAAAAGACCGATGCTGGTAAATGATGTGATTGATAAATGCGCCAATTGACAAGGAACATTGACTAATTGATCCAAATTGACACAATTGAGAAAGACGACGATTGATGACAAATTGATCACAAAAATGACAAGATTGACAAGAAGACAAGGATCGATGACAAAATAGATCACAAGACGACAAGATTAATGACAAATTGATCAAAAGACAAGAATCAATGACAAAATAGATCACAAGACGACAAGATTAATGACAAATTGATCAAAAGACAAGAATCGATGACAATAATCGATCACATGATGACAAGATTGATAAGAGGACAAAACCCTAATTAGGATTGACGATGTCCAAAATGATGACAAATGAATAGGCACATTGATGCGACAAGATAATGTTGAAATGTGGCAATTGATCAGCAAAGTACTGTACATTGTTGATGAAAACCGACATTGTAATAAAACCCTAAAAAAGGCCGACTTTGTTTGTTGCCCTAAAAACGCATGTTATAAGCGGCTGGGATGCTTAAGGCATAAAAAAGGTTGATGTACTGTTTTTGCTGGATAATAAAAAAGATTGGACGGCTGTGTATGGTGGACGTAACCCATTCTGGGTGAACCACGTTAAATCTCTGTGTTATCTGTGTCCTGTTTTATTTCTTTATCTTTTGTATTTAAATCTGCATATAATTGTTAGTTCATATTTGCTTCGGATCTGCTTGAAACCCTAACAATTGGTATCAGAGCGAGGTTTTCTGTAAATTGGCAGGACTTTCAGATTTGAGTGGGAGCAATGGAGGATTCCAAATTCAAGGTCGAAAAGTTTAACGGCCAGAATTATCAGTTATGGAAAATGCAGATGGAGGATTACCTGTATCAAAAGGATTTGTGGCGGCCATTGGAAGGAAAGGCAAAGAAACCGACCACAATATTAGATGAAGAGTGGGACATTTTAGATAGAAAGGCACTAGGATCCATTCGATTGTGCCTTGCGGCGTCTGTAGCATTCAATATAGCAGAAGCAAAAACGACTGTAGATTTGATGGCAACATTGGCTAAGCTGTATGAGAAACCCTCGGCTTCGAATAAGGTATTTCTTATGAAGCGTTTGTTTAATTTGAAAATGAGTGAGGGAGGATCTGTGCGGAGCACTTAAATGAATTTAATACAATTACCAGTCAATTGTCTTCGGTAAAAATTACCTTTGCAGAAAAGGTTAGGGCTCTCTTAATTTTATTTTATTTGCCAGAAAGCTGGAATAGCTTGGTTATGGCTGTAAGTAACTCTGTCTCTGGTAAAAATACTTTGGTATTTGATGATATTGTTGGTGTTATCCTAAGCGAGGAAATGCGAAGGAAAAGCATAGGTGAGACTCCAACATCATCGGGTAGTGTTTTGAATGTGGGGAACAGAGGAAGATCAAAGGAAAGAGGAAAAGGCCCTGGGAATGAGAAGTCACGAGGGAAGTCAAAGAAAGGACGCTCTCAATCTAGAGGAAAGAAATATTGCCGGTACTGCGGAAAGCCTGGTCATCTAAAGAAAGATTGTTGGTCTCGGAAAAACAAAGAAGGAGACAAAAATGAAAATGACAGTAAGGAAGCTAATATTGCAAGTAATACTTTACAAGATGCTTTAATCTTATGTTTGGATAATGTTAATGATTCCTGGGTAATAGATTCTGGGGCTTCATTTCATGCTACACCCCATAGAAAATATTTTCTAGATTATGTTCAAGGTGATTTTGGACAGGTATATTTGGGTGATGATGAGCCTTGTCAAATTGTTGGAAAAGGAAAGATAAAGATCAAGTTGCAGAATGGTAATGACTGGTTTCTGCAGGAGGTAAGACATGTTCCTAATTTAAGAAGAAATTTAATTTCTGCAGGGCAACTAGGTAGTGAAGGTTGCATAGTTACCTTCTCAGACAGTATGTGGAAGGTCACTAAAGGATCATTAGTAGTAGCTAAAGGTGCGAAGGTAGGCACATTATAT
The DNA here is from genome assembly GCF_030272615.1 of Cryptomeria japonica. NCBI lineage: Eukaryota > Viridiplantae > Streptophyta > Pinopsida > Cupressales > Cupressaceae > Cryptomeria > Cryptomeria japonica. The sequence goes on from NC_081414.1 coordinate 13,491,611, forward strand.
CTGTGTACTGGTAACACTTACTCTACCTTAGCTGCTACAGATAAAGTTACTGCAGGGACAACAACAATAAATGTTGCAATAACAGATTCGATAATGTGGCACCATAGGCTTGGGCACATGAGTGAGAAAGGGATGAAAATCCTTCACTCCAAAAATCTATTGCCAGGACTAAAGAAGATTGATTTAGAGTTTTGTGAAAACTGTGTTTATGGTAAACAGAAAAGAGTCAGATTTCTGAAGGTTGGGAAAGAGAAGAAGAGTGAGAAGTTAGAGCTTGTACATTCAGATGTATGGGGACTGGCTCAGGTATCATCTCTTGGTGGCTCTTGTTATTATGTTATTTTTATTGATGACTCAACCAGAAAAACATGGGTATATTTCCTAAAACAAAAATCAGATGTTTTTGAAACTTTTAAGAAATGGAAAGCTTTGGTTGAGAATGAGACAGGAAAAATGTTGAAGTGTCTCAGATCGGATAATGGAGGTGAGTATTGTAGCAAAGCATTTGAAGATTACTGTTCCTTAAATGGGATTCGAAAGCAGAAGACAGTTCTAGGAACTCCACAAGAAAATGGTGTGTTAGAGAGAATGAATAGGACCATCATGGAACATGCGAGGAGCATGAGATTGCATGCTGGATTGCCCTTACATTTTTGGGTAGATGTTGTACATACTGCTGTCTGTTTGATAAATAGAGGACCTTCAACCCCTTTGGATGGTGGTATTCCAGAGGAGGCATGGACTGGTAAAAAGGTAAATTATTCTTTTCTAAAAACTTTTGGTTGCGAAGCTTTTGTCCATGTTGATAAAGAAAACAAAACCAAGCTTGATGCTAAATCTCAGAAATGTACCTTCATTGGATATGGGATAGATGAATATGGCTATCGGTTATGGGATTTTGAAAATAAGAAAATAATTAGAAGTAGAGATGTTATATTCAATGAGAAGGTTATGTATAAAGAACAGATGCAGGAAAAGAAGCATGAACTAGACAAACAAGAATATGTGGTGTTGGATGAGATTCCTGAAAATGAAATGCCACAGGTACCTGATGCTCAGCAACAACAGATTGTCCCACAAACTCCTGCAAGTGTTAGACATTCTACGAGGACAAGTAGACCCCCTGAAAGATTTTATCCTTCTTTGTATTCTATTTTATTAACAGATTCTAGTGAACCAGAAGAATATGAAGAAGCAATGCAGGTGGATGCCAAACAACAGTGGCAACTAGGCATGAAAGAGGAGATGGACTCCCTGATGAAAAATAAGACTTGGGACTTAGTTCCTTTACCTGCAAAAAAAAGAGCCTTGCCTAACAAATGGGTTTATCGACTGAAGGAGGAGGAAGGAGGTCAGAAAAGATATAAGGCCAGACTTGTGGTAAAAGGTTTTGCACAGAAAAAGGGTATAGATTATGATGAAATATTTTCTCCAGTTGTAAAAATGACTTCAATTAGAACTGTACTTAGTCTTGTGGCTGCAGATGATTTACATCTTGAACAATTAGATGTCAAAACAGCTTTTCTCCATGGAGATTTGGAGGAGGAAATTTACATGTTGCAACCACAGGGATATGAGGTCAAAGGTAAGGAGAACTTGGTGTGCAGGTTGAAGAAAAGTTTGTATGGCCTAAAGCAAGCACCCCGACAATGGTATTTAAAATTTGATAGTTTCATGGCTGAACACGGTTATCATAGATGTCATTCTGATCATTGTGTATATTTTAAGAGATTTGATAATGGCAGTTATATTATCCTGTTGCTTTATGTTGATGACATGCTTGTTGCTGGGTCTAACATGCAACATATAAATGATCTTAAACAGAAATTAGCCAGGTCATTTGCTATGAAGGATTTGGATGCAGCTAAGCAAATTCTCGGTATGAGGATTACACAGGACAGGAAAAATAGAACCTTGAATTTGTCCCAAAGTGAGTATATAAAGAAGGTGTTGAAAAGATTTAACATGCAGGATGCAAAAGCAGTTAGTACACCTTTGGCTAGTCATTTCAAATTGACTAAGGAGATGTGCCCAAAGGCACAGGAAGAGGTTAATAAAATATTTAACATCCCGTATTCATCAGCTGTTGGTAGTCTGATGTATGCAATGGTATGCACAAGGCCAGATATTGCACATGCAGTGGGAGTTGTGAGCAGGTTTATGAGTAATCTGGGTATGGAACATTGGAATGCTGTGAAATGGATTCTTCGGTATTTGAAAGGAACTACTATGAAGGCATTATGTTTCAAAAGATCTAATGTTGCTTTAAGTGGATTTGTTGACTCTGATCTGGCAGGTGATATTGATTCACGAAGGAGTACTACAGGGTATGTTTTTACTATAGGGGGAACTGCAGTCAGTTGGATTTCTAGGCTACAAAAGGTTGTTGCACTTTCAACCACTGAAGCTGAGTATGTTGCTGCTATAGAAGCTAGCAAAGAGATGATTTGGTTGCAATGTTTTCTGAAGGAATTGGGTCAGACACAAGAGGATAGCCCATTGTATACTGATAGCCAGAGTTCCATTCATCTTGCGAAGAACTCTACTTTTCATTCAAAGACAAAGCACATTCAGCTCAGGTACCACTTCATCCGGACTATTTTGGAGGAGGGTCAGTTACGGCTTGAGAAGATTCACACAAGTGAGAATCCTGCCGATATGTTCACAAAGGCAGTTCCACAGGAGAAGCTGATTTCTTCATCAGTTTCTGTTGGTCTTCTTGATTGATAATTGTGGAATTTATACCAGTCAAGTCCTAGTGTTTTATCCAGCGGATGTTACATGTACAGTGGTGTCGTGTAGTATCAATCTCCAAGTGGGAGATTGTTCAGTGTGGAGCTTGATCAGTCTCCAAGTGGGAGATTGTTGAAATGTGGCGACTAATCAGAAAAGTACTGTACACTCAGAACGTATCCTCGCCGGGGTCCGGGGTCAGGTCGGGCCCCAGGCAGGGGTTCGGGGGTGGCAGCCCCCGAGAAAGCGGGGGTTCGGATGTTATAAGCGGCTGGGATGCTTAAGGCATAAAAAAGGTTGATGTACTATTTTTGCTAGATAATAAAAAAGATTGGACGGCTATGTATGGTGGACGTAACCCATTCTGGGTGAACCACGTTAAATCTCTATGTTATCTGTGTCCTATTTTATTTCTTTATCTTTTGTATTTAAATCTGCATATAATTGTTAGTTCATATTTGCTTCGGATCTGCTTGAAACCCTAACAGATAAGATTGACCAAAATCATGATTGAAGATTGCTATCGACAAGACCAAATTCGAGAGCGAGATAAATGAATAATGAAGAAGAAGGACTCGATGCTCGCAAATGATAAAGACCAAGTGCGTGACATAGGAGAAATGTTAATGCGACGCAAAAACCCTAAAATAAGGCAATGCGCAAATGCTAAAGTATGACTCCGCAAGCATTGACCATTTTTAGGTGTCTACAGATGGCAATACAAATATTAATACCATTGAATTATTGCATGATTGTGAATAGGAATCCTAGTTTATATTACCAAGTATTCACCATGCTCTCCATGTCTTCAGCTTATCACCGGTTTTCCTTCCCATAATCACATAATTCTTCTTCCCCTTTGACAACAATGCCAAATTGAGAGTAAAACATGTAATGCCAAATTTCACTATGCATCATCAACATTCTACAACTTGATGCTCCCCCTGTGGAATAAATCCACTTCTACACCAATCCTTCTATAAAATTCTACAAGTAGCGTCGGGACTGATGTAATCTACATCATACTTAAAAGACTTCATGAAGAGGAACAACCCCTAACTAAGCTCTAAGATACTCAAAAGTAGTCTTAGGTAGAGGTTTAGTAAAAATATCTGCAAGCTATTCCTTGGTAGAAACATGGTCCAACATCACATCTTTACTCTGTACTTTTTCCCTCAAGAAATGATACTTTAATTCAATATTCTTGGTTTGTGCATGCAAAACAGGGTTCTTGAAAATATTTATGGCACTTGTATTATAACATAAGATATTTATAGGTTCTGAAATATTCATCTTAAAACCTTCCAAAATGTGCCTCATCCATATAGCCTATGTACAATTCATGTAAGTTGCAACATACTCAGCTTCAGCAGTATATTGTGAAGTACAACTCTGCTTCTTACTACTCCATGAAACAAGTCTTCCTCCAAGAAAAATGCTCCATCAGTTGTGCTTTTTTGATCATCGACATTTCCTTCCCAATCTGCATCTATGTACACCTTCAAGTCAAAATTTCCTCCATATGGATACCATAACCCATAATCAACAGTGCCTTTCAGATATCTAAAAATTCTTTTGGTTGCTATCAGATGTGTTTCCTTAGGATTCTTCTAGAATCTAGCAACTATGCCAACTACATGAGCTATGTCCGGTCTGTTGTGAACAACATAGTGCAATTTTCTAATCATTGACCTGTATTCCTTCTCATCAACAGATTTGGACTCATCTTCCTTAGACAACTTACAACCTATAACCATAGGTGTCCTAACTGGTTTATAGTCACTCATGTCAAATGTCTTCAAGACCTCTTTCACATACTTAGACTGTGTGACAAAAATACCATTCTTCATTTGCTGTATTTGCAAGCCTATGAAATTTTTTATTTCTCCCACTAAAGACATTTCAAACTCATTTTTCATTTCATCTGCAAAACTTTTTCTCATGTCATCATTACCTCCAAATATGATATCATCAACAAATACTTCGCTTACTAGTATTTTATCTCCTTCAGATTTGAGATAAATGTTACTATCATCATTGGTTCTCAGAAAGCCTATCTTCATCAGATGTGTATGAAGCCTTTCATACCATGCTCTCAATGCCTGCTTTAATCCATATAAATCTTTATGCAATCTACATACTATTTCTTTCTTATCAGTCAGAGCATAACCATCTGGCTACTCAATGTATACTTCTTCTTTTAATATCCCATTCAAAAATGCAGACTTAACATCCATCTGGTATACCTTGAATTTCTTGTGTGTTGCAAATGCAAATAAAGTTCTGACACCTTCCACTATTGTCATAGGTGCAAAAGTCTCACCATAGTCTTCTCCTTCCCCTTGTGTGTAACCTTTGCAAACCAACCTAGCTTTGTTGCAAACTACAACACCATCTTCATTCAGCTTGTTCCTGAAAACCCACTTAGTACCTATCACATTTTTATTTACTGGTCAGGGTACTAGGGTCCATGTGTTGTTCTTCTCAATTTGATCTAATTCCTCTTCCATATATTTAACCCAATGATCATCACCAAATGCTTCCTTAGTAGTTCTTGGTTCAATAGTGGAGATCATGCAAGAATTCTCTCTTATTATTCTTCTAGTTAGTACTCCAGCATCCTTATCCCCAATAATTTATTGAGGATTGTGATTCAGTCTCACATATCTTGTAATAACATGATCATTATCTTCACATTTAGCTTCTTCATTATCATCTTCTTCTTCTGAATTTATCTGTTCTGATTGAACTGGTACATCAATATTTTCTTTGCCAGTTTCAAATTTCACAATTTCTGGTTCCAAAAACAAAATGCAAGGATCTTCATCCTTTTTCTCCGAACTAGTTTCCTTTGAGACTTTAGGATTTTCATCCACTTGAATATTAGCACTCTCAATAATTCTTTGTGTCTGGTTGTTAAAACACTTGTAGGCCTTACTCTTGGTGGAATAGCCAAGAAATATACCTTCATCACTTTTGGCCTCAATTTTGCTAATATAATCACCTCTCTTCTCTTAATAAAACATTTGCTTCCAAATATTCTGAAATAACTAACATCAGGTGATCTACCATACCAATATTCATAATTAGTCTTGTCCTTACCTCTCTTTACCAGAATCTGGTTCATAGTGTAGACAGTTGCACTGATAGCTTCTCTCTAGAAAGTTTTTGCTACACCTCCTTGTATCAACATCATCCTAGTAGCTTCAACAATTGACCAGTTGTTTCTCTCTACAATACCATTCTGTTGTGGTGTCCTTGGTGCAGAAAGATGTCATTTGATACCATTTTCTTCTCAATACCTAGTGAATTCCTCTGAAGTAAATTCACCGCCTTGATCTATCCTCAGAAAATTTATCTTCTTACCACTCTCTTTCTCAGGTAAGGCCCTGAATTCCTTGAACTTACCAAAAGCTTTAGTCTTATCCTTCAAGAATGTGATCCACATCATCCTTGAGCAATCATTAGTGAAGATCATAAATATCTATCACATTGAATACTTTTTGTTCTTATTGGTCCACAAAGATCTATATGAACCAAATCTAACAAATGTTCCACTGAAAAGGATTTTCTCTTGAAATTTGAGGATGTCATCTTTCCCAACTGACATTCTTTGCATAGAGAATTAACCGGTTTGTCTAACTAAGGAAAACATCTCACTATCTTGGACTTACTCACTTTAACAATGTTATCAAAGTTTATATGAAAAAATATCCTATGCCAAATCCAACTATCATCTATCTTTGCAATTAAACATTTGTTGACTTTAGGATTAAGGTGAAAAAAATTACCTTTAGTTTGCTTCCCAGTTGCAATCAACTCACCTTTATTGTCATAGATTTTGCACATACCATTTTTAAATTCCAATGGGTATCCTTTGTCATTGAGTTGTGCCACACTTAAAAGATTATGCTTTAAACCTTCAACCCAGTAGACATCATCTGCACTACTCTTTCCATTAAGAGAAATAGTTCCCTTACCTTTAACCATGCAGGGTGAGTCATTACCAAATCTTACAACTCTACCATCAAATTCCTTTAGAGAAAGAAATTTGCTCTGATCACCGGTCATGTGATCTGAACAACCACTATTGATGATCCAATCATCAGAGTTATCCATCTTGGATACTAATGCCTTCTAGCCTAACATCTCTTCTTTAATGGCTACAAATACAATGTCTTCAATAGCATCACCATCAAATTCCTCGTCACTGATACCACCATCAACAACAATAAGACAATCTCTTTTGCCTTTACCCTTGTACTTCTTTAATTTCTCTCATTTGTGCTCATTATCACCATTAGGACAGTTAGCAGCAATGTGTCCAATCTTGTTGCATTCAAAATATTTCAAAGGTAATTTGCCTCTATATTTCCCTGTATCTCTAGGCAACTGCTTGGCCAACAATGCTTCAAGCTCAACTAAATTGTCTTCATCATCAATATCTCTGTTGGATCTAGATTCATAACTATGACTGGCATCTCTACTTTTCCTCATAGATGGGTTAGAAACAAAAGCTCTAAATGTAGACTCAGATTTCTGCACACTACCATCATAACCATTTAATTCAAAAGCAGTAAGCTTGCCAATGATGGGGTCAAGAGTTACCTTAGTTTTATCAATGGACTTTATCTCCTGAATAGTTGCAACTCGGATAGCATAGATCGGTAGTAGGGTTCTCAGTGCCTTACTAATCACTATGGAATCTTCCACTTTACCTCTAGCACTCTTAATTTCATCGACTATCTCTTTTATCCTTTGACCATACTGCTGGATATTCTCACCTTCAGCCATCCGCATGTCATCAAACTTTCCTCTTAGAATCTCTTCTTTAGCAATCTTAACATTTTCATCAACGCTATTAATCTCTTCAAGTTTTTTCCATACCTCATATGCAGTTTCAAGACCATGAACATCTACATACCTTGCATCAGACAAAGAGCTGATAATACCCTCCAATGCTTGATGATTTTCTTGTTTCTCTTTCTTCTGATCATCAGTCAACATCCCAATAGGAGCAACATACTTAGTATTGACATGTTTCCAATATTGGCTTCCCAAACTCTTGATATAAATTTTCATTTTGCCACTCCATATCCTGTAGTTCTCTCTATTAAACTTCAAACCATCCTTCTTCATCATGATCTGCAGATCTTTACCTCAAGCTGTTAGGTTTAGACCTTAGAGGACCTGGATATCTCTGATACCAATTGATGGTATTATGAAAGAATAAGTATTCGGCCAGCTACTGAGAGGGGGGGTGAATCAGTAGATAGAAAAATTGATACAAACTTCACCAATCTCAAAAATCAATCTCTCAAAGTAAACTTAGAATAATACCTCTGTCAAGATAAAAACTCATTAGATAAACTGGTTGATTGTTAACAACAAATTAACAATAAACAACTTCTTCATATCTCAATGCTACTGGTTATCATGACTTATCAAAATAGTTAAATAGTTAAGCAAAGCAACCATGAAAACATAACCATAAAAACATTCACCACTTGACACAAATATTTTTGATGTGGAAACCAAAACAGGTAAAAACCAAGGTGAGATGAGACTTACAAGATAACTATCTGAACTCTTCTGAAGTTTGCCCTGTTAGAAGCTTAGTCTCTTAAAGCTTTACAAAAAGTCCTGTTAAGAACTGGTCCTATTAGGAATCACCTGGTTAAGAGATTGACTACAAATGCCTTGTTAGAAGCAATACTCTGTAAGGAGTAACCTCAGTAGAGGATTTGAAAATCCAATCTAATGGATCACATTGTTAGAGGATTTGAATAACACCAAGCTTTTTAGAGCTTACCCGGTTAAGGGATTTCAATTTTGCTATAATTGTTAGAAAAGAATAGGAGTTTGTTGATATGTTGAATAGCACTACACTTGCTTGATCAGATCCATTTCACGCTCCTATCTACCTTTACTCAAACTGCAGATACATCATCTGATTCGGCAACTACACACTCAACTGATATGTGCTCACTCTTTGCCAACTCATTAAACTAAACAACTTCATCAACCTTATAAAAAAATCAATCAGGTCGATAACACAACAAAAACCTAATTCTCATAGAGATTACAAACAAATCGGTTCAAGTATGACCATTGGATTACATAGCAATCTGTGCACGTCAATCAAGAAAACCTTGATCACCCCTTGATCACTGCTTCATCAAACTTAGTAACTCATCACTTGCTTTGCATTAGATGCAATACATTTTCTAATTCCCTAGACAAAAACCGTTATAACAACTTGCCAAAATATCTTGGAATTGTCTTCAAACAATAATCATACGTGTCATAATCGTTACCACTCATCATCAGATCATAAACCAATATAACCAATTCACCAAACTTAATCGGTTAGGGTTTATCAAAAACAATAGGTAGGGTTTACCAGTTACAACAATAGATAAGGTTTACACCAGTTATTGGTTCACTCCACAAATTCTCCTTACCGGTTATAGTAACAATATTACAACAATATCAACAATATCATTACCAGTTTAATTGACATCAATGACAACATAACATATCATTAATGCAATCTTCATGCAAATGCCAACAGTGAGAGAGGTGGGTAATAATATAGGGAGGGAGATGTATTGAGGTGAATAGGGAGGGAGGGTGTGACCTAGATATGGTGAGAGAAAAGATAGAAGGGATGGGTAGTAATCAGGAGAATGTAGAGGGAGGGAAAAGAAATAATAAGAGAATGACAAAGAAGAAGAGAAAGGGAAGGAGACAAGGATAGAAATGGGGTTAAGGAAGGAATGAAAGGTAGAGAGGGTGGGATATACCTAGAAAGCAGAGAGAGAAGTGAGAGAGATAAGAGAGGGAGAGAGATAGGTCTAGAGTTTGGGGAAAATAAGAGAGTGAGATGTAGAGATAAATATTTCTAATAGGAGCATGTTGATTACTAAAATTTGACTGGCTGAAATTTTATATGATCCTCTAAAAACTCTAATCTACATTATAACTCCTATAGAGTTGAAACCACTTTCAAACATCCTGCCAATATATACATGAAAAATAACTTAAAGTATAAGTCATGTTTCAATATGTCTTTCATTTCAATATGTCTTTTTCCTCTCTTATAATTAAATGTTATATTTCATGTATATATTCTCTTGGTAGGGTGAGATAGCTTGTTCCCAAATTGGAAATTTGCACACTCACAAAACCTTCAAGTTGGATATTGCGGAACATTTGGTGCACACCAAATAGGGAGAGCACCATATTTGGTGCTCGCCAAATAGTTTTCATTGGAGAATACCATCCCTTTGGGTTGGATTTGCCTTGGGCATCCAACTCAAAGGTTTGGACGACCTTTTCATGCCAATGACTCATTTTTATGAAAAGATAAAAAGTGGTACCTTTTTGGTACCACAACTTTGTGCACTTACCCATTTACTAATTAAATTTGTTGGTTATGTAGTTTTAATATTCATATATGACATTATTGTAATAATTCTAGTGCTAGATCTGTGTTTGTTTCTACATGTAAACATATAAACAATCTTTAAGATATTATACAAAGGAAGCATCCAATCTTTCTTTTTATCCAACCATAGTTATCTTCCTATTATTTATATTCATTTTGCTATTTAACTAGTAGATAGCAACTAGCTAGTATCATTGGGTAACAAGATGTGTTGATGGCAAAAAAATTGATCAAATAAACTTGTTCTCGCCATCAAGCCTAACTAGTTTGATTCGTAAACAAGCAAGGTGTCCATCAAATTATATAGATGTAGGATTCCTATTTGGAAGAGATCCAATCCCTTTGACCTTGTTTAATACATCTCATATACCTTCAATATCATCCAAGCTTAATGACATTAGCTAGAAAGGCATAGATCATTGAATAACAAACTTTATTAGCATCTCTTCTAGTCTCATATCTAGATGCATAACCAATTAGTAACTTATTTATTAGTAATATATGTTGATGAAATTCATTCTCCATATGAGGCAAGTCATTATCATGGTTTCACTAAGATTTTTTGGAATTTCTATGCATTCAAATCATTTCTTTTTTTTATCTCATTAGAAAATAATTTGTATGTTATATATTAAATGAGGACATCACTTTGGTGGTTTTATCTATGGTTGTTTTCATCTATAATACTATTATAATACCTATTGTAAGACCCGTACTTGTTTCCCATGTAGAGAATTTTGAAATGAGTTTTACATTTATTTTATAGTTCTACATTTTTAAATTTTATTTTCCTATATCTTGAGGTTATTTTATGATGATTTTCCTAATATAATTATTTAGTATTGAATGTATGCTAGCTTTTATTAGTGTTTCAAATGCAATGGTTGTTAGAGTATTTTCACATTTGGTGAATATTAGAGATTGGAGCATCTTCAATGTTAAACTTATTAAATTATTCCTCACAAAATTTATACAATATACAACATAAATCTTCACAATTTTATGTCATTATATTTGTACTTGTAGCATAAAGGCCAGATGTCATAAGAAAAGAGATTTTTATGACATAAAATTATTAAAAAAATTAAAAATATGTTGAACAGGTGATAAATAGCTTCATTTTCTAGATGGGTACATCTTCTCACATCATTCACTACTTGGTTAGGACATAGTGGTACAATTAGTCATGAATATGCTTTCGATATTATTACATTCTTTGTAAAGCCACATGTTTATGTTACTTCAGCCAAAATAGGGGTCATATATTTGAGATATTATATTCGCATATACAAATTATGTTGCATTTTTGGATTTGAGGTTGGCTACATTATGAATTGATTTTGTTAATGATATATTATAGAAATATACATTCAATAAAATATTTTATTTTTTAAACCCTAATCTTAATTAATAATCCTAAATTTGATGGAAGTGAAGATACACTAGAATTTAGGACTAGTCCTAATTTGAATTTTTAAACTAATGCAAGATAATTTATAATTCAAAATAGGGTTTATTCTATTCATGAATCTTGACACTAATTGATTCTATAGGCCATTGCAAAATAGTTTTTCTTCTTTGGATGAATCAGAACAAGCATTCTAGATACACGGGTACTAGAAAAGAAAATAAAAGAAGTGGAATGTGAAGAAAAAGGAGACAAAAAAGGATTAAAAAATAAAAAATAGGAGGAGAGCAAAAGAGAGAATGAATGATACATGTACATGTACTTAAATTTTAATGAACATTGATTCATATTCAAAAGTTAAAAGTTATTATTTCTATATTATAATAGCAAGTGTAACTTCATCAATATGAAATTAATAAAAAAAAGTGTATAAATAACAAAAAAAATCAAGAATATTCACTTAAAGATATTAATTTTCCACAATCCATGATAGTTCTTTCTATTGGCAACTGATGATGCGATGAATTTCAGGGAACAGGCAGTTCCATCACAACATCCAATTTGATTCATAGTCACCATCATGTTGCAGTTTGTGGCTCAGTTATATAGTGATTTGATATAGGATTTAGTTTGTAATGATTTTAGATCTGCCAATTACAAAATACAATGCATGTAACAAATAATTATATTTCCAGCCTATTTATAAGGACTAATATCTCTATATAGAGACCCCCATCTTATTGAATTTGTAAAGTCAGAATAGTGTAATGTAGATCTAAGAAAGACCTCTATCGAGTCATAATGTAATCTATCTTCTTTGAGTTAAATAAAATAATTATTATGTGTTTGTTGTACAACAGTGCTTTGTTTCTTTGTTTGTTTCTATTTATCTGTTGTTTTCAAGTCCTACAAATTGGTATCAGAGTAAAGATTCTAGCAATGAAACTGTTTGATCCACTCAAACTTGTTTGTTGGGAATACATGATCGAATGAAGTTACGGGAGTATTTGAGGCTCGAAAAGATTCAGATAATTGGTAATCACTGCATGGAGATCATTGGTAATTGTCGAAAGCTACTGAAGTGTTTAAAGTTGCATGTTAGAAGCAAATTTCCTATGTTTGGTCACTATTAATGACTTAAAATAAAGAGATAGGAGACTTGAAGACTACAAAAGATGCCAGTTTTATTTGAAGGTGTAGCCACTGGTTGTAGATTGAAAGCCCCATAAAGAGAAGTAAAATTGCAGAAGTTTTATAAGTTAGAAGATTCATTGAGATCAGAGGATGAAATCCCACAGTGCAAAGTATTTGCCAACATTTTAGCAAGGAGTTAAAATTTGTTTAAGTGAGGAGACTAGACAAAGATTGTCATTGCAACAAAGACAACTATTGCAAGACAGTTCGAATGAAAAAGTTTGTTAGATCTCCTATCAAATTGTGAAGCTACAGTCAAGTGAAGTATCAGGTAAAATTTATTTTGTTTCAATGGGAAAGTCTGGTAAAAGAATGAAGAAAGAGAATGAAACTTTAATATGTGAAAAATATTTGTCAACTGAATGAAGAATGGATGGAAGTTAAGAAGTGTAATTCACAGTTGTCGGAAAATTTAAAGGAATTTACAAAAGAAAGATGCAAGTATTTGTGTGAAATTGAGAATCTTGAAAAAGAAATGGAGAATATTAAGGCAAAAAATAAAGAATTAGAAGCAAAATTAAAACTGTTTGATGAAATTAAAAATAAGAATGAAGATCTGGAAGAACAATTAATGTTGTTGGCAAAATAAAATGATAGTCTAAGATTGAAGTCCTTTGTACATGATGTCGCATGTGATACAAGTGATTTGTGTCCTTTAGTTGATATGGATGGTGTATCTAAAGTTTGTTCAAGTGAAGATGGTCAAGTTGAAGGTAAGGATAAGTGTAAATCTCCGAGTGTGATTTGTGATGTTAGTGACAAAGGCTATTTTGAAAATAATGTTGGTTGGAAGATGAATCAAAAAATGTGTTATAAAGGAAGAGGACTAGGAAAGAATGAGCAAGGAATTCAAGAGCCCATTCAATCAATTATGAGACCAAAGTATGAAGGACTCGGATATGGTAAGAAATATAGATCTGAAGTTGCTAGTATTACAAGCTCAAGAAAATTAGTTGAAAGAATTCAGTGTTCGCATTGTTACAGAGAAGGACATAAAGAAAAGAATTGTTGGGATATACATCCATGCAATATTTCTGGATTGAAGAATCATTGTGATAAGAATTGTTGGAACAAAGAGACAAAGAATGAATGCATGAAAATGCATTATGGATGGAGTTATGGATCAAGATGGCAAACAGTTACAAATATGATCAAAAATTTGTTCAGGTATAAAAGTTCATATGTGAATGGGAGAAATCATTAAAGGTTTGAATGTTTAGGTCAAAGTAAAATATTGTCTAGCAAGACGTCTATAAATAGTGAATTTGCAAGAAGATTGAAATTGAAGTTTTGAAGGACTGATATAGTAGTTGGAGGAAGCCAAAAGAAAGGAAAGATCAACAGATCTAGAGATGGTTAGAAGTTATCATGCAAAGAAAATAATGGAGAATGTCTAAAGACTTGACTATGGATATCAGAAAGAGACAAAAGAAAGATTGTAGTCACTAGCAGGCGAATTTGAGTATGCTAAAGCATTCATGGTCAAAATTAAGGGGGAGTTCATTAAAGCTTCAAGATCTAGTTTGTTAAATCGTCAAGATCATATTGTGAGTCTCAACATCAAGGGGGAGTATGTTGGCAACTGATACTTTGATGAATTTTAGGGAACATGTGATGGGATGGGGTTTGGGATAGACTAGCCTAGTCTATGCTCTTGGATCCTTCCCTTGGATCACCTGGTGTACTCTTCACACACTAGGGTCTGTAGTACTCCCCTTAATTGAAGAATCCCCTAACCTTTCCCAATCCACCCACCAATAAGTTGCAATGCTGCTCCTAAGGTCTCACCTACTCATGAGACTCAAAACCCCTTACTATGGCTAATAAGGGCTTGGCTTGTCCTACTGATTCCTAGGTCCTAGCAAGGTTAGGATAGTTCTTAAACCGTGTTTTACATCCATCCATGTGCCCCTAATAATTTTCAACCTTCATCCCTCCTACCGATTTCACCATTTTGCTCTTTTCCTACAAAATAGGGCTACAAGGAAGAGCCCCTATTAGGCCTCCAATCCGGACTTTTAGGGCTCTCTCCTACAAGCGATGCACAAACTACCCAATCTCCCAAAATGGACTACCATTCATTTGGAAAGGGCTCAAGGATTTCTCTAGTTTTGGGCCTCCAAGTGGCCGTACAGTGCCTTGGGCGAATTTTGGGGGTTTTAAGGGTTTTGTGAGGGTTTTTATGGTCTGCCTGGGTCACAGTGTATGTTTTGTGTTTTAGCCACCTTGTCTGGATTGGTGGAGGCTCCTCCTTCACACTAGTGGTGCTTCACACACTCCTCTACACATCCTCCAAAGGGTTCACTCTCCTCTGATCAACCTTGCTCTCTCAGACCTCTACACCAACAACCATTCCTAACCGGGCACTATCTAGTCTCGCCTAGGAGTGGCTAAATGGTTGGCTTCCCTACATCTTCAAAGGCCCTGCTTGCATTGCATTATATTAAAAGGTCTTCACTTCCATTCCCCATGGTTTCATGGTGGCTCCATGATGGAGAATGGAATGCTAACCCATTAGTACAAAATTGTCCCAAAACTGGGCAGTGACAAAGTATTTTACAAACTATTTACAAAAGGACTTAAACTTGCACCACACACACTATCTAATTGCCCAAAAATGAAAGATCAAACACTTCACAAATATTTCCACAAAATTTAGTCTTCAGATCAAACCATTAACTTGCTCGGTTGCTTCATTCAAATTGATTGGTAACCAACAGAACAGTCACAGTCAAGCTTTTTTTTTACTTGGGCCGTACAACCAATGATTATCCCCCCATATTTTAGGGTTTGAAACATATTATACTACCCAAACCTTGATCAATGTGCCACAATTAGGGCTCTCCATGCTCAATAAGGGTCTTTGATGTTTTGGGTGGAAAAGTTGCTTGACAATTTTTTAAAGTTGTCACGCAACTTTTGCATCTTTTGAGCAACTTTGCCATTGCTGCTTTTCATGACTCCTAGGCCTATTTTGGGATATCCTAAGGATAGAAACATGCCAATAAGGACTAACACACATCCAAGGCACACTGAACCTCTCCTACACAAGAAATCACAACAAAACACTAAGGACTTACAACTAGGACCTAGTCAAGAACAAATGAGCTCATGGCTCTTATTTTATATACAATGGCTTCAAAAGAAGCATAACACCAACAAAAAAAAGAAGGAGGAAGAGCTTGGAAGGGTTCTCATGCACCATACTCCCCCTCTACACACAACTAAGAAATAGAAGAAGAGATGAGAGCCGAGTCTATGCCAAGTGTCTTGAACCCGCTCTCTTCAACCCAGGTAGCTTCAGACTCAGGCTGACCTGCCCACTTCACCAAGTGTTCCATGTAGACCTAGTGTCTGGTGGACTTCTTTACTTTGGATTCCAAGATCTCCTCTGCTATAGGCTTCTTCACCTGTGGTAAGACATTAACATCTAGGTCCTGCAGCACCTTGGCTTGGGTCTCCTTTTACCCTGCTATTTCATCCTTATACATGATCAGATCAGCAACACTAAAGACTGGAGAAATGGCTAAGTTTGAAGGAAGTTCAACCTTATAGGTGTTCTCACCATATTTTGCCAGAATTTTACAAGGTCCTACCCTCTTCATTTGTAGTTTGGTAGGCTTACCACTTTGCATCCTAGCTTTTCTCAAATGGACCATCACATAGTCACCCACCTTGAACTGAACCTCTCTCCTTTTCTCATCCATTTTGGCCTTCAGTTTTTGAGTGGATTCAAGGATGGCTCTCTTGACTTGCTCGTGAACTTCCTTGATGGTTTGAGTGAAGTCCTCTACTTTCCCACTCTTCATTTCCAAAGTACCAAGGTCTCTCAACTCACATACTCCCCTTGGATGTCTGCCATACACAACCTCAAAAGGACTTCTACCAGTAGTCCTATTCACACTGTCATTATATGCATACTCTGCTTGAGGAATGATTAGGTCCCATGTCTACCCATATTCCTTAGTTAAACACCTCAACAAGTTGCCTAACACCCTATTGATGACTTCAGTTTGACCATCCGTTTGTGGATGGTAAGCTGAGCTAAATGACAAGTTAGTTCCTAGTCTCCTCCATAATGTTTGTCAAAAATGGCCCATGAACTTGCTGTCCCTATCTGAAACAATGCTTAAAGGGAGTCCATGAATCCTAACAATCTCCTTAAAGAAGAGATGTGCAACATAGCTAGCATCATGTGTAGTTCTACATGGAATGAAATGGCTCATCTTGGAAAATCTATCTACTACCACATAGATGTTGTCCATACCTATCTTTGTCTTGGGAAGTCCTACTACAAAGTCCATGCTTATACATTCCCAAGGTCTATTTGGGACCGGCAATGGTTGATAGAGACCACCATTGCTTGATCCTCCTTTTTCTCTTTGACACACACCACATTGCTCCACATACCTCTTCACATCTCTTGGCAACTTTGGCCAATAGTAGTACCTCTGTACTAAATCCAAGGTTTTGTTGACTCCAAAGTGTCCACTTAGACTGCCAATGTGTTTCTCTTGGATGAGGTTTTCCCTCATGGATCCTCTTGGCACACACAACTGATTACCCTTGAACAAGAGACCATTTTGGAGAGTGTAATCCGCATACTCACCATGGAAAAAACCTTGTAAGCTGATGAGAAGTCTTCATCTCCTTCATAGAGGTCCTTTAAACCTTCTATTCCTATGCTCTGCAACTGTAGTTCTTGAACTGTCAACAACTTCCTTCTTAAGGCATCTGCCACCTTGTTGAGTTGCCCCTTCTTATGCTTGATGGTGAAGGTGAAGGATTAGAGGCATTCCATCCATTTCAAATGCCTATTGCTAAGCTTCTCTTGAGTGTTAATGTAACTCAATGCCTGGTTGTCTGTGAACACCACAAATTCCTTAAGAAGTAGGTAATGCCTCCATTTTTTAAGAGACTGCACTAATGCATACAACTCTAGGTCATAGGTTGAGTACTTCTTTTTTGCTTCATTAAGCTTCTCACTGAAAAATGCCATAGGTCTTCCCTCTTGACTCAAGACACCCCCTACTGCAATTCCACTTTCATCACACTCCAATGTGAATAGCTTGTCAAAAGTAGGCAGGAGAAGGATAGGTTTTGTGGCTACTTCTTGCTTCAACATTTGAAATGCTTTGTCAGCCTACTTAGCCCATTTAAACTTAGTTGTAAGGCCTCCTTTTATGGTGTCAAGGACTAGTGCACATATGCCACTGAAGTTCCTCACAAACTTCCTATAGAATTGGGCTAAACCATGGAAACTCCTAACTTTAGTCCCTGTTCTAGGTGCAAGCCAATTCAAGATTGCCTCCACTTTGCTTGGATCCATCTTCAAGGTTCCCTTAGACACCACAAATCCTTAGTAGACCAGCTCTTGCTTCAAGAAGTCACACTTCTCTAGGTTGATTGATAACTTCTCCTCATGCAACCTCTATAAGACTAACCTCAAATGCTCAAGGTGCTCCTCTTTGGTTCTGCTATCGATGAGAATGTCATCTAGGTACACCACCACAAACTTGCCTGTGAATCCTTTAACACTTCATTCATCAACCTCATGAAGGTGCTTGGAGCATTGGTGAGTCCAAATGGCATCACAAGCCATTCATACAATCCTTCTGTGGTCTTGAAAGCAGTCTTCCACTCATCACCCTCCTTGATTCTAATCTGGTGATAACCACTTTTAAGGTCCAACTTGGTAAAATACATAGCACCTCCTAAACAGTCCATCAAATCCTCTATTCTAGGAATAGGAAACCTATACCTTATGGTGATCCTAATGATTGCCCTTGAATCAGTGCAAAGTCTCCACTTGCCTCCCTTCTTTGATGCTAGCACTACCGGGACTGCACATGGGCTGATGCTCTTCTTAATCAATCCTTGTTCCAATAACTCCTGCACTTGCCTTGCTACCTCCTTGTTTTGATCAGGTGTGAGCTTGTATGCAGCTTTGTTAGGTAGGGATGCACCAGGAACAAAGTCTATTTGATGGCTTATAGACCTTCTTGGTGGGAGTGTTGCAGGTGCTCCATCACTCACTATGTCCTTATACTCTTCCAACATTTGCTTCACCTCCTTGGGTACTTCTACCTGCAACTCTTCTTCTTCCTCCTTTGGCTTCACAAAGATGGCACACTTCACTATCTCCTCCTCATGTAGCAAGTTTAAGAACTCTTTACCAGTAGCCAATAAGACACTAGGTGTTCTTGAAGTGCCCTCCTCATTCTCTGTCAAAGACTAAATCTTAAAGGGCTTGCTGTCCTTCTTAAAGGAAATGGAGTTCTCCTCTCCATCATAGACCATCTTTCTATCAAATTGCCAGGGTCTTCCTAGCAGTAGATGACAAGCATCCATAGGCAACACATCACAAAGGATCTTATCCTTATATCCTCTAATAGAAAACTCTACCCAAGTATGTTCATTGACAAGCACACTTTGTCCTTTGTTCAACCAAGTCACCTTGTAAGGGCTAGTGTGGGGTATTCTTGTGAGTTTCAACTTCCTAACTGCCTCTTCTGATATGATGTTGTCAGTTGAGCCTGAATCAACTATCACCTTGCACACTTTACCAAGAACTTTGCATCTCACCCTAAACAATGCTCTCCTATGTTTGGGTTCCTCCATAACCGACTGTCTGATCAAAATCCTATTGAACATCAGATTCTCACCAATTTCTGATTCAATCTGGTCCACATCTGATGTTTTGTTGTTTGATGAGTCTTCATGAGCATAAGCAACCCTCTTTCCACTGTTTGATGAGGTAGGCTTGTCAGGGAATCTATAGGTCGGGTGTCCCAATTGTCCACAGTTGTAACATTTCATAGTTGCAAGGTAGGAGTTACCCCTATCGGTACCTCTATTCCTACTTGGACCACCTTGTGCACCTCTTCCTCTAGAATGGCCCCCTCTGAGATTGGTTTCACTGCCATGTTTCAGTAAACTTGGCTTCTCCTTGGTTCCTCTACTCATTTGTGTTGCTTTGGTAAGCGCCTCGATGATTCATTTGTTCTCTACCTCTGCCTCTACCCCTATTATTGGAGTCTCATTTCCTTTTGTTCCTCTCTTCCACCTTGACAGCAAGCTGATGACATTTTTGAACAGTAGTAGGAGTCCATAGGCTTATCTCCTCTTGAATGTTCCACTTTAGGCCGCTTAGATACCTAGCCACCTTAATAGATTCATCTTCTTGGACTTTGGATCTAAGACAAATTTTTTGAAATTCTTCGGTGTAGGAGGTCACATCAAGGTCTTTTTGCTTCAATCCCTGTCTCTTCTTATGAAGTTGGACTTCATAATCCTCTGGCAAGTAGTTCTCTTTGATCTTTCCCACCATAGCCTTCCAATTGGCAATAGGAAGCTTTCCCATGCCGATCCTCTCTTCTTGCAAGTACTTCCACCATGTTAAAGTTGCTCCCCTTAATCTTGATTTGGCAACTTTAACCTTTTGAGCCTCTGTGACTCCCTCGCACTCAAAGTGGTTTTCCATGCCCTCTATCCATTCCATGACAGTATCAATGTCCATCCTTCCACTGAAATGTGGCAATCCTTCAAAAGCTTTGGTGTTTAAAGCCTTAATAGCCTTCACAAAAGGTTCTTCATTAAACAAGGGATCTGGTTCAGGTATAATGTCATCTATGTCAATAGTTTTCTTGCCTTTATCTTTAGTGTCTTCACCCCAAGGTCCTTGTGTCCTCTCATCCACCACTTCCTGTAGCTTATCCCTTATCTCACTCATAGCTTCTTCAAGGAGTCTATTCTTCTCCTTCTGCTCTTCTACCTCCCTAACCAGCTCTGCGTTAGTGACCATTGTGCTTTCCCCTATTGATTCACTAGAATACAGAGACATACACAGTCCACCAAACCTTTAACCTGGCTCTGATACCAATCTGATGGGATGGGGTTTGGGATAGACTAGCCTAGTCTATGCTCTTAGATCCTTCCCTTGGATCACCTGGTGTACTCTTCACACCCTAGGGTCTCTAGGACTCCCCTTTCTTGAGTAATCCCCTGACCTTGCCCAATCCACCCACCAATGAGTTGCAATGCTACTCCTAAGGTCTCACCTACTCATGAGACTCAAAACCCCTTACTATGGCTAATAAGGGCTTGGTTTGTCCTACTGATTCCTAGGTCCTAGCAAGTTAGGACAGGTCTTAAACCATGTTTTACATCCATCCATGTGCCCCCAAGAAGTTGCAACCTTCATCTCTCCTACCGATTCCACCATTTTTCTCTTTTCCTACAAAATAGGGCTACAAGGAAGAGCCCCTATTAGGCCTCCAATCTGGACTTTTAGGGATCTCTCCTACAAGTGATGCACAAACTACCCAATCTCCCAAAATGGACTACTATTCATTTGGCAAGGGCTCAAGGATTTCTCTGGTTTTGGGCCTCCAAGTGGCCGTACAGTGCCTTGGGCGAATTTTTGGGTTTTTTAAGGGTTTTTGTGGTCTGCCTGGGTCACAGTGTATGTTTTTTGTTTTAGCCACCTTGTTTGGATTGGTGGAGGATCCTCCTTCACACCAATGGTGCTTCACACACTCCTCTACACCTCCTCCAAAGGGTGCACTCTCCTCTGATCAACCTTGCTCTCTCAGACCTCTGCACCAACAACCATTCCTAACCAGGCACTGTCCAGTCTCGCCTAGGAGTGGCCAAATGGTTGGCTTCCCTGCATCTTCAAAGGCCCTGCTTGCATTGCATTATAGTACAAGGTCTTCACTTCCATTCCCCATGGTTTCATGGTGGCTCCACGATGGAGAATGGAATGCTAACCCATTAGTACAAAACTGTCCTAAAATTGGGCAGTGACAGAGTATTTTACAAACTATTTACAAAAGGACTTAAACCTGCACCACACACACTATCTAATTGCCCAAAAATGAAAGATCAAACACTTCACAAAGCTTTCCACACAGTTTAGTCTTCAGATCAAACCATTAACTTGCTCGGTTGCTTCATTCAAGCTGACTGGTAACCAACAAAACAATCACAGTCAAGCTTTTTTTTACTTGGGTCGTACAACCAATGATTAACCCCCCATATTTTAGGGTTTTAAACATATTATACTACCCAGACCTCGATCAGTGTGCCACAATTAGGGCTTTCCATGCTCAATAAGGGTCTTTGACCTTTTGGGTGGAAAAGTTGCTTGACAATTTTTAAAAGTTGTCATGCAACTTTTGGATCTTTTGAGCAACTTTGCCATTGTTGCTTTTCATGACTCCTAGGCCTATTTTGGGCTATCCTAAGGACAACAACATGCCAATAAGGCCTAACACACATCCAAGGCACATTCAACCTCTCTTGCACAAGAAATCACAACAAAACAATAAGGACCTACAACTAGGACCTAGTCAAGAACAAATGAGCTCGTGGCTCTTATTACATATACAATGGCTTCAAAAGAAGAATAACACCAACAAAACAAAGAAGGAGGAAGAGCTTGGAAGGGTGCTCCTGCACCAACATGCAATTCCAATGCGACCTCCAGTTTGATTCACAATCACCGTCATGCTGCAATTTGTGGCTCAGTTATATAGTGATTTGATATAGGATTTAGTTTGCAACGATTTTAGATCTGCCAATTACAAAATACAATGCATGAAACAAATAAGTCTAGTTCTAGCCTATTTTTAGGGGCTAATATCTCTATATAGAGACTCCCATCTTATTGAATTTGTAGAGTCAGAATAGTGTAATGTAGATCTCAAAAAGACCTCTATCGAGGCATAATGTGATCCATTTTCTTTGGGTTAAATAAAACAATTATTATGTGTTTGTTGTAGTAGTGCTTTGTTTCTTTGTTTGTTTATGTTTATCTTCTGTTTTCAAGTCCTACACTTTCTAATGCTTTTGGAATAGATCGTGTTTGTTTATTTTGCATCAAGAAGCATTAGCAAGAAGAATATTCAAATTTTTTGAAGACTCTCCTCAAAGTGTGAATTATGCAATTATCATGACAGCCTATTTGTTATTTTTTATGTGATTGCATAATACTCGGAGCCTAAATTTGGATTTATTAAAAGGTCAAATCTTTTAAACACGATTGTGAATCCAGAGGAGAGAAAGGGGTTTGTTAAGAATGATATACTAGTTTATCTACTATGTCTCTTTAAGGGCTTCGAGGCAATGTGAAAAGAGGATAAAATCTAGGTAAAACAATAAAACAATACAATAGGCGTGAGTGCGAACATGAGATTATTTCTAAAATAGATTTAACAGAAAATAATAGATTAAAAAAGATAGACGTCTTAAATCTAATGTACTGTTTGATTTTGATTTGATGATTTGATTTGCATCTTAGACTTCGTATGCATTAGATGCCATCTTTGTCGCTTCGCCATTACTACCATTTAACATTTTTTGTCGTACGCGCACGTTTTCAAACGAAGTTACTGGGTAATGGGTAGCCCCGCCTTATAATATTGTCAAAAATTGAAATTTTTAGTTTGACTGAACAACTTTCCAAGGTAAAGACGACATACGTTGCATTATTTTGCTTCTTTTCTACAATATATCCTCTGCCCTGTCCTGCACCTTCTCACCAAACTATAAAATAAATACAGCTCAGATCCTTCTATCCTTAAAACAACCGTTAAATTATAAACAAGAAATCCTTACAACACCAACAGGATGAATCTGGATAAAGAGGAGGTTAAAAGGGAAAGAGTGTGTGTAACTGGAGCCGCAGGATTCATCGGATCCTGCCTCGTCAAAAATCTGCTGCAAAGGGGTTATATAGTTCGCGCTACCTTGAGAGATCCTGGTTACTACTAACTCCCATTTTTCTTCATCTCATGTCCCTTCTTCATTTATACACTATATTAACTATTTCTTTCTAATCTCCCTTAGAAAACCCAGCTAAAAATAGTCATCTGCTATCGCTTCTGGGAGCCAAAGAAAGGCTCCAACTGTTCAAAGCAGATCTTTTGCAACATGGCAGCTTTGATTCCGCTGTTGAAGGCTGCGATTTCGTCATCAACTTGGCCACTTGTCTGGGTAACCAGGTAATTCGTTTATCCACTTACCCAGATTCTCGTATATTGTCCACGTTTTAAGGATGAGATTGAGACAGCGAGTGGAGTGGTATCAGGTCGATTGACGGAACGCTGGGAATTCTAAGATCTTGCAAGAAAGCAAAAACTGTGAAGCGAGTAATCCATACATCTGCCATCGTCGCAGCTTATCCTATTAATGAACACGGACAACTTAAGGAGGTTCTTGATGAATCCTGTTGGACTCCTATTGATTATATCAAAGGCAAAGACGGCTTTTTTGGAGTAAGTATTGAAGTTTATCTACAATAATAATTACTAGAATTCAATAATAAGTTTATAGCAGAATTTGTGTTCAGATGTATGCAGTATCCAAGACTTTGGCAGAGGAAGCAGCTCTGCGATACGGAACGGAGGAAGGGATTGAAGTTGTAACAGTGTTGGTAGGAATGGTGGGAGGTCCTTCTCTAACCTCCACAATTCCCCATAGCATTCCAGTTATGTTAGCACCACTCACAGGTAATTTGCCCACTTCACTTTAAACAGGAAACTGTCGTTGAGTGTTTATCCATCTGCAATTATGGTTTCTTCTATTCATATATACACATATGACCCGAGAATTGGAACCCCCAAATTTCTCAGGAAACAGAGAACTTTATGAATTCATGGTTTCGAGAAAATATTTGATAGGATCGCTGCCATTAGTCCACGTGGAAGATGTATGCAGTGCCCATATGTTTTTGATGGAGCACCCATCTGCAGCAGGTCGATATGTGTGTTGTTCCGATCCCATAACCGTTACTGACATGCTCAGCTTCTTTCGCAAACGCTATCCAGAAATTCCCTTGGCTTTTGGGTAGGTAATTTAATGCTTAACATACATAATTTCTTTGGCGGTCAAGGGAATTGTTTAATAGGTAACTAATTTTGTTTGTTATGTGAAAAAGGAACGAAGAGGAGGAAGATAAGTGGAAGAAGGTAGCTGTACGAATTTCTTCCAAGAAACTGAGTGATCTTGTCTCGTACAAGTATGATATGGAGGAAATAATCAGTGACAGCATCGAATGTGCAAAACAAATGAAAGTCTTGTGAAGGATGTAGTATATGTTTATTCTGGCTGGATAACATAGGTGTAGTCACAAGCAACTCTTTATAATGGAAACTTATATATAATCTCTTTAGGTGCATCTTATAAAATGATGTAAACTGATATAATTATCATAATTATTATTATATAATGATGTAAAATGATTAAGAGTTTTATATTTTGTTTACTAAATTTTGAGGATAATGTAAGGGATCTATAGTCCATAAAGATCATTTCTATCAACAATTTATTTCGTGGATTATTATTATTTTATTTTTTACATAAATTAATTGTTTCAGTTACAAATGATGAAATTTTTTTAGATATTTTTTACGTTTCTAGAAATCTCATGAAAATTCATTGAGTGTCTATTAGTTGCATTTTTAGATTTGAGGTTGGTCACATTATGAATTGATTGGGTTAATTATATATTGTAGAGAAGTACATTTAATGAAAGATTTTATTTTCTAGAACCTAGTCTTAATTGGTATTCCTAAACTTGATCAAGATGGAGATACACTAGAATGATGGAACCTATGTAAGAAAAATTTTAGTTGGAAAATAGGTTTTATTCTATTTATAAATCTAGAAGCTAGTCAATATATAGGCCATTGCATAATAGTAGTTCTTCTTTGGATGAATTAGAATAGGCATTCTAGATATATGAGCACACAAAAGGAAAATAGAAGAAATAGAATATGAACAAAAAGGAGACAAAGAAGGACAAGAAGATTTAGAAAAAGAATAAAAAGAGAGAAAGAAAGAGTGAATGATGCATCCCTAATGTTGTCAAGGCCTTGCAATCAACAAGATTTGACCCTTAGTTGGCTCAATTAGAACATTTTAACTTCACCAACAAACCAAAAACACATTAACATTTATGCAATTTTGATGGCAATGATTACATAATATCTATGATTAAGGCAATGAAGCTCAAGATTGGATTTGTTAAAGAATCAAATCTTTTAAACACGATTGCAAAAAGTAGTGAGAGAAAGAAGTTAGAAGGGTACTAATTTTCCATTATCTGCACGGGCTTCGGACAATGTAAAAAGGGAACAAAATCTAAATAAAATAGAGAAGATGTGAGTGTGATCATGCTAAGTTATTTTTAGTATGCTTGTTATGCATATACAACTAAAGATGTTTAATTCCATCCTTGACATATAATTGGATGTGATAAAATGATAAAAGAATGTATCGTATGGGAGCACTTTTGTGCTATGCCCACTTTATTCAAAAGACAGTAGGTAGTGGGTAATGAGTACCCCGGGCCAACATAGAAATTTTCAATTTAACTAAGAGCCTTCCAAGATAATGATGATATTATTTTATTTTCTTTATTTAATGGTTCACCATGTGACATATGGTTGCTTTTTTTCCACACCTTCCCTCCCGCCCATCCTGTTGGGATGTGAAGCCCAACAGCCACATGACTGTCTACCTTCCCCAGACTCTTCATTTCATATCTGAATGTGATTATATAATGCGTGTGTGCAGCCCATGTAAATTGAGTTGATTAATAGAAGTTATTCCCTGCTTTGAGTGTGGATGTAGGCAGATTTGCCGAACCACGATAAATCGTGTGTTGTCTCTTCTTATTGTTTTTCTGTTTCTGTTATTGTTTTCTCTACTCTTTCTAATCTTTACAATTGGTATCAAAGCCATGTTGGCTTGAGCAAAGATGGAGGAAGTAGGAGAAGGTAAAACTTATAACTTCTATCGCAGTTTTACGTTTCATGTAAAACTATGCTTCAAGCGCCGCGTAGATTGGTGGGATGGCTGGAAGAAAGAGGGGGACTCAGTTGAAGAGGAGAATCCAGCAAAAGGAAAGGATGTTGGGATTCTTATTTTGTCTCCCCTTGAGCTAGCCTTGGCACTTATTGGCCAAACTGTTAATGGCCGGGAAGTTATTGGCATTCGTGTGGTGAAGGTTGAACGCCATGATAGTCCCTGTATAGACGTTGGAATTTTTGAGTAGAAAGATGCTGGAAAAGAGGTTGTTGTTGAAGAGGATGAACTCAAGAGTTTGCCGGAGGAAGAGTGTATGCCATTGGAGACCCAAGTTGAATCTGTTGTTGACTCCCAGGATGAGGAGGGTGCAGATTGGAGTGAGGTAGCAGAGAAGAGCTTTGCAGATGACATGGCCTTGGCAAAAATAAAGAGGCACTCCCATGATGATGACAACCTTTGCACAGATAATTTCATAGAAGACTACGAACCTATGGACTTAGATGAAGAAGTGCAAAGATGATTTTCTGGGTTGAAGCGAAAGCAACCATTAACAGGAGCAGAGGACAATGAGCATCACTCCAAGCGGTTTTAGGCATTGCAGGGAGAGAGGGAAGATGTTTTCTCCCGACCAAAATCTATTAAGAGTCACCAACCCAATTGGATGGATGTGGATGATAGTATCAATGTGGATAATGAGCAGCCTCGTGTGAAGGAGGTAAACAAATTGTTGTAGATGGAGGAGAACACGCTAGATTTGTGGAATAATATTTTGAAGAATAATATTCCTATAAAGTTTTTTTATGTGAACAGGGAGGAGACAATAGTGATGACTATCATCAAGGAAGAGGCAGAGTATCCTTGCCTCAGTAAGGAGGAAATTGTTTTTCAAATAGAAGAAGTTCAACTTTTAAATTTTATTAAGTCTGATAGAATTTGGAGAAGGTTCATTCAAAGTTTTCTTGAACAAATTTTAGCGATGTTAAAATCTTCGCTGGGTCTGGTTCGAATGTAAGATCGAACATGGAAGCAGGCATGCCAGTGCATGGTTGTACCAGTTGGCCTTCACAGGGGAGATTGTTGGGATGTGAAGCCCAACAGCCACATGACTGTCTACCTTCCCCAGACTCTTCATTTCATATCTGAATATGATTATATAATGGCTGTGTGCAGCCCATGTAAATTGAGTTGATTAATAGAAGTTATTCCCTGCTTTGAGTGTGGATGTAGGCAGATTTGCCGAACCACGATAAATCGTGTGTTGTCTCTTCTTATTGTTTTTCTGTTTCTGTTATTGTTTTCTATGCTCTTTCTAATCTTTAGACATCATGCACCTGCTCATCAAATTGTATTCAGCTCAGATCTACCAAGCATCCACTGCAATAACTGTCGTGCTAAATTCCTTCTATCTTATTACCCATGGAATTATAAACAAATAGGAAGTCCTTGGGTATCTTAGAATACCAACGGGAAGGAGATGGATAAGAGAGAAACAGTGTGTGTAACTGGAGCAGCAGGATTCATTGGATCCTGTCTCGTCAAAAATCTGCTGCAAAGGGGTTATACAATTCACGCTACCTTGAGAGATCCTGGTAACTCCCTTTTCTTCATCTTGCATCCATTCTTCATTAATACACTATATTAACTATTTCTTTTTCATCTCACATAGAAAATCCAGCTAAAAATAGTTATCTGCTATCCCTTCCGGGAAGAAGAGGAATGGAAGAAAGCAACAGTACCAATTTCTTGCAAGTCGTGATATATGTCCTATGTTATGCCTTTGTTTTTGTGAAAGCCTTGGTAGATCCTTCACATCATACCTTTGATACTCCTCCTTATAAGGTCAATGATTATCCCTCTCCCAAGGTTTTTCTCACTAATGAGTAAACTTTGATGCAATAAGAGGATATTATTAACAATTCTCTCAATGACCACTATATCTTAGGGATGATGCCTTGAGGAATAATGTTGACCCTTCTCTTAGAATGGACCCTCTCACTATAAGGAAGGTAAGTTAGAAAAACAACTTCCTACTCTAATCTTGAGAGGACGGCAATGCAAAACATTTATAGATCTTTGCAATTACAGACTAAACATAAATATAATGCATACCATAGTATAGTGATTTACATGGAGAAAACTCTTTCAGGTGGAAAACCCCACACTCTAAAAGTCGTCCAATATATTATTCAAAAATCAACAACAAATTACAATACTTTTACAAAGAAAGCTTCTCACGGGAGTATCACCAACAAAGATCTAGAGGCAACTCAACAACTATCTCACTCTTCGATCAAGTTATATAGTTGTAGGATGATTATTGGGAAGAAATCGAATCCCCTTGACCTTGTTTAGTATATCTAATCTACCTTCAATATCAGCCAAACTTAATGACATTGGCTAGAAAGGCATATATTGTTGACTCAACATCTTTATTAACATCTCTTCTAGTCTCATATCTAGATGCAGATCCAAATGCATAACTAATTAGTAACTAATATATTAGTAATATATGTTGATGCAATTCATTGTCCATATGAAGCAAGTCACTTGTTATGGTTTCAATGAGCATTTTTGGAATTTGTATGCATTTAAACCATTTTTATTTTGTTTTCTTAATCTCATTTGAAAAGAATTCTAGTGTTATATATATTAAATGAAGACATCAGTTTGGTGGTTTTATCTATGGTTTTTTTCATATATAGTATTATTATAATACCTAGTGTTATATCCCTACTTGTTTCCTCATGTAGAGAACTGTGAAATGGTTTTTATATTTATTTTATAGGTTTAAATTTTATTTTACTATACCTTGAGGTTATTTTGTGTTGATTTTCCTAATAGAATATTTTTTCATTGAATGGATACCATTTTTTATTAATATTGTAAACACAATGGTTGTTATAGCTATTTTCACATTAAGTAAATATTAGAGATTGGACCATCTTCAATGTTAAACTTATTAAATTATTCCTCACAAATCTTATACAATATACAACATATTTATTCATAAATTTATACCTTTATATTGGCACTTATATCACAAAGGCCAAATGTCACAAGAAAAGGGATTTAAATTATGACACAAAATTATCTAAAATTTTGAAAACTATGTTGAATATGTGATAAATAGCTTGGTTTTCGAGATGGGTATGTCTTCTCACGTGTTTGGTCACTTTGTTAGGACTAAGTAGTACAAATGGACACTAATATTCTTTTGATATTATTACATTCTTTTTAAAACCACGTGTCTATGCTACTTCAATCAAAATAGGGATCAAAGATTTGAGAGATTATATTCTCATATACAAAAAAAGTTGACACTTGCATCATAAAGGTCAAATGTCACAAGAAAAGGGATTTTTTAGCACACAAAATTATTAAAAAATTTAAACATATGTTAAATAGGTGATAAATAGCTTGGTTTTATAGATGGGTGCATCTTCTCACGTTGTTGGTTACTTAGTTAGGACTTAGTAACTTACAATTTGCCACTAATACACTCTTGATATCATTACATTTTTTTTTAAACCATGTGTCTATGCTTCTTCAACCAAAATAGGGGTCATAGAAATTTGAGAGATTATATTCTGAAATACAAATTATGTTTCCATTTTGGATTTGAGGTTGGCTATGGTATTAATTTATTGGGTTAATGATATATTGTAGAAAGATACATTCAATGAAATATTTTATTTTTAAAACCATAGTCTTAATTGATAATCCTAAATTTGATGGAAGTGAAGCTACACTAGGATTTAGGAATAGTCTTAATTTTTTTTTTAAATGTAAGAGAATTTATAGTTGAAAGTAGGTTTTATTCTATTCATGAAACTTGACACTAGTCAATTGTCTTGGCCATTGCATAATAGTTTTACTTTTCGGATGAATTAGATTGAGCATTGTAGATATATGAGCACTAAAATGAAAAATAAAAGAAGTGGAATGTGATGAAAAAGAAGACAAAGAAGGACAAGAAGATGAAAAAAGAGGAGAGCAAAAGAGAGTATGAATGATACATATAATGTACTTTAATTCTAATGAACAAAGATTCAATCCTTCAATTTAAAAAAAGTATTGAAAAGTTAAAAGTTATTATTTCTATATTATAATAGCAAGTGTAACTTCATCAATATGAAATTAATTAAACTAGCAATGGCACCTTGGTGTGCAATGGGTACGCATAATAGAAGAGCGGGAAAAACAATATTTAGGGGAAATAGGAGAAGAGCGGCATAATCTAAATGGTCAATTGGCATAGTGTGAGTAGTTTATTTTAATAAATGAAACACATACAAAATGCACCATGCATCATGCATCATCTAAATAAAATACGTACAAATTCATAATCTAGTAACAAAGATTGTGGAATTGAAGAGATGGTTTACATTATTGTTTCTTGAACGTAAGCATTTGGAATATCGTTGGAACCTTTGAAGAAAATGCACATTCAAGCAAGTTCTTAGTGAAAGTAGTTGATTTCAAACTGTAAAGAAGAACAATGACCAATATAATAAATGACAAATAGTGTGCCAAATAAATTTGTAGTATATTTTGAATGAGTTTAATAATTTAGCATATAGATATCATTTATTGATCACCAACATCAATTATTTGGAATAAAATATAAGAATATGATTTAACTTTTTTAATGTTTGATAATACATGCTTGATAAGATAAGATATTGATAAGACTGAATACATGTGGTATCGGTAGGAATAGTAGGCATAGTAAAAGTATTGAAGAAAGAGAGGATGGAACAAACTTGCAAGTTTACTCGAATGTAAATACTTACATAGACTGCAATGACGATGAAATTTTCTGATAATTCAAAAAATGCAGAGAAGGAAATATTGGTGGAATGTCAAATTCAACAGAAACTACTGGACTTTTAAATTCAACAAAAATTACTTTTATTTGCAGGAATGAAGTGTTACGTAGCCTTTACCAT
Organism: Cryptomeria japonica; assembly: GCF_030272615.1. Lineage (NCBI taxonomy): Eukaryota > Viridiplantae > Streptophyta > Pinopsida > Cupressales > Cupressaceae > Cryptomeria > Cryptomeria japonica. The sequence continues at coordinate 13,523,160 of NC_081414.1, forward strand.
TTGAAAGACTAAAAGTTGGTCCTCTAACTCAGACATGGAGATTACGTCCAATAAAGTAAGTCTCTCTTTTAGGAAGTTTGAGAGGAGTCATAAAACTCCTGCAGGATGGCGTTTAGCTACTTTTGAAGAAGCAAAATCTAATGTGGATGGTGTTATGGGCCTTTTTGGGTATTGGGATAGAGCCCGTCTTCTTGATGGTTGAATAGGTGGTGCTTATTTTGAACATGCAATTGAAAATGAATTTGAAGGTTGCATGGGCTACATGCCCATCGCTCATGTTCACGCATGAGAAAACTCTTTCTTTGGTAAGTTATTTTCTCTTGGTCTTTATTTTTGTTAAGTGAATGTTAAATGATAGTTGTAACAATTTTAACGTGTCATAACAAAATGGTGGGAAATGGATTCAGATGATTCAGGAAACTGTTTCTGTGATGGCGTTACTCTCAACTCTGGATTGAAGCTTTTGTTGAAATGTGAAGTCCAAATTGGACTCTTAGCTAGCAATGGTTTCAAGTCATTATGACTATCTTAGCTAGCAGTGGTTGTGTCATCATGGATTGTCCACTAGTGAAGGCATCTTGTCGAGAGGCGCAAATTTTTTTAAGACTTGCTATAAATAGAAAGTTTTGTTAATAAACTTTCTATAAATAATAATTTCGACATGTGTTTTAAATGCAGTTGTGCGAGTCATACTTACTATATTTAGTAAGTTGTATTCAAGTAGGACTCTATAACTCAGTTGTTTTAGGCTGCTCGAAGTCATGTTTTGATAGAGTGTTTTTGAGATTGTTGCAACTCTGTAATTCCTGAGAATCAATACGAAAGACAAAATTTGGCTGTGGTTTTTTATTGGTATATTTTCACTAGGTTTTTCAACGTAAATCTGTGTGTTATGTTCTATTGTTCTTCTTTGCAAATTTTCTGCACTTGTTATTTTTCTCCTAGCTTGTGGCCTTGCAATTGTCTGTAGAAGATTAGAACATCGAGGCAGTGTACTGGGTTCTCAACTCTTTGGTCAAAACAGGAAAAAAAAAAAAAAGAGGGTCGTAGGGAAAAACAAAAACTCTTTAAAATCTAGCATTATATTCATGTCATTGATTTTTCACGGATTTATTTTACATTAACAAGGGCAATTAATTAATGAGGGGCCAAACTGCCTTTCATTGTACAGATGTCACCTACCATTTATGTTTGGATTGTAAGGCATCAAAGGCAACAGGGGACCGTTTCAAATCGAGTGTGAAAGTAAATAAATTCTTTAATTTTTAAAAGAAACTGATCATCCAAACTCGTGCCAAGTTGGGAGCTTGAAACCGAAGTTTAGACATCCGAGTGTAACGGATAAGGGAATTATGTAAGGTGTTGTATTTGTGACTAATCTGGTAGACATGTCTCCAAAATGTGGAAGCATAAACTTGGCACTTAAACTGTTTGACAGAATGTCTCTTCAAATTGTAGTCTCATGGTTTGTTGTGATAGGCAATAGAAATAGAAATGGAAGGTACATGTTTTGTTGAAATGGATTCGTTGAAAAGGCATTAAAAACTTTCAAACAAGTTTTATTACCGTCCAACGTCCATTTGAAACCTTGAAACGATGAAATAAGAGGTGAAGGGAACCACCACAGGGGAATCAAAGAATTTAGAGAGGCATCTATTCTTTTTGCATATATATATGAAATATCTGTTAATCAAATAGGGGAGAGAGGTCGTGGAAAGTAGAATCGGCCTGAGAAGTGTGTGCAGCTATAAAGAGAGAGGGGAAAAAGGCCAATGGAAAGGAAAGAGAGGTCGTGTTTCATCAGTCTTCTAGTAGATGCAAAGAAAGGTGTGTTAAATTTTCACAAGCTTGAAGAAGAATGCAAATTTGTTGGGAATGGAAGAGATGAGAGATGATCAATTCAAAGTGATGATCGAAGTAGCCAATCTCAATGGCAACAACCTTACTGACCAAAATGAGTTTATGATCTCATGCTCACACTCAACCCTTCTTTGATGACAAAGCCACACAAATAGCTAGAAAATTCCCTCATTCAGGAAATCAAGGGATTTGTATAGTAACAATGAGACAAAGAAGAAGAGGAGCGAGCTTGTGAGCGCTTATAGTTTTCAACGTAGAGTAGAGTCGACAAAAATTTATTTTGTTATCCCATCGCATACAGAGGCATTAATGATGAGAGATATGGCAAGGCATGAGTAATATGCACATACAAAAATGAATCAATGGTTGCAGAGAGTGCAATCGTCTTGCTCCATCTCTCAATGACTATGGACTATTGATGATCAAAACAATCTCTTCAATCTCAGATAGGAGGCAAGTTGCAAGTCATCACTATTCAAAAGTAAACTAGTAATTGCACCTTGGTGTGCAATGGGTCCTCCGAATAAGCATATAATTTGCATACATTTGTGTAGTAGATGAGGTCAATTGGTTGACCATTTAGAAAATAATGTTGTTTCTGTAGCATAGATATGAATGGAGAAGTAATAGCTTCAAATCAATTATGCATCCACTTACAATGATCTATAAATGATTGAAAAAATCTTTGAATTAGGAAGATAATCGGGTTCAATTACCAACAAGATCATGTTATGTTTGCAACAAGGAGAGAGGAGTAATGAGGGAGAGATAGAGGGATATAGTGAGAATTAGAGGGAGAGATAAAGAGAGAGATGAGAGAGATGAGAGAGAGAGAGAGAGATGGATCATGCTAGGAAGTGATATAAAGAGAGAAGTAGAGAGAGGAAGAATATAGGGGTAGAGGGATATGAACAGATAGAGAAGCAAAAACATGTAGGCATAGATGTCTAGGAAGAGGGAGAGAGGGAGACATATCTAGAAATAGAGGGGTGGACAAAGATATAGCGAGAGAGGTAAGGTAGATTTATGTAGGGAGATAGAGAGGGAGATAGATAGATAAAGAGATATATGGGGAGAGGGAGAGGGTGAGATAAGACAAAGATAGATATAGATGTAGATGTAGATGTAGATGTAGATAGAGTGATAGAGAGACAAAAATATGAGGAAATACAAGAAGATATAGAGAGGGACGAGATGGAGATGGAGATAGAGATAGAGATAGAGAGATAGATAGAGAGACATAGAAATAGAAAGAAGTAGAGATATATAGATAGAGATGGAGAGATGGAGTATAGAGAGGGAGAGAGAAAGAGGTAGAGATGGAGAAATATGGGAGGAGAGAGAGAAGGGATAGGGAAGGAGGCAGGGAGGGAGATATGGGTAGAGGAGTGAGGGAGAGATAATATGGGAGATAGATAACTATAATTGATGACTTGTTATTAAAAATATAAGAGAAAACTTAAGACATTGCACTCAAAATATATTTATATAAAGAAGCTATGTAAAAAACAAAAAAGTGAGCTTATAATAATAGGACATATAGATTTGTTTAATAGATATATAAATACATGATGAAAGAATACACCTTTTAATCTTGTTTTTTAATTTTATTTTAATACGAGAGAATGGAGTCAATAAAAATCATATAAATTAAAATAGAAATTTAACTTGACCTATATCTACACTCACTTGAAAGACATTAAAAGGCATTAATTCAAGTAAATTAAAATTTGAATTTTACAATTATATATATTAAAAAACAAGACATGAAAGTGTTGAATTAAATAAATTATTAAATGTATAAATAAGTAAAAATTAAATTTTTCATCAATGTTAATTGATAGAATATTATGGTAAAAGTACAAAGCTGTGTCACACTTTTATAAAGGAAATGGCCAATGTTGATTCAATTTTTTAAATTAAATCAATAGAAAGTGAAATATATGTTTTTGAATTTTGAAATGATATAATCTAATCAAATTTATATTCTTATGTCTTATTTAAGTTTGTAATTTTAACAAAAATTTAAAAAATTATTTGAATATAGTTTTTTATAATGTAAACACTATAATTTAGTTGCTGAAAAAATGTTGAAATTGAAGTTACACAAGCCACCACACTTTATTTAGTAAAATTTACTTGCTTTTTTTGAAATTCTTTTTCGTATATTGATAACTTGAAACTTTAGTGCATGGATATATTGTTTACTATTTTTTATAAATATATATTTTTCATTAAATTTGAAAAGTTGTGAGTGCTGAAATATAACTGCTTCCAATTCCCACCACCTTTTTTCTTAATTATTTATCCAAATCATACAAGAATTATATCATTTTGACATAGATTCTTTTCTCTATTGCATCATATTTTTTTCAATTTTTTTTAATAAATTTTAGTATTTTTCCTTGACAAGATAATCAACCTTATATTTTAGTGCTGATAACCTAGTTTCAATAAAAATAAAATATAAAACATGAAAAAGTAATTAAAATATTAAAAGATATTTATTTTGGAAAATTCACTTATAGATCTATAAAAGGGTATTTTTACATTTCAAAAAAAATATTATTTATAAGAGTAAGAGTTGTTGAAACATCGAGTTCCTTTTTTTTTTTGCAATTAGACCAAAAGTAGTATGAAATATACATTTAGTAGACACTTCCAATTGGAAAAAATGTGGCCCATATATAACTTAGCTATAATGAGTCTATATAAACCATATGTTTGACTAAAATTAATTTTTAGCTAGAATTACTTAAATTCACTTGTGCTGATAAATCACAGTGAATAAAACAATAAATTTTTAATATTCTTTATTTAGATAGACATATTTAAGCTAATTAAAAGATTGCAAAATATATTATGTTAGTATTAGAATATTTTATATCAATTAAAATTGTAGATTTCATAACCACTTCTTTATATATCTATATTTTATAATTCAAAATTAATTGTTAATATATAAAATAAACACAATACAATAAACAATTCAACTAAAATAAAATAAAACAATTGTTACAATAAAATATCATTTTTTGAAATAAAAACAATTTTATATAGAAATATAATATAAAGAGCTAAAATACGTGTTTTATAAAGAGGAAATGTGTTTGAAATATGGTACTGGTTTTATAGAGAATGTAAAATTTTGCAGTTGTAGCTGCACAACAGGATAGATCTAGCTAAGAAAATAAAAGCAAAACTTTCAGATCCAATGCACAAAAGATAAAACAGAGTAGGTTGCTAGGAAGAAAAAGCTAAACACTTTTATTTGATAAAAACAACCTTTCCGTGGAGCTTTGGTGGATATCTATGCATTGTTCTTAAGCTATTGTATTGGCATAGGCGTGGCGAGTATCCTGCCAATCATTTAAATATTTGAGAGATTTTAAAGCCTTGTCACAAATCCATTTTGTGCATATCCTGCAATCATGGCATTCCATGAGACCACATGTTTTGGAGGCATTTGGTCACAAATTCATTTTGTGCATATCCTGCATTCATGGCATTCTGTGAAATCAGATTTCTTGAAAGCATTTTGTCAAACAGCTACTGCCCATTGTATATGCTTCGACATTTTCCATACATGTCTACAAGGGTAGTTGCAAGTACAACGTCCAACAGAATTTGTCTTTTATCATTTGACTAATTCCATACCCTTTTCCAAAGCTCAGGTTTTTGCATAGGCAGGGAGGCTGCTATCAAAGGTTGTATGCTCAATAACAAGTGCCTAATGAGCAACAAATTCTACATAATATTTGAAACCTAAGTTTGGATTTGTCTTTTAAACATGATTTGTGAATAATGGGGAGTAAAAGGGGTTAAGAAGGGTACTAGTTTATCCACTCTCTTCATGGACTTCGAGACAATGTGAAAGCAGGACAAAATCTAAATATTAACAAGAGCTGTGATATAGCATCAGTCCCTGCTTATTTGTTAAAAATTGATGAGTTACTGTTTTTTGTGAAAATAATAGAAGGATTTCTTGTTGTTTATATTTCTTAAAGAGCTTAGTGATTGATGTTATGGTTTTTGGCTTGTATAGTATCGTAGGCCAGCTGTCTTTTTTTTTTCACCATTATTGTTTTGATGTTAAAACAAACATATATGTCAACAACGAAAGTAAAAGAAGACAATTGATAGAGTAACCTGGCATTACCCTAAAACTAGAAATTGCACCTTGATGTGCAATTGGTATGCTAAAGAGGTGTGAAAGGTCAATTAAGGAATTTTTTGGTCTATTACTTGCATACTTGTGTATTAAATGAGGTCATTTGGTAGGCCATTTAACAAGTGATGTTGTTTGTGCAAACAAGGTTTTAATGAAGAAATGATATCTTCAAATCAACTATGTGTCCAGTTACAAAGATCCAATCGGGAGTGAAATAAGACCTATGAATCGAGAAGATAATCAAGCTAATGTTATGTTCATAATAGGAAGAGAGGAAGAGATGGAGTGGGGAAGAGTGAGAGAGGGGGAGTAAGAAGATAGAGATAAGAAAGGTATAGATAATGATGGAGATGGAAGAAAGGGATATAAAGAGAACGAGAGAATGAGAGAGGGAGAGAGGGAGAGAGATAAAGAGATCTGTGATAGGGATAGATAAAGATGAAAGAGATAAATATGTAGAGGTAGAAAGGTAGAGATCTAGAGAGAGAGAGAGAGAAAGATAAATATAGAGATAGGAAGTGATATATAGATAGAAATAGAGTGAGCGAGAGATATAGGGGTGGAGAGAGAGGACAAGATTGAGATAATGGGTGATTTGGGAGAAGAAGTGTGGAGAGATAGAGATAAAGAGACAAAGAGATATAGATATAGAGGCCTAAGAATAGTGAGAGGAACAAAGTGGGAGAGACAAATGAATAAATGGACATGTGTCTAGAGATAGAGGGAGCGAAAGGAAGATAGTGTGAGACAGAAAAGGAGACAAATAGATATAGATATAGAGAGAGGTAGAGGGAGAGATAAATATAGACAGAGGTAGGAAGATAAAGAGGGAAGTATAAAGTAGAAGAGATGGCAAGATATAGAGGAAGAGGGAGAAAGAAAGATAGATCTACATGGTGATATAGAACGATATAGAGTAATAAGGATCTATATCCAATACACACATGTTATGTTTATGATAGGGATGGACGGGGAAAGGAGGAGAAATGTATATAAAGAGGAAGAGATAGAAGGGGAAGCGATAAATATATAGAAAATGGTATATAATATAATATAATATATATTAATTTATAATATCAAAATATTGCATATAATAATAAGTATAAATTATATTATATATTTTAAAGATAAAATAAATATAATTGATTAATAATTTTATATATAAATATATAACATTTAATTATATAATATTATTATATCAAGATTTTTTTTTAAATGAAGCATGTTTATATCATATTATTTTATTTTATAATAACATTAATTGAAATAATTTTTTATTATAAAATTGAACATAAATATAGTTAAATTTTTAAATAAATTAAATTTAAAAAATTAGAACTTTTACAATTTATCACAGTTTAACCCTTGTAAACATGTATCACAGCTTTTGTTTTGGTGATCCCATGGTCTATTTTGGTATTGAATGTTAATAAGATTCTTCTTCTAAATCAAATTAAATCACCACTTGTTCTATTTTTTCAAAAACATATCTCATGCCTTATGCATTGTGGCTCGGATTTTTGCAAAGACCCAATATTTGCAATTACATGGAAACAAAAACGGAGATCTTTAGATCACTCTGTTTATGATATGGAGGAAATATTAGTGAGTGACAGCATCGAATGTGCAAAACAAATGAAAGTCTTGTGAAGGATGTAGTATATATTTATTCTCGTTTCTCCTTACACTAGTGTTCATTATGGAATAACACAGGCATAGTCAGTCACTCACGCAACTCTTCATTATGGAAACCTATATCTATTTAGGTGCATCTTATAAAATGATGTAAACTACTATATTTATTTTAATAATCATTCTATTTAATTTTAATAATAATTTTATTTGTCAAATAACTGCAAAGACATTTTTATTTGATTGAATTAAATTTTATATTAGATGGGCTTCACTACTTCATTTACTTTTATGTTATATCTAATTTTTTTATTCTTTCTATTAATTATTAATTTTTTAAAGAAATTAATTGATTAATTTTACTTAAAGCTTCTTAGGTTTATTATCAAACTTTTAGCAAAATGTCAAGTAGTTGATATATATTCCTTGAGATGTGTCAATGAAGTAATCTATCCTCTTATTGTCGTTGTTTAAGAAAGTGGGCTTCAAAATATTAAAACTATTTTGAGTACCTTGTAGATGAGATTCAATGTATTTCTAAGGAAAATTATTGATTAGTTCCTTGCATGTTTATTGGAGGTTGGTGGAAGAAAAGGTTGGAGGATTTTTATCATCTCAAGTAAGCTTCTCACTTTGAGATGGTATTTTGCATGACAAGCATATTTTTTTGCTTTTATTTCTTTCTTTCTTTGTGTTGATAGAATTGAAGAATGCATATATTGTAAAGTTTTATTTTTACAAATAGGTAATGGATTCAATGGACTCAATATGAACTATTTTCGAATTACTTCATGAGATTGTGATTGAGAATTATACCCCTTTGAGGGTCATGAGACAACTTTATGGAACTCTATGAGTGTATCTTAGTATGGAGTGTTGTCTAATAAATCAAGAATCTATAATTCAAGAGTTCAAAAAGATAGTAGTCTAGGAATTTGAGAGTTTACCTCGAAGCCACACCCTTCCGAGCATCACCAAGTATCATGATGAAGTTCTGCCTAATTTAAGAATATTTTCTTTTAAAAAAAATCTCAAAAATGTATATTTATTTTATGCACATGTTAAAGTTTTACATTAACTATTATAATTTTAGGTTAATAGTTAAAAATAGTAAATTAATTAATATGTTAGTGTTGGAAAAGTAATTTCTGTAAGCAAGGCTTTAAAAAGCCATTGAACTATAATTTAATATCATCTTGTTGAATCCAAATATGAACTTCATGTTTTTTTCTTTTATCTGCGTCCACATGTGGTATCAGAGGGTCGTTTTTCTCATATTCGAGTATGGATGATATCTGAACTAGTTGGTGTTTGTCATTGCAATGTAGGTGCATACAAAGTTGAATTAGACTAAGTTAGCAAAGGCAACCTAAATTGTGAATGATGGTGTGACATAGAGAATTATATTTGGAGGTCATTAAAATGTGTTAGGTAAGGTGTTTGGTAGCAGTTGTTATGGTAGATAAAGGCATAGACAAGGCATTTAAGATACACAACCAATTTTATCAGAGAAGACGATTATGATTTGTGAGTGATGGGATGATAGATGACGTTCAGGAAAAGAAAGAGTATAGATGGGATGATAAATGACGCGCTAAAACCCCCTACCCCTGTGAACCCCTGCGGCCCCTATGCGCTAGGTCTACCCTAAGCGCTACCCTGTTGACCGGACGCACTACCCTACGTGCGGCATGCGCTATTTTCACTCGATGCGCTAACCTATATTTCCTATGTGCTACCCTATTTTGTTTCGAATGCAGCCCTAAAAATAGACTTGATGTGCTACCTAAAATTTTGTATGCGCTAATCTATGACTTTGACACGCTAAAACGCTAAAACCGACTTTTAAAAATAAAAAAACGACCAAAAATGACCAAATCAAAAATCAAAAGGGGGTCAAAAGTGTTGACTTACTGGTGGTCCATACGCTGCAGGTCTCCGGTACCTCCGAACGCGCTCGAAACGATGTCTAGAATATGGAATAGGCATTTTGACTTCAGACCAAATTCTCTTTCTCCAAAGTCAACAAGGCACAAATGAATCAAATCAAAGCTCTTTTCCCCCTTTATAGGAGGAAAATGAATTAGGGTTAGCCAAACAGACATGTAATATGGTCGCGGTCTCCCCTATACCCTACACAATGTACATTATCGGGAAATGAATCAATTTACACACATTTCACATTGACAAAATCATACACACCACACACAACTCATCAAATTAAATCAAAATTTTCAAAATATTGATTCATCTCCCGAGGGGGCATCACCATCAAATATCGAATCTGGGGCATCATGCATCAAATCAAATCTGGGGCACGACTTGCAAATCAAAAGAGCGAGACAAAAATTGCATTTGATCATAAATCACGATAACGCATCATTTTCTTTGAAATAACATGTGCACACACGTCACTTCAAAGAGGGGCAAAATGTAGACGTATAAAAATGACCATATTCCTAAATGAATATTTTATGTTCATTTCTCTATTTAACTAAATCCAATTTAATTAAATTACCTACATTCCTCTATTTAATTAAGTAAATTACTCAATTTATTCAAATTAAATTCACTATACCATTTGATGAATAAATCATTTTATTCAATTAAATCCCCCCTATCCACTTTTAATTAAATTCAAATTTAATTAAATAGTTATCCTAAATTGAATAAATCTAATTTATTTAATTTCCCCAAATTGCAACCAAATTGAATTAAATTAACTTTATTTCAATTAAATCCTATTATCCCTCCATCCACTTGCATTTTCCTACATCTCCCACTTGCCTTCCTAAACCTATTTCTAAATCACTTCTAATTAGCTTAACCCATCTTCTAAACTTTGTCACATCCCTAAGCAAAGGGAAGTCATTTCTCAAACCCTTAAAGTCTTTGATAACCATTAAAGGCTTCAAGTCTTCAACCACTTAATTTCCCAAAGTCTCCCAAACCATTAATGGTTAATTCAACCCTCTTACATGGTTAGAGACTTTTTGCCTAACTTAACCTTCATCCAACCCAAGGGTCTCATCAAGCCTTTAATGCTTTGACCATGATTATCTCTTAATCATTTGCACAAGGGTTTATCCTTGGGTTAACTCTTAATCCAATGGGTAATCTTAACTTAGACTTGACCCTTACCCTCTAGATAACCATAAGGTCTTCTCAGGCATTTAATGCCTCCAACCCCTTCTCTCAACCCAACCCTATGTTGACACTTGTCACCATTTCGTTGGTGCAAATTGCAAACATGGATGCCCAACTTTCAAACTCAACCCTTGATCAACTCTTTCAATCCTGACCATCCATTGCCCTGTTTTTGCTATAAATAGAGCTCTCATTCCTCCATTTTGAGATATCCTCCAAATTTGTAGTATCATACTTATGCTCAAATACATTCAAGCTTTGATATATCATTTTATGCTCATCATTTTAGTCTCTCATTAACTAGGAATTAGTGTAAATATGCATGTTTAGAATACTTTCTTTATCATTTAGCTCAATCATAGACTAATATATCATGTTAGGATAGTATTTATACTAACCTTGTCATCTTATAATCTAGTTTGTTGCATTTTAAGATCATGCATAGCTTAAGATGCATTTCATTCTAAAATCTATCAAAAGTATCCCTCGTTCTTGCATTTGCCATCCCTAAACCTTTTTGCTCAGTGATCTGAGAGTAAAAACATTGGTTTGAGGGACATTGTAAGATAGAGAGCCATGGGACCAACCTTGGGAAGCTGAGTGATACCTCATTACTCCATAGCTTGCACCAAGAAGTCCTCTCTGTGTGTGTGGACAAGATTTTTTGAAATATTTTCATATATTGAGTTCTATCGACCCACTTTTCCCGCATACATTTCTGGTGCCCACCATGGGGCACAACCCCATATATCAAATCGGTTTTTAAATTTAACCACTTTTGCAGGCACATGGGAAAAATGAATTAGCGCATTAAGTTGACTGTTTAGCGCATCCGGTTAACAGCCTAGCGCACCCAGTTCACTATTTAGCACGTGGAGTCCATCATCTAGCGTGTGAAGTCCATATATTAGTGCATCGGATCTCTATTTTTCTTGTAGGTCTCAGCGCGAGAGAAAAATAGAACAACACTTTCGGCACACAGAATAGCGCATCCAAAAAATAGTGTAGTGCGTTGAAACTTTCTTTTAGCGCATCAAGGTTATATTGTAGCATGTACAGTTTGTTCTGTAGCGCATCGCAGACTGAAAATAATTTGTAACCGAAAATTCAAAATTAGGCTTGTGAAGCCCACCATGATGATTTGATTTTTTCTGCTAACTGACTATGTGCAGGTTCTAACATTTTTATGTAGGAACGAAAGGAATTAGTCTAGTTTTCTTTGCTTTCTTTCAAAAACAACAAAGCAAACCTTTCATTCCTGCAAGTTAGGAAAAACACTTCATTTTGGAAGCTCTAAAAAGAACAAACAAATTTACTTTTAGCAAGGTTAAAACAAACCTCACCTTCCTTTGGTGTCTAAAAGGATCCATTTTATTTTGCAAAGGAAAAAGAATCTCATCTTCATTTTGTGCAAAGCAAAGAGGGAAATTTTTCCCCTATCGACATTAATTTTGTTGACCAACATCACGATTTACTTTGTTGACCATGTTTATTTTTCAAAAGTTTTTGGAAATGCACACTTTGCTATGAAAGGTTAAAAAGAACATCATGCTTATTGGAGCAACATCTCCAAATAGAAGTTAGAAAATCATTGTCTTGAAGGCTAAAAAGAACAACTTGATTGCCTTGTCTCAAAAGTGGAAGGAATATGCTCTCCCCTTAACTGGGTGATCAAAAATCCAGACCACTCTTAAAGCTTTCTGTATTTCAAGCATAAAACCTTTAGCAGGCCTGCCTTCCCGAAGAGTTGAAATCAACTCTTAAAGCCATTTATGGCCGGTGTGAAGGGAACGACCTAAGTGGGGAACGACTTTGATGCCAAGAATTCCAACCCACTATAATCAAACGTGGAAAGTGACAAAAGTCCTTTTCAACGGTTGCACACAGCGATTAGCCTTCCCCCAGTATCCTCGAGATACGTAAAGCCTTTGTTCTAAAGGTTGGGAAGCCTCCTGAGGGAGTTTATCACTGATGGCCGAACGGGAAGCCTGATTATGAACCATAGAATTAGAAACTTTGAACCGAGTCAGTAACCAGACATTTATAACATCATAGTGCAAGGGTGGGGAAGAATCCGCCCCCAAGATTACTCACCATATATCTCCCAAGATAACTACTCAACTATGAAGCGATTCACTTTGGGTTAATTTCTGGCAAAAGGAAAAAAAATGGGCGCCCTCTAGGGGGTGACACGGCTGTTTGAGCTAACGGAGTATCGAGACTAGTGGGCTATGATGTTATTTATGACCTTTGAATAAAGAGTCTTTCTGAAGTGTATTATTCGTATCCAAACCTGTTAAAACATTGGGGATTTGAACACATCCTCGCAGAACATACACTTTTTGTTAGATTAGGCAAAATGGTTATACTTTTTGTGCCATGCTTGCATTTACTACTTCAGAAAATCATCCATCAAACTTGAAAAAATCACGACAAAAATTCAAAATTTACAAAAAACACCAACCAAAGGAAAAATCAGGGCAGTTTAGTGCATAAGAGCAACTTCTTAGTGTGTGAGGTACTTCTGTTAGCGCATCCAACCATCAATTTAGTGCGTTGGTCCCAAACAGTAGCATTTTATTCCAAAGCAAAACAATGTGAAAATATTTAGCGCATCAGAGAAACAGTCTAGCACGTGGAAGCATCAGCTTAGCACATGGAAGCTAAACATTAGCGCATCAGGTTCACAAGTTAGCGCGTTACAGGCCCAGGCTAGCGCATAGCTTTTTCAAAACAGATAGAAAACAATTTTGAACATTCAAAACTTTAGCGCGTGTCTGGGGGCAGCCTAGTGCGTGTGGTCATTATTTTAGCGCGTGGAGTAATTTTTGTAGCGCATGTAGTCTTTGTTTTAGCACGTGATCAAAATCATATAAACATGAGGCAAAACAGTAAGGAATTTTAAAAAATTTTGAAAACATTTGCAAAAGCCTTTTTCCATCAACATCATTTTTCATCAAAACAGAGTAGCGAAAGCAAACCGTTAAGACTATTTCTTGAGCTAAATTTGTGTCAAAACAAACGTTGTAAAAATCCTAAACTGATCACATGATCAAACATGTCTATCTTATCATAATCCGGAAACCTCATCATCAGTATCAACAGAATCCTTTACCATCTTACGGATTTCATCTCAAAAACACTTGTTTAAAATTTTCAAGTTGTCAAATCCAGTCTCCATATCGGGAGGCTTTTATCCATATCATTTGACACGCTTTGTCATGAAGGGGCATCTAAGCCTTCACTTTGATAGAGTAAGATTTGAAATTTTCCAAACAAGATCAACTGAATCCAAACAAATCAAAGGAAACCATTGATCACTCATGCATGACTAATCCTCATATTCTGAGAAGAAAGAATCTTTATCGTAACATCACGTTGAAGAAACAACAACCTAGTTTTTCCAAGTTCATCAAGAGAAACAAGTTTTTATACATCAATCATCAACTCTTCAAATCTCATCGGATATTCCTTCATCACGTCAAACGTTATATCCAAAACAAATCCAACGAATTTGACAAAGAACCTTTAAAAACAAGAGCCTATTGTCAAAAGTCTGCTTTTAATCAAATCATAAACCGCGGAGGAAAGATCAATCCAGCATTCTTGCCCGATGAATGTATCACTTATAACACATCTTGACCAGAACCACTCACCCCCGAGCAACATATCAACGAGACTTTTGTCCCCTTCATCACTGAAAGTTTCTACTAAAATGCTTGTTACTCACTCTCAAAGAAACCAACAAAGCGAGACACACACAGAGTCTAGTATGAATCGAAGATTGTCAAATCCTTTTGAAGTTCCACACGTAGAAGAAACTGAAATTTCTGAAGCACTTCTTCAGGAATGTCAGTAAAACCCCTCGTTCCAAAAACTTGTCGAAAGGCTCATGGAAAATGACAAAGAAAAATATCTGCTCATGCTTACAAGTAAAGGCGTTAAACTTCCCGAAGATTTAGACTCAAACATCTTTAAAACTGGATCTCGACAATATGCATATCAAGAGCAACAAAGAGAAGAAGAAACTCGTAACTTTGAACAACACATACTTGAGCAACACATTCCAGAACAACGCATACCAGAAATGCGTATACCCGAGCTAGAAACTCCAGAGCAAAATATACCATTTACCACACCTTTTCAGCTGAGAACAAATACAAGGGAAGAACTTTTCCCTCAACAAGACAATATACCTTTGGCTACCCTTACTCAACAAATGCAAATGTTACAAAGGCAAATACATGACATGCAACAAGGGACAACAGTACGGTATTCTTTAAACGAAATCTGTCCTTATCCATTTGATAGAAGATTGAACATGGTGCCTTTTCCTCCAAACTCAGACATTCTCAAATTTGATAAATATGATGGGAAAAGTGATCCTCAAGATCATGTTCAAGAATTTTGCACAATGAGTCTTGAATTTGCTCATGATGACACCTATTTGATGAGGTTATTCCCAAGAAGCTTGGGAGGACAAACAATGGAATGGTTATCCAAAATTACACCACCTGTCAGATCATTTGATGAATTGGTTAACAAATTCATATCCCAATATTCCTATAACATCCAACATGCCATAACCATGCTAGATGTTTGCAACACCAAACAAAAGAACAACAAAACATTCATGATGTTCCTTCAACGCTGGCGACGTATAGTATCCAGATATCCTCGAGATATTCCTGAAAAGGAGAAAATGGAAATCTTCATCGATAACTTGAATGGTGAAATGAGTTACAGGCTAAAACTTCAATGCATACCGTCTTTCGCTAAATTAATTGAAAATGGCATTCAAGTAGAGGAAGCATGTGTCAAAAAGGGAACATTCAAATTCTACAAGGAAGGAACAAACTCATCAAACTACAATAACCAGAACAACACCAACCTCAACAAATCTCGATTTTGGACTCGAAACAAAAATGAAGGCAACAATGAAACACTGATCAAGGACAACTCAACACAAAAAACACCAATGATACTCAAAACAAAAACATGAGTCCAAGACCTAACAACAATTCACGCAACAACACAAACAATTTCCAAAAGCGTATCTTCACACCACTAGGGCAATCACTAGAATTAGCATTTAGAGAACTTTTGGCACACAAGATTCTTTCTTTGCCTCCAATCAACAACTATGAACCCCAGATCAAACCACCTTGGTGAAATGATTCACACTATTGTGATTACCATTGTAACAAGGGTCATCAGATGAACGATTGCATGAGATTAAAACACATGGTGCAAGATATGATTGATTGAGAAGACTTAACAGTAGATGGTCTCAAAACAAATGGTGATCATGGAGCCTTTAAAAATCCTCTTCCAAATTATAACAAAGATGGAGCTTCAACCTCAAATGATACACGTAGAGCTCGTATCAACCATATCTACAACAACACCATAAATCACATATCAGCTGAAGATCATCAAGTAAATGTCATCACCATCCGAGATAAGCGTGATCATGAATCTGTCAATGTAACAACCAACCCGAACTCAGAAATATGTCTTAAAAGGACATACGTCACCTACAACTACCACACCAAAAATCCAATATGACTTGGTTAGCCAACTATGCAAAACTCCAGCTCAGATATCTATACTGGAATTGCTGAAACTATCACCGAAGCACAAAGACATCTTGGAACAAGCACTATTGGAAACTAATGTACCTCAAAATCTGGATATAGACAGATTTCAAGCCATGGTTGCCCATATGATTGGACCTCATAACCTCACCTTCTCAGAACATGACGATGCTTCTTTAAGCCATCTGCATAACACTCCTCTCCATATCAAAGTCATTGTTTGTAAACACCGAGTAAAAAGAGTCTTAATAGATGGAGGAGCCGGACTTAATATATGTACTTTAAAGCTTATTCGTGCATTAGGCTTCTCAGAAGAGTCTATTGATCCCTGCAAGAAGATTACCATAAAGGCATATGATGATGAGGAAAGGTCCTCTAAAGGAACTATGATATTACCCATTCAAGTAGGACCAGTGCAAAAGGATACTATGTGTCAGGTCTTAGACATAGATCTTACCTACAATATTTTGTTAGGGCAACCCTGGATACATGAAATGCAAGCAGTACCTTCTACATATCACCAGTGTGTCAAATTTCCTTATGACGGACAAGAGGTCTCCATATCTGCTGATCACAATCCAATTCAACATTGCAATGCAATGGGGGTAGCCCAAGACAGTTTGGTTCCTCATAATAGAGAGAAACAATGATCTTTAACATTAGATCTACAAATAGTAAAGTCCAACTCCTTATTTGGAAACTTCAAACAGAAAATGCAAATCAAAAACCAAGGCATAGGAGAATACTCTTTGGAACCCCTATGTTTGGCCGAATTACCAACATCACCTAGATCTCATGGATTGCCTACTACATCAACGCATTTGGTCACTCAACCTATCACCAAATTTGATGGTACCTTCATCCAATTGGGCACTCTAGTACATGAATCAAAAAACAAGGATATTCTTAGCTGGTTATACAAAGATGAGGAAGAAGATAACAGAGCAGCTGCTCTGGACATTGTTCTACCAACACACCTGTATGGAAAGGGATACTTAATCATGCAGAAAATGGGATATGACGGTAAAGGACCTATTGGGAAATGCAAAGAAGGAGTCACTGAACCTATAGATCTTCCTTCACAGCCCAGTGGAAACAAAGCAGGATTGGGTTGTGAGATCACTTTCCTATTAAAAAGGCCACCTCACCTAACTACAAAACCTCAATGGAAAGTAAAGAAGAAATACAAAGAAGAATCCTGGCAGGAAGCACTCTTTGAATCAACAGAAACAATCTGCAAGGCACGGGAACGTCAAGATCAGAAGTTACATCAGGAAAAGCTTCTAAAACACAAAAGGGCCATATCTGCAGTAGTAGCTCATATTCCAACCAATATCTCAAGAACAAATCATATCATCTCCAGATACCACTATTCCTCCCCGAGGAAGCACAGTTTATGTACAAATACAGAAAGTAGAAGCTGGATCTGACACAGAATCAACAAAAACTATCAAAATGGTATCCATCATCAAAGATTTGTTTTCACCATACAACATACCTGTTTACAGCATTGATAGAATCTGGGATGCAGCCTCTAAGACTAATTCCAATGAATATGAACGGGGTACCTGCTCCAATGCTACTACAGATATCCCTAATGATACTGATTCTATATCTCTTTCTCAAGAAGAATATAGCGCAGAAGATAGACCTCTTGAATTTGGACCACAAAATATCTATGACGCCAAGGAAAGCAAACAGAAAAATTATGAACAAGTCTATATGGAAGATAATACCATCGAAGACCTCGACAAAATCCTAGACTTCTTTAAAACTAAGAACAATCATGATGAAAACTCTGTCCTAACACTCACAGTAGCCGAACTTGATCCACCTAATGATTCCTTACCGCTTGTCTTTCCTGACCTCATCGACTGGGATGAACTTGAAATCCATGATATACCAATTTTCCAAGATGATGAATCTATTATCCATTACCTATGTACCGTAAATCCGGAAACAGGCTCTACTAGTGAACAAAGTAACGATGTCTGCAAACCAGGGAGTGCCAAGTCTCTCAGTCGCAAAAATTAACCAAGTAAAGGATCTGATGCTGAAAACCAGTCAATGGTAGCTCTAGATCACCAAAAAGTAAAAATAAAGGACGCATCTGAGGGTGAAAACCTTTTTAAGGCACCTAACGATGGGAGACTTGACACTCTTACTGAGTACTTTCATGAACGATCACCCATATTGATTGAGCCCACTCAATCAATCAACATTGGTACCACAGAAGCAGTCAGAAACCTACACCTTGCAGAATCTCTGACAGAGGAAGAAAGATCAGCATTCATCATTTTCTTTAGAGAACAGCAAATTAACTTTGCTTGGTCATATGCTGATATGCCCGGGGTGGATCCACACTTAATCATGCATCATTTGTCCAGCTCTTCAGGAGTTAAACCAGTCAAGCAAAAGCTACGAAAGATGAATCCACAGGTGGCACTCATGGTCAAAACTGAACTAAAGAAACTATTAGATGTCGGATTCATCCGACCCATTGACTATGCAGAATGGATTTCCAACATCGTTCCAGTATCAAAACCCGATGGTAGTATCAGAATATGCACTGACTTCAGAGACCTCAACAAAGCTTGTCCAAAGGACGACTTTCCTCTACCCAGTATCAACATAATTGTAGATCTCACAGCAGGCCATGCAATGCTCTCACTAATGGACGGTTTCTCAGGCTATAATCAAATCAAAATAGCCCCAGAAGATCAAGATAAAACTGCGTTCACCTGTCCTTGGGGAACGTACTTTTGGAATGTTATGCCTTTTGGCTTAAAGAATGCAGGGGCCACTTATCAAAGAGCAATGACAACAATATTCCATGACATGATGCACACATTTATGGAAGACTATGTGGATGATTTACTAGCTAAATCCTTCACCAGAGTAGAACATCTCAGCATCCTAACAAAGATCTTTGATCGATTGGAAAAATTCCAAGTCAGGCTCAACCCTAAAAAGTGTGTCTTCGGGGTTACATCAGGCAAGTTACTGGGCTATATAGTCTCAACTAAAGGTATCGAAGTAGATCCAGCAAAGGTACAAGCCATTATGGAAATGCCACCACCAAAGAATATTAGTCAACTCAGATCTCTACAAGGACGACTTCAATCAATCAAGCGATTCATCGCTCAACTAGCAGATAAAAGTCTACCATTTAACCATTTACTACACAAAAATGTACCATTCAAATGGGAGACCAAGTGTGCAGAATCTTTTTACCAAATCAAACAGTACCTGATGAATCCACCAGTTCTAGTACCACCAGTCGCAGGAGAGCCACTTATCTCAACAACAGATATATCACTTGGGGCACTATTGGCACAAGAAGATCAACAAGGAAAGGAAAGAGCTATATATTATATCAGTAGGACATTGAATGGCTATGAACTCAACTATACATTCATTGAGAAAGCTTGCCTAACAGTGGTCTTTGCATCTTAGAAGTTCCGACATTATATGCTAGCACACACCATTAAGCTAGTCGCCAAAATTGATCCTCTCAAATATCTACTTAGTAAGGTAGCTCTTACAGGCCGATTGGCTAAATGGGTAATGATTCTCAATGAATTCGACATTCAATACACAGAAAGACGAGCCATCAAAGGAGAAGCAATTGCAGATTAGCTAGCTGAAGCACCGCTACTAGGAAAACAAACCATGGAGATTGAATTTCGAGACAGGGACGTTCTTGCTCTTTCTACCAAACAATGGACCCTATACTTTGACGGATCCTATACACAACATGGTTCAGGTGCTGGCATTCTATTCATCACTCCTGAAGGACACACTATACCAAGATCATATAGGCTTATGTTTCCCTGCACAAATAATGTGGCTGAATATGAGGCACTGGTTATAGGTATCAAAATGGCTGTAGAATGGAAAATCACAGAGTTAAAGGTCTATGGAGACTCACAACTAGTCGTCCATCAAATCAACAACAACTATCAGACAAAAGATGACAAACTACTACCCTACAAGCGAATGGTGGATGATTTCAAACAGTATTTTGTGCACATCACTTTCGAGCAAATACCAAGGTTAAACAATAAAGCAGGTGATGCAATGGCTACTATCGCTTCATTACTACAAATTCCAGAACAACAAAGTCGTTACAAGTTCCTGGTAGAGCAACTGTTCTCCCCAGCCTATGACCACTCTGAATCCCAGGTTATCTATGCCTTGACTGGTTCAGATTCTCTGCTATATGGACCAATATACGACTACCTCAAGCACAATATCTTACCAATTGACCAATCTCGTAACCAAAAAAGTAACTTTATTCGACAAGCTGCCCGTTACACCTTTACCGCTGATACTTTGTATCGTCGAGGTCTAGATGGTACTCTTCTTCGTTGCCTTGATCGTAATGATTCTGATTCTGCTTTACATGAGCTTCACGAAGGTATTTGTGGAACATATTCAAGTGGTACTACTCTTGCTAAAAAGCTTCTATGGATGGGATACTACTGGCCTACAATGGAGAAAGACTCATATCACTTCGCTAAGAAATGTCCTAAATGCCAGATCCATGGCAATCTGATACATGCCCCAGCATAGGAATTGCAGCCATTTACAACATCCTGGCCCTTTTGTTAGTGGGGACTAGACTTAGTGGGCAAAATTCATCCTTCATCTTCAAATGGACACAAGTTCATTATAACAGCAACAGAATACTTTACCAAATGGATAGAAGCAGTTCCCATGACCACAGTGACTGGGAAACAAATTGCCTCTTTTATCCTCAATTATCTAATCTGCAGATATGGTATTCCAAGTTCAATCATCACAGATAATGGACGACCTTTCAAAAACCAAGATGTACAAGAACTATGTGAAAAATTCAAAATCCAACATCGGTTTTCTACACCATACTACCCACAGGGAAATGGTCAAGCAGAAGCATCCAACAAGACAATCTTGAAAATCGTAAAGAAAACAGTGAATGATGCAGGCAAATATTGGCACGTACAACTCAATCCAGCACTTTGGGCATACAGAACCAGCATCCGCACACCTACAGGAGCAACACCATACTCATTGGTATATGGATCAAAGGCCATTTTACCCCTGGAAGTAGAAATCCCATCTCTCAGAGTCTCTTTGAAAGGTTTAATCCCAGATGAAGAGTATCGAGTTAACCGACTGCAAGAACTTGAACTATTAGATGAAAGACGTCAGCATGCTTACACTCATCTCAAAGCATATCAACAACGCACGTGCAGGAGCTACAATCACAAGGTCATCCCTCACAACTTCAAAGTTGGTGACCTAGTCCTTAAAGAAAATCCAAGAAATCAGCAAGATCAAGAAAAGAAAGGGAAATTTGAACCTAATTGGTTGGGTCCCTATGTTATCATATCAGTCTATGGATCAGGTGCCTATCAGCTAACAACTTCAGAAGGAGATGTGCTCGATGAACAAACTAACAGCATCCATCTGAAGAAGTACTACACTTAAGTAGCCTAGTGCACAGAAAAAGCCAAAACAAGCACAAAAAAATCAAGAAATCCAGAAAAAGCAAAGTACAATAAAAACAAATGGTGAAAACCTGGTAAACAGGCGCTCTTGTGAAAGAACGACTCCTCTATCTATCTCTATACCATTTTATCCGTCAAAATACTATCGGCCATCGCCTGACACTTCACACATATCCATTAAGGACATACTTAGCGTAGTCACTATCCTGGGTTATCCATATATATACTCTTACCACATTCCACCATGGCTTGGAAATCACTAGTTTTGCATTTTGAACTTTTTCAATTATTGGATTCTCTTCCTTGTCTCACTAAATGCTTCAAAGCTAGAGATCATGGGGAGCTTCCAATATTTTCTTAGTCTTCTGTCTGGGAGCCGATCAATTGTACTGTGTGAATACTTGCCTCGAGATGTGATACATCGAATATCACTGAAGGCCTGATTCCACTTCATGCATACAAATGATTTACTCTTGTCTGTTTATACGCAATATGCACTCAGGTCCAGCTGGTTCAATTATACCTTGACGCTTGTGCTATCTTGCAAAATCAAAAATCATGTAAATTTTTCTCAGGTCATTATGGTTCAATTATACCATTGTGCTTGTATAAATTTTCAACATATCCTAAACAAATCAATGCTCAATGATAATACCTACAAAAAAAGCAAACAAATATGGCTATATCGAATGCCAAATGTAGAATGAGGATGCTACCAAAAACATAGTTGCATATCATTTTACACATAGTTGCATATCATTTTACAAATAGTTGCATATCATTTTACATTTTACATCTCATTATCATACATCTCATTTTCAAGATACATCTTACAGCATATCAAATCATACATCTCATTTTCAAGATGCATTTCACAAACATACATCTTGCATCACACATTATATCATATTTTTAAGCATTGCACCATCATAAAGTAAAGAAATAACCCACATAACATGCATCTAGATAAACACACCACATGATCAAAGAAAATGGTGCCGTATATATATATATATATATATCAACAATGATCAAAATGTACAAAATATATCATCACTGTGTCCAGTACAAAGAATACAATGATCAAAATACAACAGAGACCACGTCTCTCAAGTATGCCTATCTCCTAACGGAGATGGTCTCGCTCCAGATGTCCCCACCCCTGGATCTCTAGGAGGGTCCTGTCTCGGTGGCCCTGTCACACCTCGGCTCTCGAACTGCAACCCACTATCTCGAGAACAACTAGATCTCGACTATGTGAAACTCTGTACTCGACGGTCCCTGGGTACCACAGCCTCATAATGTCACCGGTAGTACTCTGCCTCCTAAGCTCTCAATGCTATCTCTCTCAGGGTGTCTCTCATCGGGCCACCCGCCACTGCTCTCTGCACACTAGCTGCAAGCTCCTCCGCTTGCCCCCTCCGCTCTATCTTTGTATCCCACTCAGCGGTCAACTGCGCAATCTACCGCTGATATGTCAAAACCTGTGCCTGCAGCTGCTGTATAGTCACCTGTAGGGTCCGAATTTGAGCATCCTCAACATGTGTAGGGACCTGAACCCGTAGCGGTACCTGTGCAGGGGTAACCCCTCTCACTCTGCCTGTCCTCGGTGCTGGAGGTGGGAGCACATCCATCCTCCTCCTCTGCGTTGGTCGCCTCACCTCATCTGTACCCCCCACTGCAGCTAGCACCTCCCCCACCCTCCCCTCTCCACCGGCTCCAATAGCTAATCCACCTCTCCCCCTGTCTATCACCCCCTGTCTCACCGCTCTCTCCACACCTCTATCTCCTCTCCTCCCTCTATCTCCCCATCTCCCTCTAACTCCTCTCCCTCGTCCTCCTCCTCTATCATCTCCATCATCCTCATCATCTCCCTCTCCCTCCTCATCATTATCATCGAATGCTGGTAGCATCTCCTCCAGATCAGATATCCTAGCCACCGCCCGTGCAACAAACAATCTCGCAAACTCATCGGTCATGCTCGCATCCAAAATCTCCGGGGCATA
Organism: Cryptomeria japonica; assembly: GCF_030272615.1. NCBI lineage: Eukaryota > Viridiplantae > Streptophyta > Pinopsida > Cupressales > Cupressaceae > Cryptomeria > Cryptomeria japonica. The sequence continues at coordinate 13,547,068 of NC_081414.1, forward strand.
ATCCCATATCTAGCCTGCCAACCCGACAAACTCCTCCACCGCCATTGCGCTATCAATGGTCGGGCCCCAATCGGCTACATCCTGCCTCCGTCGTGCATATAGGCAAGCTCCCTGAGGTATAGCCTGTTGATGCCCAAACTGTCTCAAAACTCGGGTCACCACAAACCTCTCTATAACAAATGGGGTCCTCCCGATCAGATATCTCGTCATAAATACAAATGGCATCTCCAGCCCGTCCTCCGCCCACACCTCACAACTTGTATACGGTTTCCATGTGACCGTATCAATATCATCTAGTACTCTCCTCCAATGCTCTAGTTTGCCCAGTTTTCGCTAGACAACTAGACCCCTGTATCCGTACGCATATGCGCATCCCACGGACCTATCTCTGTCTGCTAATGGCCTAGCCACTGGAATGTGCTCCCAGCACCATACCTGTAACAGTGTCACACCAGCTGACAAACTACCATAACCGAGGTATACCACCTCATGCCAGCCCCTATACAGATGGGCCAGCATAGTTGATCCCCATGAAAACCTCCGGCCCTGTGTCACCATCTCCTCTAATACCAGCCCCCACCCCACAGAGAATCCCTTTGACCTGCAATCAGGACAAAGGAATCCACCAATAAACCCTGCTAGTATGGATGGCAGTGGTGCATAATCCAGGTCTAAGAACTCCTACCACGGGATCTCATAACCGTAGACCGTCTCATCGTGAAAGATGCGGCGCAGTGCCTCTGTACCACCCTCCTCTGACTGCTCATATGGTAGTAGTGCACCTACTACAGGAATGTGCAGGATCCTGTAACAGTCCTCTGGTGTGACTGTCATCTCTCCAGTAGCAAAATGAAAGGTGTTCGTGTCGTTGTGCCACCTCTCTGCCAATGCTATCAGTAGCCCCCGGTTCACCGTGAACCGAGGCATATCTAATAGGGAGGTCAAACCGCATCTCTCAATGATATCGAGGTCGGCCTGGGTCAACCACGGTATCAATGTCCACGGTCTCGAAAATCTCTCCCGTGACTGAACCACACCCAATCACTCCTGTCAACAAGCAAAACAAATCCAGTATCAGTTTCCACATCAAAACAAAGATATCAAAATCAAACTCACATCAACAACATGAAACAATTTGCTCATCTACATCAAGTTCAAAATCCTTTCATTTCATATCAACTTGTAACACAACTTAAGTTCTCAAAAACCATATCAAAACTTGTAACACAACTCAAATCTCCAAATCACACAAACTTGTAAAACAAATCAAGTTTCCCACCCATATCAGCTTGTAAAACAACTCAAGTTTCCAACCCATATCAGCTTGTAACAAAAATCAAGCTTCACACATTGAACTTGAAACAGAGTGCAAAAACACATCATATTTTGATCAACACAACACATTGATATCTATACATAACTTGAAATATCGCAACTCAAAACAAGTTATATCGACACTCATATTGGACAAATCCATAAAAATCATGACAACACGACACAACAAATTCACAAATCACCTCATCTTGCAAAAAATTTTCAGATGCGCTAAAACAGATTCTCGCTGCGCTAAAATCCACCCACGCGCTAAGCTTTTTTTCTATGCGCTAATCTATTCACTCTATCCACTAGACTGACTCTATGCGCTAATCTTTTCCGCCATGAGCCACCTAACCTACCCTATGTGCTAAAAAGTATCGACATGCTAATCTATACCTTGCTAGCGCTACCTGTTTGACCCTATGCGCTAGGTCTACCCTACGCGCTAAAACCGCTTACCCATGCGAACCCCTACGGCCCCTATGCGCTTGGTCTACCCTAAGCGCTACCCTGTTGACCGGACGCACTACCCTACGTGAGGCATGCGCTATTTTCACTCGATGCGCTAACCTATATTTCCTATATGCTACCCTATTTTGTTTCGGATGCAGCCCTAAAAATAGACTTGATGCGCTACCTAAAATTTCGTATGCGCTAATCTATGACTTTGACGCGCTAAAACACTAAAATCGACTTTTAAAAATCAAAAAATGACCAAAAACGACCAAATCAAAAATCAAAAGGGGGTCAAAAGTGTTGACTTACTGGTGGTCCATACGCTGCAGGTCTCCGGTACCTCCGAACACGCTCGAAACGATGTCTGGAATACGGAATAGGCATTTTGACTTCAGACCAAATTCTCTTTCTCCAAAGTCAACAAGGCACAAATGAATCAAATCAAAGCTCTTTTCCCCTTTTATAGGAGGAAAATGAATTAGGGTTAGCTAAACAGACATGTAATATGGTCGCGGTCTCCCCTATACCCTACACAATGTACATTATCGGGAAATGAATCAATTTACACACATTTCACATTGACAAAATCATACACACCACACACAACTCATCAAATTAAATCAAAATTTTCAAAATATTGATTCATCTCCCGAGGGGGCATCACCATCAAATATCAAATCTGGGGCATCATGCATCAAATCAAATCAGGGGCACGACTTGCAAATCAAAAGAGCGAGACAAAAATTGCATTTGATCATAAATCACGATAACGCATCATTTTCTTTGAAATAACATGTGCACACACGTCACTTCAAAGAGGGGCAAAATGTAGACGTATAAAAATGACCATATTCCTAAATGAATATTTTATGTCCATTTCTCTATTTAATTAAATCCAATTTAATTAAATTAACCGCATTCCTCTATTTAATTAAGTAAATTACTCAATTTATTCAAATTAAATTCACTATACCATTTCATGAATAAATCATTTTATTTAATTAAATCCCTCCTATCCACTTTTAATTAAATTCAAATTTAATTAAATAGTTATCCTAAATTGAATAAATCTAATTTATTTAATTTCCCCAAATTGCAACCAAATTGAATTAAATTAACTTTATTTCAATTAAATCCTATTATCCCTCCATCCACTTGCATTTTCCTACATCTCCCACTTGCCTTCCTAAACCTATTTCTAAATCGCTTCTAATTAGCTTAACCCATCTTCTAAACTTTGTCACATCCCTAAGCAAAGGGAAGTCACTTCTCAAACCCTTAAAGTCTTTGATAACCATTAAAGGCTTCAAGTCTTCAACCACTTAATTTCCCAAAGTCTCTCAAACCATTAATTGTTAATTCAACCCTCTTACATGGTTAGAGACTTTTTGCCTAACTTAACCTTCATCCAACCCAAGGGTCTCATCAAGACGTTAATGCTTTGACCATGATTATCTCTTAATCATTTGCACAAGGGTTTATCCTTGGATTAACTCTTAATCCAATGGGTAATCTTAACTTAGACTTGACCCTTACCCTCTAGATAACCATAAGGTCTTCTCAAGCATTTAATGCCTCCAACCCCTTCTCTCAACCCAACCCTATGTTGACACTTGTCGCCATTTCATTGGTGCAAATTGCAAACATGGATCTCCAACTTTCAAACTCAACCCTTGATCAACTCTTTCAATCCTAACCATCCATTGCCCTATTTTTGCTATAAATAGAGCTCTCATTCCTCCATTTTGAGATATCCTCCAAATTTGTAGTATCATACTTATGCTCAAATACATTCAAGCTTTCATATATCATTTTATGTTCATCATTTTAGCCTCTCTTTAACTATGAATTAGTCTAAATATGCATGTTTAGAATACTTTCTTTATCATTTAGCTCAATCATAGACTAATATATCATGTTAGGATAGTATTTATACTAACCTTGTCATCTTATAATCTAGTTTGTTGCATTTTAAGATCATGCATAGCTTAGGATGCATTTCATTCTAAAATCTATCAAAAGTATCCCTCGTTCTTGCATTTGCCATCCCTAAACCATTTTGCTTAATGATCTGAGAGCAAAAACATTGGTTTGAGGGACATTGTAAGATAGAGAGCCATGGGACCAACCTTGGGAAGCTGAGTGATACCTCATTACTCCATAGCTTGCACCAAGAAGTCCTCTGTGTGTGTGTGGACAAGTTTTTTTGAAATATTTTCATATATTGAGTTCTATCGACCCACTTTTCTCGCATACACTTACCATTTGTGTCACAACCCTCCTTTATCACTTTTGATTTGATACAATTTTTATTATATCTTTTTGTGTGGTTAAGCTATTGAATATGGTTGAATAAATATTATAAAAGGTTAAATAATGGACCCACATACACATTTGGAGAATATAATTTAAATAGGCATTATTTATTTATTCTTTTTCCCATTCCCAATTATGGCACATGTTGTAGGAGAAATTAGAAGCTTCTAGAGGAATCTCCATTCTTTAATTCCCTTGCATGTAACTCCCCCCACTAGGATATTAATCAATTTTGCATGGATCCAATATTGGAAAAAGAATCTCACTCTCAATTAATTTCTCTAGATAGTGGAATTAAGGGGTTTTTGCTATATATTGTATGCAAATTTTCAAAAGAGGGGGTTGATTATTTTTATTGAAGAAAAGTTTTCTCAAGCATTAGTCTTTTTTTTTGTACTCGCATTTCATTGTAGGATTGTTAAGTAGTTGTTTGAAGAAATTCAAAGAAAGGTTGCAAGAAAGGATCAAGGGAGGCTAGTTGAAGAATTCAGATGGGATTCTACATCAAGCTGCAAGTATCCAGGTTCTCCCTTTTTTATTGAATCATGCATCTTGTTCTTGCTGTGAATTAGATTAACTAAATGAAATCTTGTTTCAAATTCTTGCTATGAATTAGATTAATGAAATCTTGTTTTAGATACTTGTTGTGAATTAGATTAAATAAATAAAATCTTGTTGTGAATTAGATTAAATAAATGAAATCTTGTTTTGAATTCTTGCTGTGAATTAGATTAAATAAATGAAATCTTGTTTTAAATATTTGCTGTGAATTAGATTAAATAAATGAAGTCTTATTTTAAATTCTTGCTGTGAATTAGATTAAACAAATGAAATCTTGTTTTAAATTCTTGATGTGAGTTAGAATGAATAAATGAAATCTTGTTTTCCTGTGAATGAAACTATTTGGGATTAAAGATTAATTTCAATCTTGTTTTTCTTGTTTTCTTTCCTGTGAACAAAACTTACTGTGAATGGAAATTAATTTCTCATATAAGAATCTTGTGTTGAATTTAAATTTGTTCATGTGTACCAAAACTTATTTAATTCTATTTAATTCCTGAGAGTAAATCCATTTTTTCTTCCCTCTCTTGATATCGATTTGATTTCTTCCTCTCTGTAGATGAACATGGTTGTCATGAGAGAAAATTTATAAAATCTCCCCTCTGTTGTATTTGCTTGCCTCAATTTCCAGCATAATGTATTTTCTTTATGCTCCTGTGAAATCATCTGAAATAATTTCTCTCCATTATTCCTGTGATTAAATTCTTATTTTATTTTTATATTAACATTTTTATATATGCCCCTCTTAATCTATTAACAAAACTGTAATAAAACCATATATATATATATATATATATATATATATATATATATATATATATTGCTTTATTAAACTTTTTTGATAAAAAAAGAATAAAAATAAATAAAGTTCAAAAAAAATTTGCTTGCATAAATTAATTTTAACGGTCAACGCATGGGGGGGGGGGGAAGGGAGGCGGAGTTAATGCAACTGTCGGGGAGTGGTACCCTCCACTACCCCTGCGGTCACTGTTACGACAGTGACCGTAGAGGGAGCGGAGGGGCCCACGGTGTCCCCTCATCCCTGCAGGCCTGCACCTGGAGGTCCGCAGGGGTGATGGGACCCGTGGCCCCCACTCCCCATTTACCAATTAAAACTAAATTCGTATTCTTTTTTTATATATTTAGTTAGATTTTTTTTTATATTTTAATTTGCAAAGGACATTACTAATATTTTCTTTAAAAGTAAATTTTAGTTAGTAAAATTAAATTTGGAAAATTTATAAATAATTGGGATCATTGTTTAGTAAAATTATAGTTGTAAATTAAAGTATATCAAATTTTATGATTGGAATCTCTCAATGTATTTGAGATTTATTGGGTTACTTCGTCGGTATTTTAGATCCATTAAAAGCAATTAATTTATATTATTATGATTTGATCCAAAATTTGTCTAATGTCTAAACTAATTGCTATTTTTGAGCTAGTGACTCTATAATTAATTATTCTCGTGGTAGGAATAAAACATTGATTAATCTTGCATGTAAGTTACACTATTCTTGCATCATGCGAATTACTTATACATTATTTGCATTTATTGATGAGCGAGTTACATTTCCATCATCTTCATGCAAGTTACACGTTTTGATTATCAATATGCAAGTTCCATAATTGTCATTATTGTGCAGGTTATATTTCAAGTTTGAAATATTAAATAGTTTAGTTGCAGAAGGATGGTATTTTTATCAAGTGGTACATGAATCCCGTAGAAGTAGTTATTTCAATTAATTAAACTTTGCAATGTCTAATTATGCACATTCATTTCAAAATTGTTTCAAGCATGATGCTAATTAAAAAAAGAAGTTTTCATAGCTTCTTAGTTAGAAAAATAAACAAAGGAAGTCGGAAAACCAAAACCTAGTAGCGTTTGGTATTTATAGTGCCTCTGGGTCACGATTATAGGTAATGTCATCGTGTTGAACTACTGCACTTGACACCTAATAAAGTTGCATCAACGACGTCTTTGGCATCGTCCCTATAAATCATCGAGGAGTAATAAGGGACACTTGGAAGTTAAAATCCAAGGGGGGGTAATCCCCCTTGGATCGATAATCTATTAAGATAATCCTTAAATGATTTTACATCCGCTGAGTTAAACCATAGAAAACCCCCTTTAAAGTTGATCGAGTGAAATGCTTTTATGAAATTGATTTAATCTTGAAGAGTTGTTGACAATTGACAATTGGGTCAAGGGTGACACTTATGATAGGTATTAGGATCTAGTTTTTTTAGGCCACAAGCAATAGGCCATCTCGAGCCTTTGCTTAAGTGCTACCACAGGGGGTAGCAACCGCAGAGAAATTGTCTGGGACATTGACCCTAGAAAGGGTTGCGTACCCACCAACAATTTACATTAAACCATAGATTAGAAAATAGAACTACATACTTTACGCCTTGATCCCGTGCCAAAACGGGTATGTAGGCAGTCTAGGGATGGAGTTGTGCCTAGTACTCAGGCGTTCATGGATGGGGTCTAGGTTTTGGTAAGAAGATGGATTGTAAAGAATCCTAATTTGAAAGATAAGTGTAATAAAAGGAAAAAGTAATTCAATGCATACTCGGAAGGAATCTCGTATGGATTCGCTTGACTTCCCGAGGCTTTAAGCCAAATTCTGAGGCGGAATTCAAGCTTGTATTATGTTATTTTGAGTTCTTCTAAGGACGACGACCTCGGTGCACTCCTATTAGAGGAGTGTAGTACTTAGTGAGTGACTCAGGACCCAAATGGTCCTGATGAGTCTAAGTCTCTATCCAGAGCACCTCCTATCCCAATTGGATAGATGCCTACCCCATATGGTAAGATGCCTATCCCGTATTGGATAGATGAAACCTTTTGTTCCGTATGGATAGATGCCTAACCCGTATGGTTAGATGTTTATCCCGGATGGATGAATGCCTAATCCAAATGGATGGAAGCCCTGAGTATGCGATTGAATCAAATACAATGATTAAATTAAACAAAAAAAAAAAAGTGATCAAATTTTGTTGGGTTATGTAAAGTGGGTTATTATATGTGGTATCAAAGAAAAGGTTCAAATCTAGGCCTTCTGCTCACTTCAATTTACACAACTAAGGGAATGTCTTGCAATGGTAGAGATTAAATTATAAAATCTTAAATCAAGAACTAACTACATAATTTAATTTTCAGGTAAAACCCTAGATGGCTAGAGGAAGAGGAAGAGGAAGAGGAAGAAGAAGGGAAAATGGAAGACTTGCTACCATTAGGAGACAAAGGGAAGCTAACCATGAGGAAAATCATGAAAAAAACCATCAAGAAAACCATGAGGAAGACCATGAAGGAAATCAACATAACCAAGGGAATAACGAAGATGGGGTCGAGGCTATAATCAACCTGCTAACCGAACAAAGGGATAAAATCAACTTCTTGGAGCAATCAATACGGAACCTTAGGGCAAGGCAGATTGACATTGAAAATCAAAGTGGAATTGAAAATGGGAACCCTGGTAGCAATCAAGGGAATGTGATGGACAATAGAAAAGAAAAGAACATATTGGAACTCTCCAAGGATTTGAAAAAAATCACCCCTTCTAAGTTCAATGGGAAGAAAATTGGTGAAGGAGCTGAAAATTGGTTAAATGAAATGGAAAAGTATTTTGAACTAAGAGATTTTAGTGAAACAACCAAGGCCTTATGAGGTTCCTATCAACTCACAGGGGAGGTAGCTAGTTGGTGGACCAACACCAAGGAGCAAAATGGATATAGTAGGGATACGATCACATGGGATCAATTTGTTCACCACTTCTGTTAAAGGTGGCTCCCTCAATTGTTCTTTGATGAGAAGGTGATAGAGCTCCACAATCTACGACAAGGGCCCCTATCAGTCCAAAAATATTGGGATAAGTTCACCAAATTGCTTAAGTATGTACCTATGTACCAGAAAGATGAAGAAGGTCAAGCGAGGAAGTTCATTTTGGTATTAAATACCAATATAGGGGTAGAGGTTGACATGCATGGACCCAAAAACATGAATGAAGTACTTGAAAAGTCCCTAAGGCAGGAGAGAAAGATTCAAACCCTAACAGCAGTAGGGGAGACCTATAATGGGAACCACTCATTTAAAAGGAAGCAGGAATTCAAGGGGAACACTAACTTCAACAAAAGTCAAAGGAATAATTCTTTTGAAAGAAGGCCACCCCCTAATCAATATCAGAGGAATGAAAATAATAATAATAATAGGGGCAATAATAACAGGGGCAACTATAATAGGAATGACTAGCAGAACAGGATAACTTATCCACCCATGGCCAACGAAACAAGGAATGATCCCCCTAGGAATCAAGGTAGGAGGGGACCTCTAGGTGGATGTTTTATGTGTGGGGGAAACCATTTTGCTAGAGAATGTCCCAGGATGCAAGGTCAGATTAGGACCAATCAACCACAACAAGGGCCCTAACAAAGGATTCATGCAGCAGTTAAGAACCGAAGAGCAAGATTCCAAAATGTTCCCGTGGAAACTACAGGTACACTATTTGAACAACCGATTTCAATTCTAATTGACACTGGGTCATCTAAATGTTTCATCTCACCTAAATTAGTAAGCAAATATGCATTAAAAGTTAATCAAATGGAGTCATCATGGATGGTTCAATATGGGGATAAGGCAACTAGGGAAGTAACTAAGTGTTTGCTGAGGGCAATTGTACAATTTCCTGAGTTTGAAACAAGGGTAGATCTCTATGTGGCACCCCTAGGGTCATATGATGTAATTATTGGAATGAGTTGGTTAACTGATCATCAAGCTAATGTAGATTGCTATATCAAAGTTGTTGAATATTTGGACGATGGGGGGAAAAGGGTCAAAATCCAAGGAAGGTTTAACCCCATTAATATAGAAACCATATCAGCCATGCAATTAAAGAAGGAGAGAAGAAGAGGAGGCCTAATCTATATGGTTGAAATTGATGAAGGAGAAGAGGAAAATACCCCAACCTTTGAAAATACGCCTTTCTTACGAGAATTCAAGGATGTATTTCCAGAAGAATTACCCGACTTACCCCCTAAAAGGAAGTTTGACTTTTCTATCGACTTACTACCAGGAGCTGAACCAGTATCAAGGGCACCTTACCGAATGAACACAACTAAATTACAAGAGCTCAAAATGCAATTAGAGGAACTCTTAGCTAAGGGATTAATAAGGCCAAGTGTATCACCATGGGGAGCACCAGTCTTATTCGTTAAGAAGAAGGATGGAACCTTAAGACTATGCATTGACTATAGGATGTTGAGCAAGGTCACAATAAAGAATAGGTATTCTTTGCCTCGAATAGAGGATCTTTTTGACCAAATGAAAGGAGCGGCATTTTTCTCAAAGATAGACCTCCGATCAGGATATCATCAACTAAGAATTAAAGAGGAGGACATTCCGAAGACAACCTTCAGGACTAGATATGGGCATTATGAATTCACAGTAGTACCTTTTGGTGTAACCAATGCCCTAGCCGCATTTATGAACCTAATGAATAGTGTACTCCATGACTACTTGGACAAATTTGTTTTGGTATTTCTAGATGATATCTTGATTTACTCTAGGAGTGAGGAGGAACATTTAGTACACCTACAAATGGTTTTGCAAAGGTTGAGGGAACATAAGTTATATGGGAAACTGTCAAAATGTGCCTTCTTGGAGGAAAAGATTCACTACCTTGGGTATATAATATCAAAGGAAGCAATAGTAGTTGATCCAGATAAGATAAAGACAATAGTAGAATGGTTGATCCCTAAAAATGTTTTAGAGGTAAGAAGCTTTATGGGGCTAGCAGGGTACTATAGGAGGTTTGTGGAAGGATTCTCTAAGATAGCAAACCGCATCACCTCATTGCAGAGGAAGGGTAAAAGGTTTGTGTGGACAGAGAAAAGTGATAAGGCATTTCAAATTTTGAAGGGGAAACTAACTTTAGCACCCATTCTAAAAGTACCAGATTCGAATGGACACTTCACAGTCGTAAGTGACGCTTCTATTGAAGGTTTAGGAGGAGTACTTGTCCAAGATGAAGGGGTAGTAGCTTAGGAATCCAGGAAGCTGAAGACTCATGAAGTTAATTATGCACCCCACGACTTAGAGTTAGCAGCGATTGTACATGCTCTATAGAAATGGAGACACTTCTTACTAGGGAAGCCCTTTGAGTTAAAGTCAGATAACCAAGGACTAAAGTACATCTTTACCCAACCCCACTTAAATGTTAGACAAAGAATGTGGTTAGAGTTTCTAAGTGAATATGATTTTGAAATTGAATATATTAAGGGGAAGGAAAATAGGGTGGCAGATGCTTTAAGTAGGAGGAGACACTTGATGACTATAGCAACATTCAAAACTTCTTTCAAAAGGCAAGTAATGGATGAGCAGGGACATGACCCATGGTATGAGCAAGTCAAATTGACTTTAGAGTACGATCCAACCGGTCCTAAGGTTGTAGAGTATACATTAGATGAAGATGGATTGCTCAGATACAATAATAGAATCTATAATTAGACTTAAGGAAGGTAGTCTTGTCAAAGGCTCATAATGCCTCTTACTCAAGGCACCCGGGGTTAACAAACTTTATGCAGATCTAAAGAAGTTATACTTTTGGCAAGGGATGAAGAATGACATAGTCAAGTATGTGGCTACATGTTTGGAGTGTCAAAGAGTAAAGGTAGAGCAGAGACATCCAGCTGGATTATTACAGTTACATGATGTACCTCAACACAAGTGGCAAGTTATTAGCATGGATTTTGTGCAAGGGTTGCCCATGTCACCTTCTAGGCATGATACAATAATGGTGGTAATTGACAGACTCACTAAGGTGGCACACTTTATACCAGGAAATCTGACGGATGATGCACCTACCTTGGCAAGGCACTTTGTTAAGGAAATATTTAGGTTGCATGGAATGCTAGAGAAAATCATATCAGATAGAGATGCTAGATTCACTTCAAGGTTTTGTACAACTCTTCAATCAGCTTTGGGAACTCAACTAAATTTTAGCACTACATACCATCCTGAAATCGATGGTCAAACAAAGAGGATAAATCAAATTTTGGAAGACCTACTTCGCATGTACTGCATGGACCAACAGAAGAAATGGGAATATTACCTACCTCTGGTAGAGTTTGCTTACAATAATACATATCAAACATCTTTGGGATTGACACCTTTCAAAGCATTGTATGGTAGGCCATGTCGAACACCTTTGAGTTGGGATAGTCTTGAAGATAGAGTAATTGTTGGACCAGATATGTTGAAGGAAATGGAAAGGAAAACTAATGAAATTAGGCAAAGATTGAAGGAAGCCTCAGATAGGCAGAAAAGTTATGCAAACAAGAACATGACACCAAGGGAGTTCGAGGTGGGAGAGAAAGTCTTCGAAAGGGTTAGGCCACACAAGAGTTCCATAAGGTTTGGGAAAAAGACCAACTCGTTATGTTGGACCTTTTGAAATATTGGAAAGGATTAATCCAATTGCATACCGGTTGGCCTTACCTCGCCAGTTGAGCTGAATCCATGATGTCTTCCATGTATCTCCTCTTAAAAAGTATGTACCTGATGACAAACATATTTTGAATTGGGATGCTTTACAAGTCTAGGAAATGGGAGGCATAATGATAGAGCCATTCAGAATCTTGGAGAGGTGCCAGTGCCAATTGCACAACAAAGAGGTTGATCAATGCAAAGTACAATGGAATTAATATGATGAAAAAAATGCCACGTGAGAAGATACTAGGGAAATGCAACAGTTGTTTCCTTTTTTGTTTTAAACTAATCATGAACTATAGACTCTTTTGGATACACTAAATAAGTGCATCAGGACGATGCACAAATTAAGGGGGGAAGGATGCCACAACCCTCCTTTATCACTTTTGATTTGATACAATTTTTATTATATCTTTTTGTGTGGTTGAGCTATTGAATATGGTTGAATAAATATTATAAAAGGTTAAATAATGGACCCACATACACACTTGGAGAATATAATTTAAATCGGCATTATTTATTTATTCTTTTTCCCATTCCCAATTATGGTACATGTTGTAGGAGAAATTAGAAGCTTCTAGAGGAATCTCCATTCTTTAATTCCCTTGCATGTAACTCCCCCCACTAGGATATTAATCAATTTTGCATGGATCCAATATTGGAAAAAGAATCTCATTCTCAATAAATTTCTCTAGATAGTGGAATTAAGGGGTTTTTCCTATATATTGTATGCAAATTTTCAAAAGAGGGGGTTGATTATTTTTATTGAAGAAAAGTTTTCTCAAGCATTAGTCTTTTTTTTTGTACTCACATTTCATTGTAGGATTGTTAAGTAGTTGTTTGAAGAAATTCAAAGAAAGGTTGCAAGGAAGGATCAGGGGAGGCTAGTTGAAGAATTCAGAAGGGATTCTACATCAAGCTACAAGTATTCAGGTTCTCCTTTTTTTATTGAATCATGCATCTTGTTCTTGCTGTGAATTAGATTAACCAAATGAAATCTTGTTTCAAATTCTTGCTATGAATTAGATTAATGAAATCTTGTTTTAGATACTTGTTGTGAATTAGATTAAATAAATAAAATCTTGTTTCAAATTCTTGTTGTGAATTAGAATAAACAAAGAAATCTTGTTTTGAATTCTTGCTGTGAATTAGATTAAACAAATGAAATCTTGTTTTAAATACTTGCTGTGAATTAGATTAAATAAATGAAGTCTTGTTTTAAATTCTTGTTGTGAATTAGATTAAACAAATGAAATCTTGTTTTAAATTCTTGCTGTGAGTTAGAATGAATAAATGAAATCTTGTTTTCCTGTGAATGAAACTATTTGGGATTAAAGATTAATTTCAATCTTGTTTTTCTTGTTTTCTTTCCCTGAACAAAACTTTCTGTGAATGGAAATTAATTTCTCATTGGGGGGGGAGAGGGGGGGGAGAGGGGGGGGGAGGGAGGTGGAGTTAATGCAACTATTGGGGAGTGGTACCCTCCACTACCCCTGCGGTCACTGTTACGACAATGGACGTAGAGGGAGCAGAGGGGCCCAAAGTGTCCCCTCATGCCTGCGGGCCTACACCTGGAGGTCCGCAGGGGTGATGGGACCAGTGGCCCCCACTCCCCATTTACCAATTAAAACTAAATTCATATTCTTTTTTTATATATTTATTTAGATTTTCTTTTATATTTTAATTTGCAAAGGACATTACTAATATTTTCTTTAAAAGTAAATTTTAGTTAGTAAAATTAAATTTGGAAAATTTATAAATAATTGGGATCATTGTTTAGTAAAATTATAATTGTAAATTAAAGTATATCAAATTTTATGATTGGAATCTCTCAATCTATTTGAGATTTATTGGGTTACTTCGTCGGTATTTTAGATCCATAAAAAGCAATTAATTTATATTATTATGATTTGATCCAAAATTTGTCTAATGTCTAAACTAATTGCTATTTTTGAGCTAGTGACTCTATAATTAATTATTCTCGTGGTAGGAATAAAACATTGCTTAATCTTGCATGTAAGTTACACTATTCTTGCATCATGCGAATTACTTATACATTATTTGCATTTATTGATGAGCGAGTTACATTTCCATCATCTTCATGCAAGTTACACGTTTTGATTATCAATATGCGAGTTCCATAATTGTCATTATTGTGCAAGTTATATTTCAAGTTTGAAATATTAAATAGTTTAGTTGCAGAAGGATGGTATTTTTATCAAGTGGTACATGAATCTCGTAGAAGTAGTTATTTCAATTAATTAAACTTTGCAATGTCTAATTATGCACATTCATTTCATAATTGTTTCAAGCATGATGCTAATTAAAAAAAAAAGTTTTCATAGCTTCTTAGTTAGAAAACTAAACAAAGGAAGTTGTAAAACCAAAACCTAGCAGCATTCGATATTTACAGTGCCTCTGGGTCACGCTTACGGGTAATGCCGTCATGTTGAACTACTACACTTAACACCTAATAAAGTTGCATCAATGACGTCTGCGGCATCGTCCCTATAAATCGTCAGGGAGTAATAAGGGGCACTTGGAAGTTAAAATCCAACGGGCGAGTAATCCTCCTTGGATCGATAATCTAATAAGATAATCTTTAAATGATTTTACATCCACTGAGTTAAACCATAGAAATCCCCCTTTAAGGTTGATCGAGTGAAATGCTTTTATGAAATTGATTTAATCTTGAAGAGTTGTTGATGATTGACAATTGGGTCAAAGGTGACGCTTATGATAGGTATTAGGATCTAGTTGTTTTAGGCCACAAGCAATAGGCCATCTTGAGCCTTTGCTTAAGTGCTACCACCGTGGGTAGCAACTGCAGAGATTGACCCTAGAAAGGGTTGTGTACCCACCAACAGTTTACATTAAACCATAGATTAGAAAATAGAACTACATACTTTACGCCTTGATCCCATACCGAAATGGGTATGTAGGCAGTCTAGGGACAGAGTTGTCCCTAGTACTCAGGCGTTCGTGGATGGGGTCTAGGTTTTGGTAAGAAGATGGATTGTGAAAAATCCTAATTTGAAAGATAAGTGTAATAAAAGGAAAAAGTAATTCAATGCATACTCGGAAGGAATCCCATATGGATTCGCTTGACTTCTCGAGGCTTTAAGCCAAATTTCGAGGCAGAATTCAAGCTTGCATAATATTATTTTGAGTTCTCCTAAGGATGGTGACCTCAGTGCACTCCTATTAGAGGAGTGTAGTACTTAGTGAGTGACTCAGGACCCGAATGGTCCCGATGAGTCTAAGTCTCTGGCCAGAGCACCTCCTATCCCAATTGGATAGATGCCTACCCCGTATGGGTAGATGCCTATGTCGTATTAGATAGATGAAACCTTTTGTTTCGTATGGACAGATGCCTAACCAGTATGGTTATATGCTCATCCTGGATGGATGAATACATAATCCAAATGGATGAAAGCCCCGAGTATGCGATTGAATCAAATACAATGATTAAATTAAACAAAAAAAAAGTGATCAAATTTTGTTGGGTTATGTAAAGTGTGTTATTACAATTTGATTTGCTTGACTTAGTAAGATCTAATTTATTTTAATTTTGACCAGCATTGTTTTGTATTATAGTATGTGAAAAAAAATGTCAGTATCTATTATTCATGGTAGATATGGGTGTACAATAATATGCCTTGAGTTTCAGTATGAGTAGATCATTTGTATGAGTAGATCATTTCATGTGGTATCCATGAGAATTAGTTTGCAGAAGGAATAGATATAGTCTTTGATTGAATCCAAGAAAAAAAATTCAGCCATGATAGAGACCTCTTATTGATGCTAATTTCATCTTGGAGATCATTTTGGCATTAAAG
Source organism: Cryptomeria japonica (assembly GCF_030272615.1). Taxonomy (NCBI): domain Eukaryota; kingdom Viridiplantae; phylum Streptophyta; class Pinopsida; order Cupressales; family Cupressaceae; genus Cryptomeria; species Cryptomeria japonica. The sequence continues at coordinate 13,563,046 of NC_081414.1, forward strand.
TTTGTAGAAGATTGGTGTTTTCTTTAAATATTTCCCATGAATAAGATGAGTTTGATTTTATTGTGGACTATGCATAATCAAACTAATTGAGGGCTATGTAAGAAAATGCAGTCTACTTTAAAGTGTGAAGACAAGGATAGTGAGTAGTTGCATCGGCAAGTGTAAGGTACAATTATTCATCAAAGAATTTATGTGGTTATTTTTGGTTAGGCACTCTATGCAAGAAAATAGGGCAAATAGATAATCAAGTAAAGTTGGGCAAATAGATAATCAAGTAAAGTTGCTCATTTGCATGAATAGTTTGATATAGCCAAAATCCACGAAAGAATTGGTTTGGACCCCTTGGGTTATTTATCTCTTCAAGGTATATCTAGAAAGGATGCATGAGGGTTTGTTAAGTGGAATGACCATCCCAACTGAAATTATGAGAGGAGTTAATGATTAGGTCAATTATTTCTTCTTGGACCGGCTATTGAATTAAGTCATCATATGGAAGGATTGATTATAAGTTATTCTAATGTTAAATTTTGGATGTAAAGATTTAAAGATGTGTTTTCTTTTTGAAGGCATCAGGTTGAATAATTGACGAGCCCATCATTGGTTGAAATCAATATTGTCATTTTTTTAATTATGACTACTTATATTAAAAACATTAAATGTTCTTTGGGAATCATTTTTATTACACATGACACAACCTTCTCTATGCCATATTTACGCTGAAGGCATTCCCTTATATGAGATGGACGATCTACTTTGAAGAATCGACGATTTAAAATGCTTCTCTCATCTTGCAAGACCATTCAGATCATCTCCTCCGTTCATTTTGGCGTTCATTCTGGTGCCCATGTTCACGGCATTAACTCCCTCTAACAGTACCCTGGATTCAAATCATCTCCATCTATTCCGTTGTCCACTATTCATCGTATAAATTCCCTCTGACAATACCTCCCGTGTCCACGAGACAACGTACGGTGGCCTGCCCTTTGACAACACCCCGTGTTCACAGCCTTCGAGGATTTAAAAAGTCTTGCCGGTACATTTTACATTAATAATTAATAACTGGTCATAATCAAAGCCTTTTAAAATAATTAGTAACAAGTGTATTATACCACTAACACAGATGAAGAATGAAAGTTTTGAAGAGGGACATTATAAAAAGCATAAAATCAGAGAGATTGAGGACTAATGGCATGAAAGTAAGAACACGGGATCAGATATCGATTTTATATACAATATTTCTATTCAATTGGGTTTAGCATAAAATAGATCCGTTCACTCTTTCTTCTACACCGGCTTATGAACCAAATTCATATACAAAACAACCATCGATAAAACAAAACAATCAATCTCTTCTTTCAGCAGTAAACAACAAAACTAATTTACAATGAAATAAAACGCAAAGAAAAAATGATCGCTTTATGCAAATTCCACATAAAATTCACATGGACGATGGCAAGCAATTTATCAGATCTGCATAGTTATGTCATGCTGTCAATGATGCCAATGGAGAAATTATAAAAATGACAAAGTTTGCAGGAAAAAAAATTACATAACCCTATGGAAGAAAAATTCTTTTTAAAATGACATGAACCAAAACCAGACTCTCTTCTACTACTGCAATCTATTCACAATAAAACAAAGAGTAATTCTAAAGAACATTGATGTTATTGAGCTACTAGAGTTTTGAGCTTCAAACCCAAATTCCATAACAAAATATTGGATGACATTTAATAAAGAACACCAAAACTGAAATAAAAATTGTCAACATGCTAAAAACAGATTACTGCTATACTTTTTGTATGGTTTGGGTTTGGTAGCTATCGAGATCCATGTCAAGTTGTGCGTGAAATATGATATTAGATTTGCTTACATCGTCCCCCTCTCTCCCTTCCTTTTCTTCTTCTGTAGCTGCCCTCATTTCTATTTCTAAAATCCCTGTCTTTCTTTGTCCTCTGGGTAATCAAAAGCTCCAATTCTTTGACTCTGAACTTTGCCTCCAAAAACTCTGCAATCTTCAATCTAGAAGATTTGCTTGGAATGAAATTATTGCTCCATACCCATTGTAGCTGGCAACTCTCAAATTTCTTACCTGGAGAATTTAATCCTATTAGGAAACTTGCCTAACATGCAACTCCAAACGTGGAGTGCATGCAAGCATTTGATAGATTCTAAGTCATAATTTTTTTTTTAATCTTCATATTATTTGGTAAATTTAAGTCAGATCGAATTAATATAGTAAGAGAAATTTTGTTAGGTTTAGGTGAACAAAACATTTGAAACCTTTTAAAGTTTCTTCTAAATTTTTATTTAAACAAGAAAATTTTAGGAAGAGTGTGCAACAGATTTGTTTTAATGATGATTTTAATAATATTCGTCTGACATTTGTTTTAATGACGATTTTAGTAATATTCGTGGTAGATCACACGATGAAGTTTATTGGGTTTCAATTATGAGTATAAATAATGAAATTTACTTTTTCTTAATCATACACTCTTTTGTGTAGGACAAAGAAGAAAATTAAATTATACATAAAAATATAAGAGGTTCTATGAGATATGTGGGACTTATTCTAAAATCCTTACAAATATAAAAGTTTCAATTTGTTCAAAATTTCTATGGCATACATATGATATGTTTTATTTTGTTAAAGATATATAGAAAAGTTAAATTATTCATTATTTCTAGTTTTGTTTGAGAAAGGTTTTATGTGGTTGTTTAGTTTATTTTGTTTATCAATTATTAGTCAAATGAAATAAGAATTTTTTATTTCTCTTTAATAAAGTTTATCCTTACACTTTGAATTCACATTTAAATGTTTACATTCATTAATCTTATCTTTAAGCATACAAAATAACATTATTTTACTTTATAAATACTTATTCTTTTATAAACACATACCCTCTAATAGAACAATCCTTTCCTCAACTTTCCTATTTCTTTTTATTTTCACATTTTTCTCTGTTTTTTTCCTTTCCCATGTAGACAACCAATATTTAGAAACAAATTCCTCAAATATGGGTTATTTGGATATGATTGAAAGATATGTACTTGAAATATATTATTTATTTACAATGGTTTTATATGACAAGGTAGATAGTAGGAATGACAATTTCTCAATAAAAGAGAAAAAAATATCTAACATTATTTATAAATAATAAATACTAGTCATTTGCTAAGTCAACATGATAGTCCAACCTTAGAAATAATTACTCAAGTTGGACAAATAGAAAAAAAAATTTATTTAATATAATAATAATAATGAACATAAAGACAATAGACAAATTGAAGAAATAAATGAGGGAACAAATCTAGAATATTTACAATTATTTTTTATTATTTGAATAGTTTGCATTTGATAATGTTATTAAAAATTTGCATTTTTAGTATTTAAATTTTAAGAACAATCAATTTAGTTACATTATAATAATTGATATGCCTTGCAAATTGTGAAACATTTTATTGAATGTGGATGCTTTATTTTAATAATAATTTCAAAAATTCACTCCATATTGTTTTTCAACCTATTGGACACTCATGATCATAATTTATAATTAATTAAAATTTAATAATATTTTTAAACAATAAATAAAACATATAGTTGATAAATTTTAATTTATTTATAAATATCTTTATCCCCTAGATCCATCTTCTTACCCCTCTTTCTATCTATCTCTTTCTCCTTACTGACTTTATATATCTCTTTCTCCTTACTGACTTTATATATTGCACAAATATATGCAAAAAATAGACCATTTTCTTTTTCTGTTTGACCTTACACACCTATTGGGCGTACCCATTGCACACCAAGGTGCAATTGCTAATGGTAGCTTAAGTCAAAACTACCAATTAAGACTTTTGTCTTACGTGCACTTTTTCAAACGAAGTTTCTGGGTAATGGGAGCGCCGCCTTGAAATACTATCAAACAGAGAAATTTTCAGTTGGACAAAAGAACATTCCAAGATAAGGACGATATACATTGTATTATTTTATTTTGTTTATTTCATGCTTCACCATGTAACACGTAGTTGCTTCTTTTCCACGGTATATACTCTGCCCTCCCCTGCACCTTCTCATCAAACTGTAAATGCAGCTTAGATTTAATAACCATCCACTGGCGTGCTAAATTCCCTCTATCCTTACAACACCAACCGGAAGAAGATGTATAAACAAGAGGGTAAGAGGGAAAGTGTGTGTGTAACTGGAGCCGCAGGATTCATTGGGTCTTGCTTCGTCAAAAATCTTTTGAAACGGGGTTATATAGTTCATGCTACCTTGAGAGATCCTGGTAACTGCTAATTCCCATTTTTCTTCATCTCATGCCCCTTCTTCGTTCATACACTACATTAACTATTTCTTTTCTAATCTCCTGTAGAAAACCCAGCTAAAAATAGTCATCTGCTATCGCTTCCGGGAGCCAAAGAAAGGCTCCAACTGTTCAAAGCAGATCTTTTACAACATGGCAGCTTTGATTCTGCTATTAAAGGCTGCGATTTCGTCATCAACTTGGCCACTTCTCTGGATTTCCATGTAATTCATTTATCCACATACCCAGATCCTCGTTTATTGTCCACATTTTAAGGATGAGATTTAGACAGCGAGTGGAGTGGAAACAGGGCGATGCTGTCAACAATACTGTCGACGGAACGATGGACATTCTAAGAAGTTGCAAGAAACCAAAACCCGTGAAGCGGGTAATCCATACATCTTCCTTGGCTGCGGCTTACCCTCTAACTGAAGACGGTCAATTTAAGGAGGTCCTTGATGAAGCCTGCTGGACCCCTCTTGATTATATCAAACGCAAAGACGGCCTTTCTGGAGTAAGTATTCAACTTTTTCTTCAATAATAATTGCTAGAATGAATGACCGATCTATTAATTAGTAGACGTTCTGTTCAGATGTATACATTATCGAAGACTTTAGCAGAGCAAGCAGCTCCGCAATTCGGAGCAGAGGAAGAGATTGAAGTGGTAACAGTGTTGGTAGCGATAGTGGGAGGTCCTTCTCTAACCCCCATAGCGTTTCAGCAATGTTAGCACCACTCACAGGTAATTTACCCACTTCACTTTAAACACCGAAACTGTCATTTAGTGTTTGTCCATCTGCAATTATGGTGTATCCTCTGCATATATATGACCTAAGAATTGGAACCCCGAAATTTTTCAGGGAACAGACTGCTTTATGAAATCATGGTACTTTCGAGTAAATCACTGTTAGGATCGGCGCCATTAGTCCACGTGGAAGATGTATGCAGTGCACATATCTATTTGATGGAGCACCCATCTGCAGTTGGTCGATATGTGTGCTGTTCTGATCCCGTGACTGTTGCTGACATTCTCAACTTCTTTCGCAAACGATATCCAGAAATCCCCTTGGCTTTTGGGTAAGTAATTTAATTCTCTCGCACTCGGGCGAATTGTTTATTAGGTAACTGATATTTTTTGTTATGTGAAAAAGGACCGAAGATGTAGAAGACGAGTCAAACAAAGTATTTGTACCAATTTCTTCCAAGAAACTGATTGATCTGGGATTCTCGTACAAGTATGATATGGAGGAAATGCTTAGTGACACCGTCGCCTTTGCAAAGCAAATGAAAGTTTTGTGAGGGATGTCAATTACTCACAGAGGAGTGGTTACTCACCCTGCTCTTCATAATGGAAATGTGTCCCTCTTTAGGTGGGATGTACAGAACTGGTATATTTACTTGTAGAATAATTTAATTTAGTAAATAACTGTCAAGACTTTTTTGGTTAAATAAGATTTCTAATTTTGGGCAGATTGAATTTATGTTTTAAATTATTTTTTCAATTAAACAAATGTTATTATAATTATAATAATAAGTGGTCTGTTGTGGTTATTACTTGTTTTTTAATTATTATTATTGTGATTAGTTTAATTTGTGGGAAAAAATATTTATAAATAATAAATTATAACAAGTTGTTGATAACTGTCATGGAACATATTTAGATTCAAATATATCTAAAGTACGCATTTAAGATAATCAACATCATCTTTAGAAAATATAAATTAGTGTATTTGATAGCCTATATAGTCAATATATGCTCAAAAAATACATTCATAGATGATAAAAATATAAAACAATTACAATATGTATATTTAGAATCGATATAATTGTTGATGTATTTTACATATTTATTATGTTTAATAAAAATATGAAAAAATAATTTGAATGTTTATTTAGTTTATAGCTTCTTTGACCATGATAGTAAATGTTGAAGTTGTTCAAGATGACAAAGAACATCTCATAAGATTGATATGCTCATAGATGATTCTAATAAATTTCATCTATATAACTTAGTTTATAGCTTACGCCAAAACTACCATTTAAAACTTTTGTCGTACGCGCACGTTTTTCAAACGAAGTTAGTAGGTAATATTGTCAAAAATTGAAATTTTTAGTTTGACCAAACAAATTCTAAATAATGACGACATACGTTGCAGTATTTTGCTTCTTTTCCACAATATATCCTCTGCCCTGTCCTGCACCTTCTCGCCAAACTCTAAAACACAGCTCAGATCTGATAAGCAACCGCAGCAATAAGTGCACTGCCGTGATAAATTCCTTCTAACCTTAAAACACCCATGAAACTGTAAATAGGAAATCTTTAGAACGCCAACGGGAAGGAGATGGATAAAGAAGAAAGTAAGAGGGAAACAGTGTGTGTAACTGGAGCGGCAGGATTCATCGGATCCTGCCTTGTCAAAAATCTGCTGCAAAAGGGTTATGTAGTTCACGCTACACTAAGAGACCCTGGTAACTGTATTCTAACTCCCATTTTTCTTCATCTCACATATCTTCTTCATTCATAATCTATATAAGTGTTCAATTTTTTTTATCTCCTGTAGAAAACCCAGCTAAAAATAGTCATCTGCTATCCCTTCCGGGAGCCAAAGAAAGGCTCCATCTGTTCAAAGCAGGTCTCTTGCAACATGGCAGCTTCGATTGTGCTATTAAAGGCTGCGATTCCGTCATCAACTTGGCCACTTGTCGAGGTAACCAGGTAATTCATTTATCCACTTACCCAGATTCTCATCTATTGTCCACGTTTTAAGGATGAGATTGAGACAGCGAGTGGAGTGGTGTCAGGGCGATATTGTTACCATTGATGGAACGCTGGAAATTCTAAGAGCTTGCAAGAAAGCAAAAACTGTGAAGCGAGTAATTCATACATCTGCCATCGTCGCAAGTTATCCTATTAATGAAGACGGACAACTTAAGGAGGTTCTGATGAATCCTGCTGGACTCCTGTTGATTATATCAAAGGCAAAGACGGCTTTTTTGGAGAAAGTATTGAGGTTTATCTTCAATAATAATTACTAGAATTCAATAATAAGTTTATAGCAGATTTTATGTTCAGATGTATGCAGTATCCAAGACTTTGGCAGAGGAAGCAGCTGTGCAATACGGAGCGGAGGAAGAGATTGAAGTGGTAACAGTGTCGGTAGGAATGGTGGGAGGTCCTTCTCTAACCTCCACAATTCCCCATAGCATTCCAGTTACGTTAGCACCACTCACAGGTAATTTGCCCACTTCACTTTAAACAGGAAACTGTCGTTGAGTGTTTATCCATCTGCAATTATGGTTTCTTCTATTCATATATATATATATGACCCGAGAATTGGAACCCCTAAATTTCTCAGGAAACAGAGAACTTTATGAATTCATGGTTTCGAGAAAATATTTGATAGGATCGCTGCCATTAGTCCACGTGGAAGATGTATGCAGTGCCCATATGTTTTTGATGGAGCACCCAACTGCAGCAGGTCGATTTGTGTGTTGTTCAGATCTCGTGACCGTTACTGACATGCTAAGCTTCTTTCGCAAACGCTATCCAGAAATTCCCTTGGCTTTTGGGTAGGTAAATTAATGTTAAACACACATAATTTCTTTTGCAGTCAAGGGAATTGTTTAATAGGTAACTAATCTTTTTGTTATGTGAAAAAGGAACGAAGAGGAGGAAGATAAGTGGAAGAAGGTAGTTGTACGAATTTCTTCCAAGAAACTGAGTGATCTGGGAAAGGTTATAAGGCTCTTTTAAGAGGGATTCTTGGGATTCTTTCACTCCAATCCTTTTCACTTTCCCCCATATTCAACACTTACACTTTAGTGAAATTTTTCAAGTAGCAAAGTGGACTATTGATGAAATTTTTTAGAAGTTATATGATATATGAAATATTTAGGATATCTGATTGGAAGGATCCCAATGTCTGGGCTAGAGGGGGCTGGGGCTCATTTGAAGCTTGTGATACCTTTTCTTTAATTCTTAAATATGGACCATGTAGTTATTTTGATGGAACAATTCTACATTTTGAGGTATTCACGCTAGATAAATTTACTTACTTTGTGTTGGTTACTAATATGATATCAAACATAAGAGAGGTTTGCAAGGAGAGCTTCAAGCTTCTTTAGTGGAAGAAATTTTGGAACAAATTTAGTCAGTTCAATTGTAAGCTTCTCACTTGATTACTAAGCCAAAATAGATGCCTTATATGATATAATATTATTAAAATATGATTTTGTGTCCCTTATAACTTTACTCTACATGCCTTACTAAGCCTCTAGGGAGTAAGTTAGGCTTTGAATTTTCAAAGAGAGCCACTTAAGTTGATCCACTAAACATTATATAGAATAAGAATTTTAATTTATCATTACTTAATAGGTTATACTAGAGGGGAGGTAATGAGGATCTATAAGAAAATCGAAAATAAAAAATGTAATTTTAGTGTCATTTGTATATCTCTAATTCTTTAAAAAATGAACTTTATAGTGTCATTTCTCCAAAATTTATATCATATTACTAAATATTAAATGCATTGTTGGTTGTGTACATTGATGGATATGGATTATCATGTCAATTTGATATTAATTGATACCAATATCAAATTGATATATATATTGATATTATATTAAATTTGACATAAATTTGATTATTGGGCAAAAATTTTGATTTGTTTTTAATCTTCTTTTCTTCTCATTGGATTTGTGTAGCTTATCATTACATTGTTTAGAGTCTGGTTATAGGAAATTAGTTATTACAAGTATCTCACTTTTGTTTAAATACTTATTATTCATTGGATGAATAATCAAGCAGTTTTACCCTCATTGTGAAGATACTTCATGTCAATCAATTTGGTAATGAAGCCACTATGAGAAAGTAGTATATGAAATTGTCTTTTCTTCTTTGCCTAGATAAGAATAAATCAATTGGGCTAGATGATACAATCAAGAGTGTAATAATCATTCATTTACAACGCATGAGGACTCATGAATGGCTACATAGTCATTTGCATCCATCCTCTATTAGTATTAACTTGAAAGTAGGTTGCCTTACAAGTGAAGATGCAACTCAAACTAGTTTTATAAGTATTGAAAAATGTCAAATAGTTGATATATATTCCTTGAGATGTGTCAATCAAGTAATTTATCTTCTTACTATCAGTGTTTAGGAAAGTGGATTTCAAAATATTAAAACAATTATTGAGTATCTTGTAGATGAAGTTCAGTGTATTGCTAAGGAAAATTGTTGATTAGTTCTTTGCATGTTTATTGGAGGTTGGTGGAACCAAAGGTTGGAGGACTTATATAATCTCAAGTTATCTTCTCAAATTGAGATGGTATTTTGCATGATAAGATTTTTTTTTTTATTTCTTTCTTTTTGTATGCTGGCAAATTTAAAGAATGCATATATTGTGAAGTTTTCCTTTTAAAGATAGGTAACGGATTCAGTGGACTCAATGTGGATTATTTTCTAATGAGGTCATGGGGTTGAGATTAATAATTATACTCTTATGAGGGTCATGAGACAACTTGATGGAGCTTTATGGGTCTATCTTAGTATGGAGTGTTGTCTAATAAATCAAGAATTTATGATTCAAGAGTTCAAGGAGATAGTAGTCTGGGAATTTGAGAGTTTACCTTCGAAGCCACACCCTTCTAAGTGTCACAAGGTATCTTGATGGAGTTCCACCTAGTTTAGAATTCTTTTCTTCAAAGAAAATACTTCTCAAATTGTGTATTCATTTTGTGTCCATATTAAAGTTTTGCATTATTTAGTATAATTTTAGATTAATAGTTAAATAAAATAAATTAATTAATATGTTATTTTTCAGGGAAGTTATTTTTGTAGTTCTTATGCTAGATAAAGGCATAGACAAGGCATTAAAGATGCACAACTAGACTTATTAGAGAAGATGACTATGATTTGTGAGTGATGGGAGAATAGATAACGTGCAAGAAAAGAAAGAGTATTAGTTTCCATTTGATTTGCATGAATTAGTAAAATCTAATTTATTTTAACTTTGACCAACGTTGTTTTGCATTATAGTTTGTGAAAAAAAATATTAGCATCTATTATTCAAGATAGTAGATATGGGTGTATGGTAATATGCCTTGTGTTTCAGTATGAGGAGATCATTTCATGTGGTATCCATGAGAATCAGTTTGCATGAGGAATAAATATAGTCTTTGATTGAATCCAAGAAAATAAATTCAACCATGATAGAGATCTCTTATTGATGCTAATTTCATCTTGGAGATCATTTTGGCATTAAAGTTTGCGGAAAATTGGTGTTTTCTTTAAAATTTTCCCATGAATAAGGTGAGGTTGATTTTATTGTGGACTATGCAACAAACTAATTGAGGGCTACATTGGAAAATACAGTTTGCTATAAAGTGTGAAAACATTGATAGTGAGTAGTTACATCAACAAGTGTAAGGTACAATTATTCATCAAAGAGTTCCTGATGTTATTTTTGGTTACACACTCTATGTAAGAAAATAGGGAAAATAGATAATCAAGAAGTAATGTTGCTCATTTGCATGAATAGTTTGATATATCCAAAATCCATGAAAGAAATGGTTTGAACCCCTTGGGTTATTCACCACTTTAAAGGTTTATAGAAAGGATGTATGAGGGGTTATTAAGTGGAATGATCATTCCAAGTGCAATTGTAAGATGAGTTCATGATTAGGTCATTTGTTTTCTTTTCGGCCAGCTATTGAATTAAGTCATCATATGGAAGAATTGGTTATATGTTATTCTAATGTTAAATTTTGGATGTGTAGATTTAAGGGTGTGTTTTAATTTTTGGAGGTATAAGGTTGAACAGTTGATGAGCCATTCATTGATTCAAATCAATATTGTCATTTTTTTAATTTATGGCTAGATGCATATCTCAAAAATTACTTGTTCTTTCGAAGCTATCTTTGTTACACATGGCATAACCTTCAAATTCTCATTTGAAACATCAAATCGATAAGATATAACAATATCATATCAAAGGTTGGAGGCAATGGAGGCAAGATTTGTTTTATCATCTTGAGCAATTTTTTTATTTCTCAAGGATGATTCATTACATGAGAAGCACCCTATTTGTGTTATTGAAGAAAAGAGGGGTCTTGGCATGATGTTTATCCTTTCAAGGAGAAAGGGGGGGCAATATTTCTTGTGGGTCCATTTGGTGTATTCACATTTGGTTGGCGATTAGTGTAGAGCTTGAGGAGGCATTATGCATGCTTGAAGGAGATGTGGAATTTCAGAGGAAATGTGTCTTGAATGTGCAAATGTTTGTTTGGTGATTTGTACAACTAAGGAAGGTTTGTTTCCACAACACTTGAGGAGGCATTGGACACACTTGGAGAAGATGTTGACTTTTGGAAGGAAAGATGTCACACATGTGCAACACTAGAGGACACAGTAGACACACTCGGAGGATCTAGGCAATTTTGAGGGAAATTTGTCTCATTGTGCTTGGAAGTTGGGAACACTTTATGTTCTCTCATGTTGAGAAAATGGTTGTGGTTGTACAATTAAGATATCCACTGATTCAATCAGTTAGGTGTTTCTTGGGTGACCAGGGAGGGTAAAGGTGCTTCATCAAAGTCTCAAGAAGTGTTGTGTTCAACCCTTGCAATGTTCCACTCTTGTTTGAATTAATGTAATAAGGGGGGAATGTTGGAGTTTTACTTTAACTAATATAGTTTCAGGTTAATAGTTAAATAAAATAAATTAGTTGGTATGTTAGTTTTGGGGAAGTTATTAGTATAGGTATATTTCATAAGGGAAAATAAGGCTTTAAAAAGTCATTGAGCTATAATGTAATATTATCCTGTTGCATTCAAATATGAACTTCATGTTTTGGTTTTGTTATGTGTTCATAGTGTAATCAATATGTTTTGGAGAGTCAAATGTTAACTTTAAGGGGGGGGGTGGTCATGAGTACATTTGCAAGAACAATGTAACAAAGAAGGGAATGTTAGCTTAGCTTAGTATTACATTATTTAGCAATTAGTTATAAGTGGGAAATTATTACAATTGGATAAAATTGTTTTAAACATATTTTAATACTTGATGTTATCAAATAAATAATCAAACATTTTTACTCTCATTTTTTGATTTTTCATTTCTCCCATTTTACTTTTATTTTTGTTTGTTCTTCTATTTTCTTCTCTTTCATTTTTTTTTTGTTTTTTTGTTATATATTTCTAGGGTTTAGATATTGTATCATAAATCAAAATAAATCAAAGTCTCTAATTGCAATTATATCATAATTTAAATTAAATTAACCTTTAAATGAATCACAAACCTTAATTCTTATAAATATCAATTCACCTATTAATTAGCATATCACTTAGTATTTCTAGGATTGAACTATTATATCATAAATTAAATAAAATTAAACTCTATGTTGTAAATATTAAACCATAAAAAAAGTCATCAAAAAAATGTTGGTCTAGACGATGGCGTGCGGTCGAGCTAGGGCTTCACGGCCATAGCTCGCGCATTGTGATTGGCTCTAGTGCGAGAGTTGTAGGTGTCGGGGGTTTGGCAGGAGTGGAAGTGTTGGGCGGGGAGCAAAAGCCGTGGGGAGGGTTTCAGGGCTGCTAGGTGAGGCAGAGGCTGCACGGGGGCAGAGCTTTGGCAGCGTGGGGGTGGTGTTGAAGCGGTGCGGGGGTGGGGTTTAGGTGGCCTACAGGTGGGGATCCGGATAGGGGTGTCTCATGGGTCTCCCATGTGCTTGGGAGGCCGGCTGGCTTTGACCTCCGGTGGTGCTTGGGCAAGGTGGGGTCTCAGGATCCGAGCCACTTTGAAACAGTTGGTTGGGGTGTAGTTTTTTAACATTCTTTTCCTATTTGTCATTGCGATGTCAAGTTTTGGGGGTGAGGCCTCATAGGTGGCACCTACTTTGGATTTTCGTGCAGCGGTGGGATCAAAACCCCCACCTCAGAGTATGAAGACCTTTAACAATAATATGTATGCATCAGATTCTGGGCTGGGGAGTGGTGCAAATTCACGCATGACGAAGATTAATGGTTGTCTGGAGAGATGTAGCGAGCGACCAAAGTTAGTTATCCCTCCAGAGCTGATAGCGGAAGATATTGAGTATTTTTCAAAACACTCACTGTACTGCAAGTTTTTGGGAATGAGGGTTTCCATGCAGTTTTTGGAAAACTAAGTGCGGAGGACGTGGGCACCGGAAGGGGAAATGGAAATCATGTTGTTAGCCAATAGCTACTTCATGGTTACTTTCAATTGCATGGAGGATCGCAATAGGATCTTTGAAGGGGGCCCGTATTTTTACAACCAAGTGGGATTATTCATCAAGCCTTGGCATGCAGGGTTTAATCCCTCTGAGGAGCTACCAAATCGGGTTCCAGTGTGGGTTCGGTTACCTTGTTTTCCGGTGGAATGCTGCCTGGAGGATGTGTTGCGGATGCTTTCCGCTCTACTTGGGAGGCCTGTGGGCTCATCAACACAAACCCTCAAGAGAAAGGTGATGACCTATGCTTGCATCTGTGTTGAAATCGATCTTAGCAAGCCTTTGCCAGATGCTATAGATATGAGCACAGGCTCTTATTCTTGGGTTCAGCAGTTAGATTATGAGACTCTACCTTTCTGATGTTGGCTATGTCACGAGTATGGTCATCTGCAGCGTAAATGTACTAGATATAAGCCAGATGCACGCCAACCTCACTAATCTGACTCGAGCCTAGATAGGGTTGAGAAGGGGAAAGCTCCCATGATGGTCGAGGGTGAGGGTGCTGATGGGTTTGTCCCAGTTAAGACAAAGAATAGGAACCGAGGACAGAAGAGGCCATTACAGGAGCGTAAAGAGGGGGACTCATTCAACAGATTTGAAGTTCTAGATGACCTTGGCCATCAAGAAGTAAACCTGGGGTTTACCCCTTTGGATCAAGGTGCTTCAGGGGGGCTCCGGAAAGAGTAATTGAGAATCCTTCCCAGGCCTTGCTTGTGGTTGGAAGTCAACAGATGGAGATGGATCAACCTGTAGTGGCTCAGTTGGAAATCTCTTCAGGCCTTGAGGTGATCTCGGTTGCGGGGGAGGGGTCTCCACTAGCTCTGAATATGGAACCGGCTGGAGCTAGAAGTAATAAGCCCTCTGTTCACCTGGGGCTGCATCAGAAGGATATTAAGAAAAGTGCTTCAAAGAAGAGTTCAAAGGTGGGCAGAAAGAAAGATCTGGAGAAGATCAAATTGATGGGAGAGAACCTAGTTGAGTCAGGGTCAATGAAGACTTTGGATACTAACTTTTCCAACCCTCCTAAATGATTGTGCTTTCATGGAATGTGAGGGGCTTGAACAATGGCCCTAGACAAAAAGTTGTTCGAGATTTGATTAGGAATCATTCTCTTGATGTCCTATTTCTGCAAGAAACTAAACTTTCAGTGGAAAGTATGATGGGTCAGGTGCCTAAGCTATGGGGGTGAGGCGAGGGTCAATGTGTTGGGGCAGATGGTGCTTCTGGAGGTGTGGCCTGCCTTTGAAACCCATTAAGAGTTCGCCCGGTCTGGTGGGTTGCATCTAGATCCTCGGTATCCGGAGTTATGTCTAGTCTGGAGACTGGGGAACTTATCTTGTTTTCTAACATCTATGCCCCTACAGACTATCAGGGTAAGCAAAACTTATGGGCCTATATTTCAGGTGTGCAAAGATTGGCCCCCTTTCACCGTTAGATTATGGCAGGAGATTTTAATACAATCCTCGAGTTGAGTGAAAAGAAGGGGGGGTTATGAGGTTGGAACCCTCTTCCTACCTATTTCAGGATAATATAGCTTTGTTGCACCTTGTTGACATTAAGTCTGGCAATGGGTTGTTCACTTGGAACAATAGGAGGGTGGGAGATTTTTGGATAGCAGAGAGCTTGGATCGCTTTTTGGTCTTTAATTTTTGGATTGGGGGGGATTGGTTCACTAGCTCTGAGATTTTGGACTGGAGAGGGTCAGATC
This sequence comes from Cryptomeria japonica, assembly GCF_030272615.1. Classification (NCBI taxonomy): domain Eukaryota; kingdom Viridiplantae; phylum Streptophyta; class Pinopsida; order Cupressales; family Cupressaceae; genus Cryptomeria; species Cryptomeria japonica. The sequence continues at coordinate 13,578,312 of NC_081414.1, forward strand.
ATTGGCCCATCAAGTTGGTGTCTTCTTCAGCTTGGGTTGCTCGCTCACCTTCTTTCAAATTCCAACTTATGTGGCTTTGGGATCCTATCTTGCAGGATCTGGTAGCGGGGTGGTGGAGGAAAGGGAGGCCGGCCTTTGGCACAGCTATGTACTCTTTTGCCAAGCAGCTGCAATTTGTTAAGCTTCAGCTTAAGTGGTGGAACCGTCAGGGGTTCGGGAACATCTTTCATGCTAAGGAAGCTGCTCAGAGCAGGCTGAATGGGATCACCAATGAAATCAGAGAGCATGGGTTGTCCAAGGACTTGCTTAGGGAGGAGGACAGGGCTCTCAAGGTGGTGGAGGAATGGGAGCTTAGGGAAGAAATTTATTGGAAGCAGAGAGCTCATATTGATTGGTTGAAGGAGGGGGACAAGAACACTGCTTTCTTCTTCAACTCAGTGAAAGTGAGAAGACATGGAAACTCCATCCCTATTCTAGTTAATGACATAGGCAAGCAGTGCCTATCCCTGTAGGAGATTTCGAGGGAGTTGCTTCATTTTTTCCAGACCCTCTTCAGGGAGGACTCACAAAGGGACATGGTGGTGGAGAATCAGGTTCTTGCTTGCGTTCCCTCTTTGGTCACAGGGGAGATGAATGAGAAGCTTTTGTGTCCTATTTTGATGGAAGAGCTGGAAAGGGTTGTCTTTCACATGAGGAAAGGAAAAGCTCCTGGACCAGATGGGTTCCCAGTTGAATTCTTCCAAGAATTCTGGGATATTATCCAAGTTGATCTATTGGAGGTTGTCCAGGAGTCTCAAAGAAATAAGAAGATGCTGAGGGCATTGAATGCAACCTTCATTGCTCTTATCCCCAAATGTGAGGGGGCTGACCGGTTAGGCCAATTCCGACCTATCTCCCTCTGCAATGTGATGTATAAGATCATATCTAAAGTGATTGCAGACAGATTGAAGCAGTGTCTGGGGAATGTTATCTCTGAGGAGCAGAGTGGTTTTGTGGAAGGGCAACAAATTTTGGATGGTGTGGTTATTGCTACGGAAACCATTCACTCTATGGCATCATCCAAGGAAAAAGCTATGTCCATCAAGCTAGATATGGCTAAAGCGTATGATAGAGTTCGGTGGTCCTTTCTTTAGAAGATCCTCAGGGCTTTTCATTTTGCTAATGAGTGGGTCCAGTGGGTTATGAGTTGTGTTACGTCGACCTCATTCTTAGTGCTTATCAATGGTGACCATACAGAGTTATTTGGGGCTTCTAGGGGTCTTCGCCAAGGGGACCCCTTATCCCCATATTTATTCATTCTTATGGCTGAGGGTCTGGGAAGGCTAATTAAGCATAATGTGGGGTTAGGTGTTATTCAGGGATGGAATTAGGGTAATGAATTGCAACTGCAATCTCACTTGCAATTCGTGGATGATATGGCCCTGATGGGGCTGGCTCAAATCAGGGAAGCTACTAATCTGCATAAGGTCTTGGATGTTTATCTTGCGGCCTTGAGCCAGTTGATCAATGAGGATAAATCTTCAATCCTATTCTTCAACACTCCTGATGCCATTTAGAGAAGGATTGCCCTTATCTTGAGATTCCAAGTTGGTACTGCTCCCTTGATTTATTTGGGTATTCCTATTTCTCCTGGCAACCCTCCTAGGGAGACTTGGCAGGGTTTCTTGGATAAGTTTCGATCGAAGGTTGAACATTGGACTCATAGATGGCTATCCTTTGCTAGAAGGGTTCAGCTGATTCAGTCGGTGGTTCAGGCTCTTCCAATTTATCGTTGTATGCTTCATGTGGTGCCTAAGTGGTTCCTGAAGGAACTAGATTCTCTGGCTAGGCAATTTTTATGGGCAGGCAATCTCTCCACTTCCAAATGGAGTCTGGTCAATTGGGATTTGGTGTGTAGCCCGAAGTAGGCAGCGGGGCTTGGTTTAAGGCAGACAGTTCTTTTTGGGGAAGCACTCGTAGCTAAACTTTATTGGAGGTGGTGTGTGGAGCAGGATCGAGGGTGGGCCAGGATTCTGGCTAACAAGTATATGCAAAGGATCCTGAGGGAGGATATCCCTAGGTATCCACTGGAGGGAAAGGGCTCTTCAATCTGGAATACTCTCAAAAGGGGGGCCTCTCTCATTAAGGATGGACTCTTTTGGATATGCAGAAGGGGGGAAGAGGCCCTTTTTTAGTACGACTCTTGGGATGGTTATCCTCCCATTCTAGACCAGTTCTCTAACCTTGGGAGTCTTTGCCTGAGGTTTTTGGAGGCGGGATGGTCTAGGGTGAGTGACTTTAAGGTTACTTATAGGTGTGGTTGGCTGGAGATGGAGCGATGGAAGGTGCCTTCTGAGTGGCCGGTTGTTGAGATGGAGGAAGCGTGCGCTGAGCTGCAAGGCATTTTGGTGAGTAGACATTGTAGCTCCATTAAGAGTAGGGATGGGTTGGCTTGGCTTCCAAATCCTAAGGTCATTTATACTGTGGCTAGTGGCTACTGGGAACTGGTGAAACGAAGATTAGAGGGAAGAGAGGTGGTCTGGTGGAAATAGGTGTCGAATAAGGTTTCTTGGCCGAAGTGTAATTGTTTCACTTGGACTTTGGCTTGGACCAGATGTCTAACTTGGGATAATATCCGCAGGCGACAATTTTTGGGACCCTCTATTTGTGCTTTGTGTGGTTATGGGGAAGAAGATTCCTCACATCTGTTCTTTAGATGTCCCTTCTCCCAGCTTATTTGGCATTACTGGTGGGGGACATGGAAGCATCCTTGTGTCCACGCAGATTCTCTGGTTGAGTTCTGGAATAGGTTGGGAAGACCTCCTATCCTATCCCCCTTCCCCCAGACTGTCTGGTATATTGGGCCCATCTTCATTCTGTGGTAGATATGGCTTGAGAGGAACAGGAGGATCTTTCGGGAGGACAGACTATTTGTTCAACAAGTTTGGAATAGGATCATTGCTATGGTTCGGGAGACAGTGGAAGCTAAATGTGAGGTGAATTTTCCACTGAGTAGAGAGGAGATTGATTTGGTGAGTAGGCCTGGTCTGCAGGAGATGTCTTCTGGTTTAGCGTGTGTCAGGAGAGGTAGAGGGGCTATGAAGAAGGTGCAAAGGGCGGGAAGGTGGATTCCACCCTCAGAGGGGATTCTCAAGATTAATACTGATGGTTCTTCAAGGGGGAACCCAGGCCCGGCTGGAGTTGGTGGTGTTGGCAGGAACAGCAGGGGGGAGGTTGTGTTCCTCTTTTCGGTGCACAAAGGGTGGCAGTCCAATAATGTTATGGAGGGATGGGCGATTCTCTATGCACTAGAGAGGGCTTGGGAGAGGGGTCAAAGGAAAGTGATTTGTGAATCAGACTCACAAGTGGTTGTTAATTTGTTAAATGATCATAAGCTTAGCGGGATTCAGTGGCAGTTGGCTGGGATTGTCCAGCAGATTCTCCAATTCAGTACTTTAATGGAACAGGTGTCTTTCATCCACATCCCTCGGGAGTGGAACAAAGCTGCGGATTGCTTGGCCAAATGGGCATCGGATCATGATAGTGGCTGGAAAGTTGATGGTTGGGAGCTTCTTTCCAAGGAATACAGTCAGGACCTGCAGAAGATTCTTACGGAGGACAGGGATGGTTTTGAAGTTGGTTAAGATGGGGCTGGTCTTGTGGCCTTGGGCTGGGGCCTCTGGGCTCTGACTCTCTTTGTAATTCTTATGATTTTATGTCAATAAAGTTTTTACCACTTTATTCAAAAAAAAAATATTAAACCATAAGTTTAAGTTTTATCAATTTTAGTTTAAATGTCTTAGGGTTTAGAATAGGTCCTATGATTTTCATTGTTAGTAAATATAGTTTGGTTAAGGGTATTAGGTTTGAAAAATAAATTTAAATTTAGAAATAGAAAACAATGTAGAAAGGACATAAAATAAATATAAACAAGAATCCACCTATCTAATAATAGATAAAATTACCTTTCATGGATGCAGGTCAAAAATAGGTGTTGTTAAGGTTTCTAGATGTGGGAATGTACTTTGGAATGTTCTTTTTCTAATCATATTTTCCATGTGAATAGAGGAATAAATGAGTGCATATGATAAAAATAAATTAACACCTTTTAAGAATTCATACTCATTCCTAAATTAATACCCAATCATTTAGAAATGGGTATGATTTTGTAAATGCATAACATTCCTAATAGAAAGACATTTAGGAATGGGATCCAAAATGACATGCATGTCCCTTATGTCAGTTACATCAGGTAATGTCAACAATGTGTAATTATATTATATTATGTGATGATTGTGCCTTCATTAGGATTATCCCTCCATTATGTTAACGGTAGGCAGCATATATAAATAAGTTGAATGTAGTTATAAGGCTGTGTGTGGAGTATGATATTATATTTGAAGTCTCTTTGAGATATATTATGATTTGGGAAAAGTTGATGATGAAACCCTAATTTTTAAATCCTCACCTATATCTTCCAAATGATTGAGAGTTTTATATTTTTATTACTAAAATCGGAGGATAATATAAGGGACCTATAGTCCACAAAGAACATTTTAATGAACGGTTTATTTCATGGGTTATTATTATTTTATTTTTTTACATAAATTAATTTCGTCGGCTACAAATGATGAATTTCTTTTAAATATTTTTTACATTTCTAGAAATCTCATTAAAATTCATTAGGGGTCTATTAGTTGCATTTTTGGATTTTAGGTTGGCCACATTAATGATTGATTGGGATAGTGATATATTGTAGAGAAGTACATTTAATGAAAGATTTTATTTTCTATACCCTAGTCTTAATTGATATTCCTAAACTTGATGGAAGTGGAGATACACTAGAATGGTGGAACCAATATAAGAGAATTTGTAGTTGCAAAATAGGTTTTATTCTATTCATAAATATAGAAACTAGTCATTGCATAATAGTAGTTATTCTTTGGATGAATTATAATAGGTATTCTAGATATATGAGCATGGAAAAGAAAAAAAAGAAGAAAAAGAATATGAAGAAAAATGAGACAAAGAAGGACAAGAAGGTTTTAAAAAGGAATAAAAAGAGAGAAAGAAAGAGTATAAATGATATGTACATGAACATGTACTTTAATTATAATGAAGAAAGATTCAATCCTTCAATTTAAAGAATGCATTCAAAAGTCAAAATTTATTCCTACATCATAACACCAAGTAGATGAAATTAGTAAGAAATTATAAATACAAACAAAAAAAATAAAAATTAGTTAAATAGTAAAGAAAAAACATTCATATCAATTTTTTTAAGGTTTAAAACTCTTCATACCAAGAGAAGTGTCAATTATGTAAAAAATAAATTTGTTGGAGATATGCCAAATGAGGTCCCCTTTAGCTAAGAGCCAAGGTGTGAGGGGTATCCATTTTGCCAAAATTCCCCTGAGGCCCAATCTTGTTGTCATCATTTATGGTGTCAGGGCTTTGCACTCAACAAGATTCGATTCCCTATGGGCTCAATTAGAACCTTTCAACTTCACCACCAAACCAGACCCATTGACAATTATGTATTTTTTGTGACATTATTTTATGATTGTATAATATGCATGATTGAGATAAGTAAGTGCAAGGTTATATTATTTTAAGGATTAAATCTTTTAAACACAATTAAAAAGTGGTGAGAGAAAGAGGTTAAGAATGGTACTAGTTTTCCACTATCTTCACGAGCTTCGGACAATGTGAAAAGCAAACAAAACCAAAATAAAATAGGGAAGGTGTGAGTGTGATCATGATAAGTTTTTGTAGCATGCTTGTTATGCATATACAGCTAAGGATGTTTAATTTAATGGTTCACCATGTGACACATGGTTGCTTCTTTTCCACAATATATCTTTCATAAAAAATTATAATCTTTCATTCATATAACCCAGTCTAACCACTATGCGGAGGCCAGCGCTGCCCACATTGGGTTACACATGGCTAAAAGAGAAGGCTTTAGAAAATTCTGGTTAGAGTCTGACTTGCTAAACACTGTCAACTGTCTGAATGGATGCACGGATCCTAGCTAGATGACAGCTAATCTGATCAAGGATTACCGAGAAATAATAAATGAGCTGGTTTATTTCAAATTTTTGCATGTATACCGGGAAGACAACAAAGCGGCGGATCTACTGGACAATCTGGTGGTGGGATACGTGGCGACTAAATGGTGGAGCAGTAGGGATTCATTCCCCAAAAACCTGTACGATTTGGCTCATGATGATTATGCCCACCTGCGTTAATCAATGATCTTTAATCATGATTTCATAGAGTTGATGGGGAAATGACTCTTTTTTATTTTCCCTAACCGAAGATCTAGAAACTTCCTGGTGACTGGATTTTCTGTCTTATAGTGTGGCCCTTCTTTTGCTACTGTTTGGAGACTTTTTTGGTATGGCCCATTTCCTACGACTGTTCGGAGACTTCTCTGGTGTGACCCATTTTTTGCTATTCGACGACCATGAGCATAAAGGGTGGGGACAAGAACAGGCAAGAACCATCTACTTGCGAGAAATGGAAGAAAAATAAGCATGTGTGGCAGGAAGTCGTTGATGGGGGAATCATCCCCTTTTTGGATAGACTTTATGGCCCTTCTCCTCTACTCATGGAGTCCTTTGTCAATGGGTGGAAAAAAGAGATCCTGAGGGCTTATGGAGCCGAGTATCAAATTGATGAAACCCTGGTGGCAAAGGTCACTAGTTTGGCGACGAATGACAGTAGATTTTATAAAGACAGGATGAATGGGGAGGAGGACTTGATGAGTTTCTTCGACAAAGATAAGGAGTGCTCTAGAGTTACCAAGATGGTTGATGGCGACTACAATAGGAAAGATCTTATGGCTCCCTGGATAGACATGGCCGAGTTCATCATGAGGTATATTACGCTCAATGGCAGATATGTCAGCATCTTTCCTATCATTTTACCATTTAGAATCATTTTAGGCATGGTAAAATCATCTCTGTTCTTTTCTATTTGGCCTCCTCTCTAGAAAATAGCCTGGAAAAACATTTGGAGAATCCAAACAATCCTGTTCTCCATGAAGGGCTTATTATGCTCATGATGGAGAATGCTAAATCCCTTGAAGTTGTTCCCTCTCTAACCGAGAAAGGCCAATAGACTAACATCCAGGATGTCTCTGACTCAAAAATTGATTTGGAGGATAGTGGGGGTGCCATTCCTTTTGATGACCCTGATTATAAACCTGTGGAAGAAGGACAGATGATGGTCAGCCCTGGAACATTTACTAGTAAGAATCCTCCCAGATGGGTGGCCAGCAAATATAAATCCACTAACAAACTGATATCTAAGGTCGAGCCCCTTTCCAAAAAGAAGAAGCTTGTGACAAAGGACTATGGTCCGAAGAATTCAGATCAGGATTTTAAACTAGACATCCCAATCAACATCCTGAAAGAAAAATAGGGGACCATGGCCAAAGAAGAGAAAGTGGGATACAGAGGGCTGGTAATTTGATGAACCTACTTATGGAAGCTACCAAAAGCTAGGAGAGCTGTTGGAAGTGGGTGGAGTGAGAAATTGACACCCTCAAAGTGGGGGTTAAAGAGATTTTTGATATCTTCACTACCTCCCCTGAGCCCAGCAAATCTGAGAAACTCATGATTATGACCCAGAAGCTCTCCTAGGACGTCGAGGTAATGAAATGCAATCATGAACAAAGAATTGAAAGGGTGGAATAGTCTATGTGTCTCTTTTGCTTTCATGACTGTTTGGGGGTGATCCCCTATTTTGTTGATGGTTCATCTCTATTTGGCTGATGGTTGGATTTTGTAAAACTTTTGGTTTCAGGTCCATGTAAAACCCGTTTATCTTTATCAAAAACTTGGTTACACAAGATGCATTCAGTGAAGCAATCAACCTCATAACATAACCATATAAATGATTGAAGCCAATTGAGGTTTAAACATGAGTATTTGACAAGATAATAAATAGAGTAACATTACAATTTTTCATTTTATAACAATTTAATTTAGATTGTGTACTTCACAAATTTGAATTAATGATTCTTAATGATTAACATTCTATTAGATAAATGATTAATGACTCTTTTTCAATGCAATACTAGTTTTATATTAGGATAAATAGGTTTTGAGGGGACCAGAAACCTCGTACAACAAGTTTTGAAGGGACTTGAAACCCTCAAATTTTTCATGGATTTGAAACCAACAAAGGGACACTACCGAAAGATATATCAAACACAAACAGCAGCATAGCCACAAACACAAATAAAAGATCAAACTTTACATAAGTTGTGGCAAAAAGGCTGAAAAAAATAGAGCAACCACAACCAAACCAATGCTAGCTAATCCACAAGGATAAACCAATACAAATCAAGCTAGCAAAAACAACATATCTAGAACACTTAAAGATCTAAAAAACAAAACATGAGGGTTTATCAAGCACCCACAGCCAACAAGAAGGGTTTTCCCAGGCTCCCTTAACCTGTAAAAGAGTCTCCAAGCCACCAAAGGAAAAACCTAAATGTAACCAAAAACAAAAACTAGCCAAACTTGACCCTTGAAAACTGCCAGCATCCAGCCTATCCTTGGAAAGAGCAAAAAACATAGGGCTTTTCTAGGCTCCCTCAACCTTGAAAGTGCATTTTAAGGCTCCCACAACCTAGCAGGGTTTTTCCAAGAACCCATAACCTTCACCCCATCTCTCCACAAGGGGAAAGAAAGAAAACCCAAGACCTAAAATAGCATAAAACACCAAGCAAAAAAAAAAACCCCTCAACCCACAAAACAGATTGGGATATAGGGTCATGATAGGTAACCCAAGATCTTCTATGAAGAACACCATGAGAGTAATGGTAGGTCACTGCCACCCATCAAACGAACAAAAGCAGATGAAGAGATCCTTCACCCCATCTCTCCACCTCCATAGGAAAGAAATCCACCTCTATAGGATAGGAAAGAAAGTAGACCGACAACCCAGAATGTCCAATCTTAGCATGCAGAAGTCGAACCACTCCATCCCTCCTAATCTCCACCTCAATAGGAGAAAGGGCCACCTCAAATAGACATAGAGGAGAGTAGCCTGAAAACCCATACACATCTCTCATAGTGTAGCACAGAAGCAACCTCTCCACCTCTAGAGGAGAGCATCCCAACACCAATAAGGCAAAATAAAACCCAACAAGAAGAGCATAAGCTATCAACATCATAGATGAATCCATAGGAAAACCAAGGCTCTGCTTACACCAGGGGCTAGAAACAACCAATAGAACCAAAAATCCTCCAAGATCATGAACCAAAGCCAACTTCAAGCACCTAGTCAGGATAGAGAACTTCTAGTGCTAGCAAATGAAAGCAGGGGAGAACAAGAAAAGAAGGGCGTAAGAGATAGCACCCACAACGATGCCACCAACCCTACTCCCCTCCCCACTACCCTCCCCCCGAACCACGCCCCGTGGCACACCCTAGAAACCATGTAGGACAAATCCCCCAAGGAGGAGACCACCAAATGCAGGACACAAATAGATGAAGCCCCACTAGCCACAAAGCCACAAAGGTCCAACCGAAAGAAACAACTGCAAATCCTCGAGGAAAACAACCCAAAAACAACAACCAAGCCAAGAACAGGGGCTGACAATCCATTCCCACTAGAAAACAAACTTCAGAGAACACATACCTATTAGCAAATGACACTCATCCAATGGATATTGATGCTTGATTAATGGTTTAGGGCTATCATTGATGGAAACTCTCTTGTAAATCTTATCTGGTAATCACAGATTTTGATAACTGGGAGTTATTGTGGTCCGGTAACCAGTAATCTGGCTCTGCTATTTCAGGATAAACAATGCAGTTTTAGTCTGGAAGCTTTCTGGTGATTGTGGTGGTGAGATTCGTGTATGGGGTGATAGGGCCAACTTGTGGAAGTCATTTTGACATCATTTGATGGATCCGCATATGTTTTGATGATCCGGTTCAAGTTGACTCATGATTACACATTACACTATAGGCCAACTTGATAATTGTTTATTTTATGATTGCAGATATATAAGACCGATGAAGAATATCTTTTTGGTGTGTGCTATGAAGTGATATAAGCGAATTGTGATCAATAAATCTTTTTGGCGTAGTTTTACATGCGCTTTCTTGATCTGGTAGCTGACTAAGACATAAAATAGAGAAAAGTAGCAAAGGTAGTACAGTCAGACTTTATGCACTTAACCGGAACTCATCCAGGCATTGTTTGATGCTATTTTGGAGTTCAATAATTTTAATTCATCATTGTAAATAATTTGTAAGGCAGTGAGCCTTCCAAATTAATTTATCTTGAGTTGTAAGCTCTAGGCAGTGTACCAGAATACTAGTGCATTCCCCTTTTGTAATATTATTTTGCTACTAGCCATAGTAGAATACTATTGTGGCTTCAAATCCCATCGTGGCTTTTCCCATTTGGGTTTCCATGTAAAAGTCTTGGTGTTATGATTTTGTGGTTAATTATCTTGTGTTTCTACATTTTACTTTCTTGCATATGCTTATGGTGGTTTGAGATTAAGTCAGAAAATTTGTTTGTCAGTAGATCATTGATTCACCCCCCTCTCAGTGATCCTTGATTCCAACAATTGGTATTAGAGCGTAGTTCCTCCAAGGAAGCCTAACCACTTGAGGAAGGTCTGGGAGATTGAATCAATGGATTCTGGTTTTTAGAGACAGCTTTGTGTCGCACTTGAGGATCTTGATGCAGCAAGAAATGAGATAAGCTCCTTAAAGAGAAACTTGAATGCAACTGAAGACTTCATTAATGATTTGAAAGATCGGGTCAACACTTCAAGAGACAAGAGGAAAGAACTGATGGACAAGCTGAATGAGAAAGAAGATCAAAGCATGGAAAATCAGGACAAAGTCAATGAATGTGACAAGATTGCTAGAGAGGATGTTGTATTGAAGAATGAAATCCAATCCATTGTGATGAAGTTGACTAAGGAGATTGAAGACCGAAAGAAGAATGAAGAAAGTTTGACTCAATCATTAAAGGACAGAGAAGATGAATGCTTCAGGATTACCTATGAGAATGATCAGTTGAAGCTTGAGTTGACACAATCAAGGAATAATGGTCAATAACTTGAGAGACAGATTATTGCCCTAAGAGATGAACTTGAAACTACAAATGATTACAAAGACAAATTCAATGCTAGCTCAGCAAGGCTTGATGAGATGTTGGAAAGTCAGAGACATGGAAAAGGCATGCAAGGACTTTGATTTGAGAAAGGTGAATCCTCTAGATCTAGGCAAAGCAATGCAAAACCTAATCATAAGAAGAGAAAGAATCCTCCGGTAAGACAACCTAATGCTCATAAATTCAATGGTAGATGTTTTACTTGTAATAAATTTGGTCATATGCCGAATCAATGTAGAAGTAGGATGAATGATGGAATGAACAATGTGAACAATGGTCCTACCTTTACCGGTCAATGTTTCATATGCAATAATTTTGGTCACAAGTCAAACATGTGTAGAGCAGTAATGAATAACTTTCAGAATAAGAGATGTTATGCTTGTGGGATGTTTGGACATATCTCTAACTAGTGCAAGATGAGACAAAATCAGATGAATTTCAGACATATGCAGAGAAATGTTGTTTGTCATGCATGCAACAAAACCAGTCACATTGTAAAGTATTGCAGAAGCAAGAATAATGATCTAGTAAACAAAGGCAAATCAGATGAGAAAAGTAAAGTGAAAGTAGAAGAGATCAAAGACAAGCATGAGAATATGTGGATTAGAAAAGATGAATGCAAGGCAGACAGTGGATCTGCACCTGAATCCGGTGCAAGATCTTCATCTGGTAACTAAGGCATTTGGCCTTAGTGGGTGGCATCTTCATGCACAATCTTACAGAACCCCCTGGAGAGATCTGTGATCAATCATGGTTGATTACAAATGATTATTCGAAATTCTTCATATCAATCTTGGAATCCAGTTGAATGGTTTATGCTGAGCAAGGCATCCAATTGAACCTTATCAATGCATTTATATCAACTTAAAATTAGGGTTTGTAAGGTTAAAAAGGGATAATGTGAATCATTTCTCACATTGAGAGCGAAGAGTTAAAGCAGCAGAGCGAGATGAACCAGTTTCCAAGGCAATCAAATGCTTCGAGGTGATCCAACAAAGACTATTGTGCATCCGTCAAGAATAACAGGTATTTAAAGAAGCATATTTTGAACCCTAAATTTCTTGAAATGGCATATTCTTCTTGTAGACACCTAAAAATGGTCAACGCTTGCGAGGTCATACTTTAACATTTGCGCATTGCCTCATTTTAGGTTTTTGCGTCGCATTAACATTTCTCCTATGTCACGCACTTGGTTTTTATCATTTGCGAACATCGAGTCATTCTTCTACATTCTTCCTTTGTCTTGTGTTTGAATTTGGTCTTGTCGACAACAATCTTCAGTCATGATTTTGATCAATTTTATCCTGCTGCATCAATGTGCATGCTTATTTGTCATCATTTTGGACATCGTCAATCCTAATTAAGGTTTTGTCCTCTTATCAATCTTATCATCAATCTTATCATCAATCTTATCATCAATCTTATCATCAATCTTATCATCAATCTTATTATCAATCTTATCATTTTGGACATCGTCAATCCTAATTAGGGTTTTGTCCTCTTTTCAATCCTGTCAATCTTGCGATCAATTTCTCATCGATCGTTGTCCTCTTATCAATCTTGTCGATTTATCATCAATCCTTCAATCTTGTCATTTTAATGATCGATTTGTCATCGATCGTTGTCATGTTCGATCTTGTCATTTGGCGATCGATTTGTCATTGTTCCTCGTCAATTGGCGCATTTTTCAGTCAAATCGTTTATCGCATCGGTCATTTATCAATCCAAAATCAAATCAAATCGAGTCAATTATCTTTCAAGACCTAATTCGTCTTCTAGGGTTTTATGATTTATTCATTTAACCTAATTTGTCATTTCTTCCTCTAGGATTACTAAATTATTTATTAATCCTAGGTCTTCTCATTACAATTAAATCTTTATTTAATTGGCTAATTATTCTTCCTCTTGTAAATTAATTAATAAATGAAAAATTATTAATTAATTTACCTAATTTCTAATTCCTAATTTTCCTCTTTTTCAATTTTTCTAATTTTCTTAATTTCTAATTTCTTTTCCCTCCTATTTCATCTCCTAATTCTATGGGAATGACATTTCAATTTGTCATAATTTGTCATAATTGACAATCAATCAATTTTGACATAGAATGTGTCATATTTTGTCATAAATTATCAATCAACAAATTGTGCATAGAAAGTGCATAATTTGTCATAATTTGTCATATTGATTTGCAATTTCCATTTGAATTGGATCATGCTAATCTTGTCATTTCTCCAATTTCTCTATAAATTGGATGATTTTCTACAACCAAGCCCTAATTTTTGCGAATCCTTAATCAGACTATTGAATTTACACTTCGAGTATTCTTGTGTCAATGTCAATCTTGCTTTCACAATTAGGTGTATGCACTTGAAGGTGAGATCCACAACAAACCTATTTGGAGAAGAAAGAAGAACAATAGAGCCACATGAAGGAGCATTTGAATCCCATCTTTGGTTTGCATGATCTTTGCTTTTGAATGTTTTATTTCATGTCTCTATTGAGTGTGCTTAGGATTAGATCATTGCAATGTGTGTTTGTGATTGAGCTAATAATGATTAATATGTCTTTATATATATTGCTTTAATGATTCCTATTTCCTATGCTACATTAATTGGTGAACCCGACATGAACACTAACCTTCTAACCTCTTTATGGTGTTTTGAGTGCTCTCAAGTTGATTTGCAGGCCAAAAAAAACCAAAAACAGGGTCGTGCAGGGTTTTCTGGAGACTTCTGCGCTTGTGTCAGACAACCTGCGCCTGTGTTATGCATTCTGCGCTTGTGTTGAAGACATTTTGTGCCTGTGTCATGACTTCTGCGCTTGTGTCATGACTTCTGCGCTTGTGTAAAGTCCAGAACAGAGGTAAAAAATGCAGTTTTTACTTGAAATTTGTTGTGTTTTTGCATTCTGTTTTCTGTGCTTTTGATTTTGGTACTAATTATCTGTGCAGAATCTTGGCATACGCATGGCAAAGACAATAAATCAAACTACTAACACACTTTGTGCAGATTCAAAAGTCAAAGAATAAGTGTATCAAATTTCTAACTTGGGTTTTTTGTAGGTTGCCTTGGAGAAACAACCAAACTTTGTGTTTGTGATTTTTAATTAGGCACCTAGTGATTTTTTTAAATAGGTTGGAATGAACATTTGTTTGCTTTGATTGTTGAGTATGACATTGGAGTAGGAGAGTATGCTCTCATCCTTCTTAGGGTGATCAGAAATCTAGATCTTCGATACCATGCTTGTATTGTTGATTGTGTGTCACATTTAGAGGGCCTGCCTTCCCGACCACTTTGCTTTTGCAAGCAAGTGATAATCGTGAGAAGGGGATGACCCAAAGTGAGTATGGCTAGAATTCCTTGGCATTCTAACTCACTATAAAAAAATACCCGATGAGCGAAAGCTTTGAAGGAAGTATTATGTGGGAATTGCAGTTACTTGGGAAGTGATGACCCTTGGACTCTTTTTCATATCAACATCTAAGTAGGGCCTCTTGGTCTAAATCATGCTTGCACGACTACATTTGTTTGGTATCTTGATGGGCTTAATGTCTCAATCACGCTTGCATGACATCAAGGAGTAACGCTTAACAGAAATCCTAACTAAACACCTTGTTTTAGAGGCCAAAAACCCTTCTAGTTGCTTGAGAAGGACAAATTCGGATACTTGGAAGAGATACTAAGTTCGCCATGGGGAGATTTCCATGGGGACTGATGCTTGGCTGCCCTGAGAAGTGAGTGCCGTGGAGGGGAGCCCGTGGGGTCAAGCATCTATGTATTCTCCTTGAATCCCATAATGAGTCTACCTCTCAAGTACCTAATGTCTTTGCCTACCATAAGAAATGTGGAAATAAGCATGATTGTCTTGAGTCTATGTTAAAATATCTTGTCTTATTTGCTTGTCAAAAGTTGAATTGCATCCCATTTCAAAACAAGGCAAATTGATCCAACATAAGTTTAAACACAAGAGACATTCATCCAACAAAAGTCTATTAAGATTCAAAACTTATCTTCAAACATGGTTGTCAAATATTGTTCAAAATCTTGTCTCAACATTCATGTCACTTACATTTAAGTTCATCCTAGGTTGCATTTTGCAAAGTCATTGTCAAGTACCAAGGTTAGTTTTCACCTAAGTCATATTCCTTTGCATATCAATAAGAGTCATTCATTTGCATATGTTCTCTTGCATTAAAGTCATATCATTGTCATACATTGCTTACCCTAAGTCTCTTCATTAAGCTTAAGTCATTATCATATCATAGTAATTGTCCTTTTGCATATAGTACCAAAGTTAGGTTTTGTCATACTTGAGTAATCCAAATCTTTGATAAACCCTAAGTCATTGTTAAGAAGTCTAGACCTTATCAAGTCTTTTGTCCTTTTGTCATCAATATCATTTCGTCAAACCTAGCTTAGTATCCAAGCATATAGGGGAGACATTGTCATCTTGTCCTTTGTCAATTAAGTCCTTTTGTCCTTTGAGGTCTAGACATCATTTCAATTTCCTAAAGGTCTCTTTTAGATTTGCATTCATAAGTTTGTCAAAATCTTCAAAAACAACCAAAAACATAGATTGCATTTTCATCTATTTAGTTTGCATTTAGTTGCATATCACATATTATTCTTGAAAAATTCCAAAAAAAAAACAAAACATTGCATAAGTGACATGCCTGTTGAGACAAGATCAAGATCTAAGAAGATGAGCGAACCAATGTATCAACCCATGGACAACATAGCAAATTTGCAGTTTCAAACTAGTCAAACAGTGCAAGTTGAAGGTTCATCAAACACATCTCTACCACCATATGGAACAGTTCAACTTGGACCACCACCATTATATGAACCAGTGTTTGTACCTATGAAACCAGGACAAGGGAGTGTCCCACCAACTCCAAGAGGAAATGCACCTTTCAATTGGAATCAGTCCAGCTTGCAACAGGAAATACAAACATTGTATGAAGAACCAACTCTCTCACAAGGATTTGGTTTGGGTCAAGGCATTCACCAAGAAACAAATTCAAATATTCAACCAGACTCTTCATCTGATTCTGATGATTCAGATGATATTGACATGTTCCTTCAGAATCCAAAGATAACAAAAAAGATGGATAAGCTCTTGAGTAAAGTCTTTAAGATGTTTCCACAAAAATATCTTAACATGATGAGTAATGTGACCTCTTCAAACGAACAAGTCAATGTGCAAAAACAACAAAGTGGTGAGTTGTTAAGTTTCTCTCCACATCCAACTGAAGAAAATGTGCAACCTGAAACTCAGCCTACCTTAATGAGTAAACGTGCTTCAAAGGCATTGACAGTGACTATTCCTCAAAAGTCACCATTTGAGACCATAAATAATCCACTATTCAATGTAACACCTGCAACACAAGATCAAACAAGGACTATGCAAATATTGACAAATATCCCTCAACAAGAAGTAGTTCCTAATATGCATAAAATTGGATCAACATCTAAGATACAAGAAAGCTTCACAACTGGAATGCCTAATATCAATAATGTCCAAAGCAATTCCACGATGCAAAAAAGTTCTTATGTCCCGTTAAATTCAATATATTTGCCAAACACTATTGCGACAGATCCTTCGATAATGGCGACACAAAGAGCTACGGATAGTGGTTTGTACCAACAACAATTGTTGCAACGATTGAATAATATACAAAAGGTACAATCGAATGTGCAAACAAATGATGTGCAACAACAACAATATCGCATTCGACAAGAAATTGCAGCTCCTTCGGCACCATTACAAGTTAACGCAAACTTGCAACCATCACAATGGATTGGACAAGCAACACAACAAGTTAATGCAAGTGCCATACCCCATCCTAAGGAGAAGCAACGAAAACCATCTAAACAAAGTTTTTTACAATTGATGGGATATACACCACGACAACAATTGGCACAAAGTCAACAAATTCCTATTTGTCAACCTCAACACCAACATGTGCCTCAATATGTGCCAAGGCAAGCAAGCTATTCTACTTCACAACCGCAAGTGGCGCCTATGCAATATCAACAACCTACTCAATTGCAATATCAACCTAGGCTCCAAGAAGCACAACAACAAGGTCAATATCAAGGCATAGCACAACCGCAACAACAAGAGATGTACCAAGAACTTTATGTGCCGGAAACGTCAAAAATGCCCATTGCAGAGTATCAACAACCGATCAAAAATGCGATATATCAACAAAGAATACCAACTGGGATTAATGATGGACCTCTAAAATCTGATACAATTGCGCAACAACTTGAGAAGTTGCAACAAAAAGTTGATGCATTAGAAACTAAAGGAATGAAGAAGTTGTATACAGATCAAGATTTATGTCCTAATCCATTTGACAAGAGTGTATACATGCCTCCATTCCCTAAGCATTTTGAGGCACCTAACTTTGAGAAATATAAAGGGAATGGCAATCCAAAAGATCATATTCGAGCATTTTTTGCGGCATGTACGGAAGTGAGCTATGAAGAGACATATTTAATGCGATTATTTGCACGAAGTCTCACGGGACAAGCCATGGATTGGTATTCACATCTCCCAGGAAATATAAAGACTTGGTCGGAATTGGCTCAAAAGTTTTTATCTCATTTCGCGTTTAATATCGACAGTGACATGACTATGTCAGATTTATGCAATACCAAGCAAAAGCAAGGTGAACCATTAGTGACTTTCTTGCAACGATGGCAAAGCTTGTATAGTCGTTCTTCTCTCGATATACCTGAAGAACAGCAAGTGAATCTGTTTATCTAGAATTTGGTCCCAGAAATGATGTATGAGCTAAAATTGAAAAGTCCTAGTACTATAGAGAAACTCATTAAGAAAGGAATGAGCATTGAAACGGCTCTTGTAGCTAAAGGAATTATCAAGCTCAATAAAGATAATGACAACACAAATTATTCAGGGGATAGAAACAGATTTTGGTATAAGAACAAGAATGTCACTAATGATGGTGTTGTTGATGCGAGAGCGGTGAATGCAAATCAACCCCCATTCACAATCAAGAAAATGAGTGTTCCTAACATGTCAACTATGGAACAAAATCAAGCACCAAGGAACAATGTTGCTCAACAGCCGCAATATCAACAACATGCTCAACAGTCGCAATATCAACAGCATGTTCAACAGCCGCAATATCAACAACATGCTCAACAACAGCATGCTCAACAATATAATCAACAACAAGGCCAACAACAAAATCAACAACGCAAACCCTTCCGATCGCGGGATGGGCCCCCTCGACAGTTTACGCCATTGGGAGAGCCTATCGAATCAGTAATGAAGCAATTAATACAAGCGAAATTTATCAAGCTACCAGATATTAAGGCAGAACCAGCGGTAAAGCCGCATTGGTGGAATGATAATGCATACTGTGAGTATCATCGGTCTAAAGGACATAAAACTGCTTCCTGTTTTCAATTAAAACACATGATTCAAGATTTATTAGAGAAAGGAGTAATTGAGGTAGATCCACCCCATCCGACCTCCAATGTTGATCATACCATTTTAAAAACTCCTTTGCTGGATCATGACAAGGGTAAAGCGTCTTCTTCCAACTCTGCTCAAATGGCCAATTATGCAAATACCGGTTATCACAATGTTATTAATTGTTTTATGCATCAAATGAGTATGTCTCCACCTTGAGAATAAAAGGACAAGATCCTTCTTGCACGGTTACCACTCGTCGATCCAAAATAGTCTTGAAAGGAGCTCCTGCAGCTCCTCCCAAACCAACTCCTGCAAGTCAGTATAATCTTTTGGATCATCTAGGAAAAACACCTGCACAAATATCCATTCTAGAGTTGTTGAAAATGTCTCCCATGAATCGTGCAGTCCTAGATAAAGCTTTGATTGAGTCCACTATCCCAACAGATATTGATGTTGACCAATTTCAAGCGCGGATTGGACATTTAGCTGTTTCCCAAAGTGTCGCATTTTTTGATAGTGATATCTCATCTGATAAGCTCCCTCATAACAACCCTTTGCACCTAGAAGTCTTTGTCCATAATTGCAAAATCCGGCGAGTCTTGATAGATGGCAGAGCGGGTCTTAATATCTGCACCTTGAGAGTGGTCATTGGCCTCGGATATACAGAAAATGACATTGATGCTTCCAAAAGGATAACAATTAAAGCATATGATGATGCTGAACGCCCATCCAAAGGGATAATTACATTGCCTATCAGAGTTGGTCCAGTGACGGAAAATACTTTCCTACAAGTCCTAGACCTTGATCTCCCTTATAATATGATTCTTGGCCGTCCATGTATCCATGCAATGAAAGCAGTTCCATCCACATATCATCAATGTCTAAAATATCCTTACAATGGAACTGAGATAACAATTCCAGGAGATCCTAATCCATTTCAGTTCTGTGCTACCTTAAAGGATACTCCTCAGCAGCAAGTCCCAGTCAATAGAGAAGCCAAATCAGATGGTTATGTGGATCCCAATGCATTGTTAGATGCTGTCAAAGGAAAACTGAAGATACAGGACCAAGGGTGTGGAGAATATTCAATGGACCAAACATTCCTCATTGGGAATTTGCCGATGTCTCCAAAATCATATGGAAAACCGCATTTATTGCAAAAGGAACCCAAGGTCATTATTCAATATCAGCCTCCCACTACATTTGCAAGATGGGGAGAACTTGACAAAGAAACTGTAGATGATGATGTCATAGATTGGCTCTATAAGGATCCAACTGAAACCCCACCTATCAAGTTGCCAGTGGAATTGTATGGCAAAGGATTTACTATGCTGCAAAAGAAAGGATATGATGGCTGCAGTGGCTTAGGCCTGAACAACAATGGAAGGCTAGAACCTGTCATACCCATGAGGCGACCCCCAACTTTAGGGTTAGGTTTTGTACCATTACGAATTGGATCCACATCTATCAAAATGTCCACGTGTCGAAAAGGGCGTGATTCTGATGATGAAATAACACCTGAGGATACCCAACCCGAGACTGACTCTAATGAATGGGAGTGGAGTTCTTTTTCTTCTAGCTCCTATGCCCTGGACAATATCTTCATTGACCTTGATAATTTGCCTATGGAGGAAAAACATGAAATAACTCCTCTTCCTAAAACATGTCCTCATGCTTGGATAGAGTCATTTTGGGATCCAAGCTCCGAATCCAATACAAGCAGTTCGGATAGTGACACCACAGATGTTCACATTTTTACCATATCAGCCCTCTCTATCCTTACAACTGATGATGACATGCCCCTCATATATCCCCAACTTATCCAATATGACCAACAAGAACCGCTCATGTTGGACTGTTTTCAAAATGACGAAGCAATTGTAGAACTCCTGGGACTACGGGAAGGCGTACCACAAGGCGATCATAAGGCAGGATTTGCTATCGACCTGGATTCCACAGCATATTTTGGGGAGTCAACTCCCTCTTCCAGTCATGAAAAAGAAAAGAAAAAAGAAAAAAATCAAAAGAATAGATCTTTGAGTGAAAACCGTAAGGCACTCTCTGATCCTACAAAAGTAAAAATAAAAGACGTACCTGCGGGCGAAAACCTTTCTGAGGCGCCCAAAGGTGGAAGAGTGGACGTACCCCTATCAATTCAGGACAAATCAACCTTGCTTGTGGAAATGACCGAGGAAATCAATTTGGGTACACCTGACAATCCTAAGGTCATTCATTTTGTTGCTTCTCTATCAAAACAAGAAAAAATAGATTTTGTCAATTTCTTTCTAGAGAAGAAGATCAGCTTTGCATGGTCCTATGCAGATATGCCTGGCCTCGATCCAGAGTTAGTCCTTCATCATTTGCCATTGAAAGCAGATGCCAAGCCTGTTAAACAAAAGCTTAGAAAGATGCATCCTCAGGTGGCTCTTTTGGTCAAAGTGGAATTAAAAAAATTACTAGATGTGGGCTTCATCAGACCCATTGATTATGCAGACTGGATTTCAAATCTAGTACCAGTTAGCAAAGTAACTGGGGGCATCAGAATCTGCACAGATTTTTGAGACCTCAATAAAGCATGCCCTAAGGATGATTTTCCATTGCCAAACATAGACATCATAGTGGACATGACAGCTAGATATGAGATGCTTTCACTAATGGATGGTTTCTCCGACTACAACCAAATCCGTATTGCACCTGAAGATCAACATAAGACCGCATTCACATGTGCTTGGGGCACTTATTACTGGAATGTGATGCCCTTCGGTCTCAAAAATGCAGGTGCAACATATCAAAGAGCAATGACGACAATTTTTCATGATTTCATGCACACTTTGATGGAGGATTATGTTGATGACTTGTTATGTAAATCTGTCACCAGAGATAGTCATCTAGCCATCCTGGGCCCAATCTTTGATAGAATGGAGACCTACAAACTCAGGCTCAATCCAAAAAAGTGTGTCTTTGGTGTTATAGCTGGCAAATTACTCAGATACATTGTTTCTCACCGAGGCATTGAGGTCGACCCCGCCAAGGTCAGAGCAATAATGGATATGCCTCCACCTTCAAACCTCCGGCAATTAAGGAGTCTGCAAGGAAAGCTCCAGTCAATTCATCGCTTCATAGCTCAGTTGGCCGACAAATGTCATCCATTCCAACATCTACTACACAAAGGTGTCGCTTTTAAATGGACTGAGCAATGTCAATCAGCCTTTCAAGCTCTCAAAGACTATTTGCTGTCACCGCCTATTCTAATGCCTCCTATAGAAGGAAAACCCTTTTTATTATATATCTCTGCAACTGAAATAGCATTAGGAGTTCTCTTGGCTCAACAAGATGAGAATGGCAAAGAAAGAGCTATTTATTATATCAGCCGGACACTGGTTGGTTATGAATTAAATTATTCAACTATTGAGAGGGCATGCTTAGCAGTGGTATTTGCAACACAAAAGCTCCGACATTATATGCTAAGCCACCAAACATTGTTGGTTGCAAAAATTGATCCCTTAAAATATTTGCTTAGCTGAGCAGCTTTGACAGGTCACCTAGCAAAGTGGGTCATGATCCTCAGTGAATTTGATATTGAGTAGATGGAGCGAAAGGCGATAAAGGGACAAATCATAGCAGATCAACTTGCAGACGTTCCTATTTCTGACGATCATCCCATGTTGACCGATTTTCCAGATGAATCAGTCTTTGCTCTCACACCATCTAATGAATGGAAGTTATACTTTGATGGATCCCATACCAAGTTTGGGTCCGGAGCTGGTATTCTGTTTGTCACCCCTCAAGGTGACGCTATTCCAAAGTCCTACAGAATAACTTTCCATTGTACCAATAACATTGCAGAGTATGAAGCACTAGTCACAGGACTTCGAGTAGCAGTCCACTAGAACATCAAGCATTTGCAAGTCTATGGAGATTCTCAATTAGTCATCCGACAAGTCAACGATGACTACGAAACAAAGGATGAAAAGCTTATTCCTTATAAGCACATGGTAGATTTCTTCAAGACAAAATTCATAGCTATCCATTTCAGTCAAGTGCCAAGAATGCAAAACAAGTCAGTAGATGCAATGGCTACGATTGCTTCCATGTTGAATATGCCTCATAATATGGACAAGTGTGAATTCTTGGTTGAACAATTGCTGGTTCCCTCTTTTGACATTCCGACAGCTGATGTGATGTGCGTTCTTGTTGGTCCCAACTCCCCATGGTACAATGACACATATCACTATTTGAAATCCCAGACCTTACCACCTAACCTTTCCGCGAACCAACGCCGAGCCTTTATCCGACAGACAGCCAAATATGTCATCATCGCCGACACTCTTTACTGCCGTTCCTTTGACCATACCCTCCTCAAGTGTTTGGATTCTGATGAAGCACAAACGTCTTTACATGAGGTTCACGACGGTATATGTGGGGTCCATTTCAATGGTCTTAGCTTAGCCAAAAAGTTGATTCGTGCTGGGTATTATTGGCCTACTCTAGAAAAAGATGTTCATGAGTTTCTTAAGAAATGCCATAAATGCCAGATTCATGGAAATTATATTCATGCACCAACTCAAGAGCTTCATTCTGTTATATCTCCGTGGCCCTTTTCTTAGTGGGGATTGGATCTTATTGGCAAGATTCACCCAACATCTGCAAATGGACACAAGTTCATCATTACAGCTACAGAGTATTTTACAAAGTGGATCGAAGCGATCCCCATGACTTATATCACTAGTGTCCAAATTTCAAAATTCTTGTTGAACTATATCATATGCAGATATGGGGTACCCCTTGCCATAGTCACAGATAATGGTCGACCTTTTAAAAATAAAGATGTCAAAGAGCTTTGTGAAAAATTTCATATTCAACATCGTTTTTCCAGTCCGTATTATCCACAAGGTAATGGTCAAGCCGAAGCATCAAATAAAACCATTATCAAGATCCTGAAGAAAGTTGTCAATGACGTTGGTCGAGATTGGCATGTACAGTTAAATCCAGCACTATGGGCCTATCGCACTTCTATCCACACCCCTACTGGCGTAACACCTTATTCCTTGGTGTA
Organism: Cryptomeria japonica; assembly: GCF_030272615.1. Lineage (NCBI taxonomy): Eukaryota > Viridiplantae > Streptophyta > Pinopsida > Cupressales > Cupressaceae > Cryptomeria > Cryptomeria japonica. Next base: position 13,601,950 of record NC_081414.1, read on the forward strand.
TGGTGCGGAAGCCATTTTACCTTTGGAAGTCGAGATTCCTTCCTTGAGGGTTTCCTTGCAACACCTAATTGATGATGAGACACACAGAGTCTCTCGGCTACATCAGCTTGAGATGTTAGATGAGAAACATCAAACAGCTCTGACACATTAGCAAGCATATCAAAACCGTCTCCATCGCTCTTATAATAAGAAAGTCAAAGGGTGACACTTCGAAGTGGGAGACCTGGTTTTAAAGGCAAATCCCAAGAATGCACATTCTACTGACCTCATCAAGGGCAAGTTTGAACCTAATTGGGTTGGGCCTTTCATAGTAACTGCAGCCTATGGCTCGGGGGCATATCAGCTTGCGACTCCAGAAGGTGAACCTCTATCTGATCCTATCAATAGCATGCATCTTCGCAAATACTGGGCATAGTTTTCTGTCAGATATTTCTTCAAATATGATCCTTAAAAAAATACAAAAAAATGAAAAAAAAAGCCAAAAAAAAACAAAAAAATGAAGAAAAAAATCAAAAAAACAAAAAAAAAGAGAAAAAGAAGAAAAAAGCAAAACAAAAAAGTAAAGAAAAAATGATTCGCCCTCTAGTGAAAACCTGGCAAACAGGCGCTTTGGGCAAGTACCATGGTGAAAACCTGGCAATCAGGCGCCATGAGTAATGAGATTATTGCTCCATCATCTATCATGACTTCTAGCTATGCTTTCTCTCGGCCGGTTTATCATGCCTATCTTTGTCTCGACCCAATATTATATTCCAGGCCTGTTATTGGTCAACATCACTGTCTTGCCTACTCCAGTTTCTTGTACATATGTTTTGGTCCCGGTCTATGTGTCTTTCAAGTGCGCATTGGGTGCCTTCCCCTTGTCATGATCAATCACTGGAACTTTTGAATCCATAAATGTCCTAAAAAAATTCCAAAAAAATCAAATAATGTCCTGAAAAAATCTCCAAAAAATATTTTAAAATGTCCTGAAATAAATCATAAAAACTGAAAAATGTCCTGAAAAAATTCATAAAAATTGAAAAATGTCCTGAAAAAAAAAGGTCATAAAAACTGAAAAATGTCCTAAAAAAATTCATAAAAATCAAAAAAAGGTCCTAAAAAAATCTCTAAAAATCAAATAAAGTCCTGAAAAAACACAAAAAAAATTGTAAAACTCCAAAAACAAAAAACAAACATTTTGCAAATAATTATTCCTTTTGTGCATTAGACAGCTCACTGAGTATACATCCAACAACTCGCAATCAAACATTATGCTTTAATGAAATCATGCTTTAACAGATGACCTTTTTCAATCAAATCAAACATTCAAACTGATCAAAATTGTCTTATCAATCAAATATCAACATCAAAATCATTTGTCCTTGTTACTGCTATCATGGGTCTTATACAGGGTGTGGTATACTCGAAACCAGACTGTGTCCTGTCTTAGACGGGGTACCGCATTTCCTGAAACCAGACAGCATGATCGTCCTATCAGTACTTTCAACTTTTGACAATGAAGATCAAGATGTTTATCTGATTTGCTTGAATTTGTGTATCTTATCTTTTTATTGATTTATCTTTGGCTTCGATCATGTTCCTATGTTGCTCGATGATGTCATTGAGTGATTTAGAGTGACCGGGATGGCTCATGATCCCTTTCTTTTTTGTTGTGATTGTCGTTTGTCTGTGATGTGTCTGTCTTTTGCAAAAAGGGTTGCATTTCAGCTCTGGCCTTCAATGCCATGATGCTACGCATCCATTTTGCTACATTAAATAAAGGTTCTCACCTACCAAGTGCATTAGTGAAAGCAAGTTTTTCTTTGTCTCTAACTGTCCTCTGTCTAATTTCTTCTTACTAACATTTCTTCCGTCAGTCTTGGCAGTCCATTTGATCCTATTATCTTCTATCATTTTTATCGATCAATTGGCCTCTTTTCTGTATGTTTCCGACCAATTCCTCAAGGGGGCATGCATATGTCATTATTATTGTCTGGGGCATTTTCACTATTGTTCTTTGAAACAACGCTTAAAATCGCATTGTCTCAAAGAGGGGCAAAATGTAGACACCTAAAAATGGTCAACGCTTGCGAGGTCATACTTTAACATTTGCGCATTGCCTCATTTTAGGTTTTTGCATCGCATTAACATTTCTCCTATGTCACGCACTTGGTTTTTATCATTTGCGAACATCGAGTCATTCTTCTACATTCTTCCTTTGTCTTGTGTTTGAATTTGGTCTTGTCGACAACAATCTTCAGTCATGATTTTGATCAATTTTATCCTGCCGCATCAATGTGCATGCTTATTTGTCATCATTTTGGACATCGTCAATCCTAATTAAGGTTTTGTCCTCTTATCAATCTTATCATCAATCTTATCATCAATCTTATCATCAATCTTATTATCAATCTTATCATTTTGGACATTGTCAATCCTAATTAGGGTTTTGTCCTCTTTTCAATCCTGTCAATCTTGCGATCAATTTGTCATCGATCGTTGTCCTCTTATCAATCTTGTCGATTTATCATCAATCCTTCAATCTTGTCATTTTAACGATCGATTTGTCATCGATCGTTGTCATGTTAGATCTTGTCATTTGGCGATCGATTTGTCATTGATCGTGGTCATTTCCAATCTTCTCGTCTTGCAATCTATTTTATCATCGATCCTCGTCCTTTTGTCAATTTTGTCATTTTGCGATCATTTCGCTATCGATCGGTGTTTGTCTCAATTATGTCAATTTGGATCAATTTTTCATTGTTCCTCGTCAATTGGCGCATTTTTCAGTCAAATCGTTTATCGCATCGGTCATTTATCAATCCAAAATTAAATCAAATGGAGTCAATTATCTTTCAAGACCTAATTCATCTTCTAGGGTTTTATGATTTATTCATTTAACCTAATTTGTCATTTCTTCCTCTAGGATTACTAAATTATTTATTAATCCTAGGTCTTCTCATTACAATTAAATCTTTATTTAATTGGCTAATTATTCTTCCTCTTGTAAATTAATTAATAAATGAAAAATTATTAATTAATTTACCTAATTTCTAATTCCTAATTTTCCTCTTTTTCAATTTTTCTAATTTTCTTAATTTCTAATTTCTTTTCCCTCCTATTTCATCTCCTAATTCTATGGGAATGACATTTCAATTTGTCATAATTTGTCATAATTGACAATCAATCAATTTTGACATAGAATGTGTCATATTTTGTCATAAATTATCAATCAACAAATTGTGCATAGAAAGTGCATAATTTGTCATAATTTGTCATATTGATTTGCAATTTCCATTTGAATTGGATCATGCTAATCTTGTCATTTCTCCAATTTCTCTATAAATTGGATGATTTTCTACAATCAAGCCCTAATTTTTGCGAATCCTTAATCAGACTATTGAATTTACACTTCGAGTATTCTTGTGTCAATGTCAATCTTGCTTTCACAATTAGGTGTATGCACTTGAAGGTGAGATCCACAACAAACCTATTTGGAGAAGAAAGAAGAACAATGGAGCCGCATGAAGGAGCATTTGAATCCCATCTTTGGTTTGCATGATCTTTGCTTTTGAATGTTTTATTTCATGTCTCTATTGAGTGTGCTTAGGATTAGATCATTGCAATGTGTGTTTGTGATTGAGCTAATAATGATTAATATGTCTTTATATATATTGCTTTAATGATTCCTATTTCCTATGCTACACTTCTATTAATATGCCTTTGGTAGTTGAGGTTTCTGAAAGATCAAGGCCGCAATTCAAGAAACATCTATTTAACTTGGTTGAGGACGATCCCAAGGGTGCTTTCTCATCCGTACCATATGGATTTCTACATGTTGATGATGTGAGAGTTTATATTCACTACAACATTGAAGAGACTAGAAATGAGGCGATCCTAGCACTTTATAACAGACACCTCCGGGATAAAGATAGAAATATCAAACCAGAATATGCTCGGTTGCAAAGGAAGGGTTTCATGCAATTCGTTCACTTCCCATTGTTCGATGAAGATAAGTGGGTGAGATACATTCTAAATAGTAGGTATGATGAATTTATTTGTCTAGACAGACCTTACAAGATGACCAAGCAGGCCATCCATGCAGTCACTTGCCTGAATCAAACAGGTGACAAACCTAATTTAAGGAAGGTAACAAACCCTACTATCACTAAGCTAACCAATGCACAATTTGATAACAGTTCTATGACAATTGATGATATTTTGGAACATGATATGAGATTTGCATCCATGATCATTGGATATAAGTTTACCAATCTAGCAGATTGAATTCTATCTTCGGTACAATAATTTATGCAATGTATCAGATGGTGAAGGAAGATGTGTAGTATGATCTATGTTCAATCCTTCTTGAAGAGCTTCTCAGCAATTTAAAGAAGATTAAATCATATAAGAATAATGTTTTTAAATTTGGTTCTCTAATAATATATCTTGCATTGTATTTCATGAATGAGATTCCCATAATAGGGAGAGTCCAATGGGATTTTGACTTATCGGTGGCCAACCAAATCAAGCAAGGTATGCAGAGATTGGGAAATAGGGAGAATCAGACTGCTTCCCTATGGAGCTTTTTCAAAATCTTCCAAGCCAAAATGAAGGATAGGGAAAGGATTCCTAAGTAAGTGGTAGAGAAGTATGAAAATTCTATATGTTTTATGGTCAACAACGAGCAATGCCATATAGAGGCAGTAGAGCCCAGGTCTGTATGGATTTTTCCAATGGGATATGAGGTTGATGTGCAAACACTTGAGGTCTATGCTCAACATCTTCTGACCAAACTAGTGGATCCAAATGAACCAAGATTTGGCACCTTCAAGGAGAAAGATATGGAGCTTCATAAGAAGTTTACCCAGCCAGCAAGAAAAAGAAAAGTATCCAAAATGGCTGAAGAAGTGGTTGTGTAGATGGGATTCACTAGAGAGGAAATAAAGAAACCAAGGGAAAATGTGGCACAAATAGAAGAATCAAAGAAGCCTAAGGCTGAATCGGTCCCTTCCAAGGCAAAGCCTAAGGAAACCAAGTCTGGCCCTACTCTGGTAAAGCCTTCTACAACACAAAGCTCATCCGAGAAAGGATTTTTGAAGTAGAAAGAGAAACCAAAGAGGACATATGTTGTTGTATCTCCGGTTTCCTCTAAGACCAAATCAGGTGAGGAAGCAGAGAAAGCAAAGAAGAAAGGTAAATTTGTCAAAGGAATTAGGAAACCTCAGTCTGGTGGTGAGCAAAGCAAGAAGTCAAAATCAAAACCCTCTCTAATCAGCAGGCCTAAAAGAGGAAGAAGTCTAAGAACAAAGTTTGATAAGGACCTTGAATCTAGAAAGGTAAAGGGTAAATATACCTTTATTCCTCTATTAACTATAAAAGAACTAACTGATCAAATTGTTAAGGATGGTAGTCTTAAGAATATCAATGTATACTATGATGATTTTGATGAAAATGAGCAAAGGGAAGTTGAGGAAGTTGTTGTGTTGCATCTTCATAACTTCAGCAAGTCATTAATTGAGTTGGAATGTAGTATTCCCAAAGATTTGTATAATATTCTTGATGCCAGGAGGCTAACAACAAGAAGATTAGATAAAGAAATGAAAGAGAGAGAATTCATAAACATAAGTGCTTTCATATCTCAAGAAGAGGTTGATAGAATTATGGAGCTGGCCAACCAGAAGGAATTCAAAAGCAAAAACAGAGTGAACAGGCTTATGGTTGGCAGGGTTGAAGAAGTGATAAAATAAATAGAAGAGATATGGAGAAAGTTTCTAAAGAACAATCGAGTGCCAATCAATGAAGATGAATCTCAAAAGGATGACACCTCTCATCCGACAAAACAGACCCATTCAACCCTTGATGATACAGATAGTCAAAATCCTCCAAACATAGTGGAGATGAAAGGTGAAGAGGCTCAAGAGACCCCTAAGGATGTTACTGCACCAAGTGGCAGCACCAATGCACAAGTAGAGGATAAAGAAGAAGTTCTTATTAAGAAGCAACCAATTGCAGAAAAAAAAGAGGCAGAGAAGGATAAGGCATAGAAGAAGATAGAGAAGATAACTCTCAATGTCCCGATAATCATGACAATTGACACTCCTAAGGAAAAAGGGAAAATAATTCTTCCACGGGTTTTTATTGATTTTGATAAACCTATTGATATCGAACATATGTCCCTGGCAAAAAGGCTAATAGTAGCTGCAACAATCCAGGCTCAAGCTAGTCAAGACTTAGTAAATTCTGAGAATGAGGACAAGAAGTTAATTGAGATGTCTATAGGTATTCTACAGAAGGTGGTACCAAAAGTACAACAAGATCCAAACTCCAACCCCTCCTGTAAGCTTTCACAGTTGATCAAAAACATCAGCACCAATTTTGAATCATTAGATAAGTCTACCACCAAGCGAGTATTAGATAGATTTAAGGAGGTTCGTATGTAAACATTTGCGAAGATGATAGAGGATGATAGAGTGAGTCGATTAAACAAGGGTTTGCAAACAATCTTGGAGGCACTGATTGAAGGTGCTAAGATATATAAGTCTTGTCTTATTTTGCCCAAATTTATAGTTGATATAGACAAGCAAATTGGTATTTGTCAGGGTAAGCTATCTGGAATTTCACAATCATTTGACTCAAATGTAACCCTAACCAGCAACATAGAAGGGCAAGTACTAGCTCTAAATGATCAAATTTTGAGCCTTAATGCAGATAATGACAGATTTTTTAGGAGAGTTGGTGAACTCTGAAACTTGATTGCCCCTCGGATGGATACCATGCTAAGTAATAAATTAGATTGTATGAAGGATGTGGAGATTCATGCCTATGTTTTCAATGCATTCAACACGGTTTTGGACAACTTGAAGAATGGGTGGGATACTCACCTAGGATTTTTGAAGACGATTTTTGTAGATATCTTCAAGTCTATATAATATATCCAGTATACACTCTTGTACATAAGTTTTTGAGAAGCACCCCTACTTTGGCATTGTTGTCAAAGGGGGAGAGTAGAGTGAAAAATGTACAAAAGGATGCAAGTTTTTGGGTTGATAGGTTTCTATAGGTTTTTTGAGTTTTTGATCTAAGGGAGAGCCTTAGAAATTTTGATCTGGTGTACACGTTTCAACACCAGACCAGGGAACCTCTAGATTCATCATGGAGGACTTGGATATAATTAATAGGAGTATTATTCAGAAAATACCAAATTGATGCACGCTCTTAGCTGAGTGCGTGGCCCTATTTTTTTGTTCATCTTTTTTTTTTCTTTTTTGGTCATCGGCCTGTGTGGGGTTTGTCCCCTGTTCTACTTAGTTTTTTGTCCTAGTTGGTTGTTGGCCTTGGTCTATAATACTTTGGGTTTCAGGTCCCTTTAAAACCTGTTTATCTTTATCAAAAACACATAGTCATTTTTCACGAGTGATACCATCAATGCCAAAGGGAAAGATTGTTGGCAAATGACACTCATCTAGTGGATATCAATGCTTGATTAATGGTTCAAGGTTATCATTGATGGGAACTCTCCTTGTAAATCCTATCCAAAAATCACAGATTTTGATATCTAGAAGTTATTTTGGCTTGGTAACTAGTAATCTGGCTCCGATAATTCAGGATAAGTAGTGTAGTTTTGGTCCAAAAGTTTTTTCCAGTGATTACAGTGGTGAGATTCGAGTATGGGGTGATAGGGTTGACTTGTGGAAGTCATTTTGACATAATTTGATGGATCCACATATGTTTTGATGATCTAGTTAAAGTCGACTCATGATTACACATTACACTATAGGCTGACTTGATAATTGTTTATTTTGTGATTGCGGATATATAAGACTAGTGTAGAAGATCTTTTTGGTGTGTGGTATGAAGTGATATGAGCAAGTTGCGATTGAGAAATCCTTTTGACACAGTTTCACATGTGCATTATGTTGCTTGATGATGATTGTAATGAATTCATCATATGTTGTCATTGATGAAACACATACACACACATATGTTTATATTGTCTACCGGTATAACTTCAAGTTGTTTATACTACAACCGGTATGTTAGAAGTTATACTAAGAGGTTTATCTCTAACCGGTACTTTGTGATAGCTGGTATATGTTTAGAAGACAACCAGTGCATACACATTAGACGGCATCAAGATGAAGATCAAGCAGAGATTATAGAAGGAGATTCATGGATAACAGTTCATTTATTTAACTCTAACCAGTATTGATTGTTCCAACTGGTATTCATTGATTTTGTGATGAGTTACTACAAATTGTGGTGAGTTATCCCACCGAAAAATTTTGGCGATATTTTTGTGATGAGTTATGATCACTTGGTCAAATACACTACACCTAGGAAATTGTGTTATGATTTCTCTAGGCCGACATGAAATCTTAATGTCTATATATTGACATCACGATGAATTATTTCATATGAGTGAAAGTGTTATGTTGTGTGTGAAAGACAAAAGAATTATGTTGTAGAGTATGCAGAAGAGCAGTGTTGAATATTTCTAGAAGGATCTGATCAAGCAAGTATTGTGCTACTCAAACAGATCAAACCAATCCTTTTGTTTTCTAACAATCACAGCAAAATTCAAAATCCCCTAACCGAGTAAGCTTTAACAAGATTCTTTGTATAAATCCTCTAATAGGGTGATCCATTAGTTTGGATTCAAAAATCCTCCATAGAGGTTACTCCCAACAAGGTACTACCTTTCACAAGCTATAAGCTTCTAATCAAGCTTTGGGATCTCTAACAAGATTCGCTCGGACTAGCAGAGCACTTTGTAGACCCTAACCAGTTAGTTATCTATTACTGCAGATAGTTAACTTGTGAGTTCCATCTCACCGTGGTTTTTACCTATTTGGGTTTTCCATGTACAAACACTTGTGTTATGGTGGATGTTTTACTTATTGTGGATGTTATTATATCATTTTGGATTACATGCATTGTGATTAAAAGTTTTGTTAAGTTCATCTACCAGTTAGTGTTTGAAGTAGTTTTATTTTTAGTGTCACTGATTCACCCCTCCTCTTAGTTCTTTTCAAGTCCATCACATTCTTGACCCAATAGTTGACTGAGACATAAAACAAAGCAGAGTAGCAGAGGTGGTACAGTCAGACTTAATGCACTTAACCAAAACTCATCCAGCCATTGTTTGATGCTATTTTGGAGTTCAATAATTGTAATTCATCATTGTAAATGATTTGTAAGGCATTGAGCCTTCCAGGTTATTGTATCTCGAGCTATAAGCTCTAGGTAGTGTTCCCGAATGCTAGTGCATTCCCCTTTTGTAATATTGTGGTTGATTATCTTGTGTTTCTATATTTTACTTTCTTGTATATGCTTCTAGTGGTTTGAGATTAAGTCAAAAAAAAAAATTGTCGATAGATCATTGATTCACCCCCCCCCTCTCTCAGTGATCCTTGATTCCAACAATACCCCTGGTCGTCCAACCTTGCCACAACGTCGTCCTCATCATCTGCATCATCCTTAGAATTGGCCACCTCCACTTCGCTTGAGGAAACCCTAGGTCCAAAAAACCCACCTCTCCTACTCATTTCAATGCCCTAGAAATTTTTTGTGTGTTTCTATTAAATTCAATGCAATACTAGTTATTATGTATGAAAATAAAAATAAATCAATCAAAAGAAACCAACTATTTAATATAATCATTTAAATTATGAAGAACATAGAAAATTAGCTCTCACAAAAGGGATCTTGACAATAGGTATTTTTGAGCTTTCTTAATGTAGGTATGTATTTTGGAATTCTCTTTTCTTAATCAATCTTTCCATGTGAATAGTGGAAAATAAAAGTGCACCCAATAAAAATTAAATTAATACCATTTACATTCATTCCTAAATGGCTACCCATTCATTTTTTAAATGGGTATAAATTCTTAAATTTAAATACACAAGATTCATAATAGGAACTCATTTAGAAATGGGATCCTAAATGACACACATCCCTTGTGTCAAATTATATTGGGTCATGTGAACATTGTGTAATCAATTATATTGGGTGATTTCTCAGCCTTCATTAGGATTACCACTCCATTATATTATCTATAGGTAGTCTATATAAATAATGTGAATATCCAGTTATAAGGTTATGTGTGGCATATGATATTATATTTGGAATCTCTTTGAGATATAGCATGGAGTGTCTTCTTCCATAAGGAGTATTGTATGGTGTTATCATATCTTGAGCATTTATTCTATTTCTACATATATTAAAAATGAGTCCATCTTAACCCAAATACATCTCTTTTGATAAATGCAATATCCATTATACATCAAATAATTATGTTAATTATTATATGGTAATCTTACCAAGTTTTATAATTGTATATACTCAAAATTGGCTATGAATAATTAAGTAAATATTTATTATTTATTTAATGTTAATTTCTCTATTAAATAATTAAATTGAAAAGTTTAATTAATTTAATTCATTTAGTCATTCTTCTAATTCAGTCTTATTAAATATTTAATATTTAATCATGCACTATGCATTCTTCTATAGTCTCCATTAATTAAATAATTCTACAATTATTTAATCTCCTTTTCCAACTCATCTCATCCCCACATCATTCAATCTTGTCAACTCACAATTTTGTGGCTAAGCAAATTATTAAATTTTCAATTATTAATAGCCATATTTATCTTCAACTTCCATCTCCTAAATGAAATAATGTGTACATACACAAATTTTTAATTCTTCTATATTTTCTCCAACCTCCCTACATCTTTGGAGGAAGTTGAATCCACTTGTCTCAATATCCCTAAATCTTCTCCAACCATCCTATATTCTCTCAAGTCTTCCACTCTAGTCAAGGTGAGCCTTCTGACACTTGGCTTCTCCTTCCACCTTTTCCTTTATCCTACATGTGTAGGAGGAACATCTTCCTTCTTTTTCTCTCACATACCAACCAATCTCTTCATAGTCATCAATCTTGCAAGATTTAATCTCAACCATTGATCTCTAGCACATGGGATTTTTGCTCATGAAAATCTATAAAAAGGGCATTTCATAAGCATTTTTGAGAGTTAGTAGTCATCTAGGAGTTATCTTGCATTCACGTGAGCTTTGAATATCCAAGAATTTTAGCAATTTACAATGTGCCTTTGGCATTTTAGCTTAATCATTTTCATATAGTTGCATATTTAGCTTTGCATAAATCATTTAGCTTTTATTAAACAACTAGTCGTCAGTCTGTTCATCATTGTCTTCTTGGAAGAAACCACTGTGCATGTCTGAGAGAAAAACATATGCAACCAAGTTCAAATGGTGATAGGAGACAATGAGATAGCAGGATGGAGGTATAAGCTTTCAAGTTTTGTACTCCTTTATTTGTTTCATTGCTCAAATTTGGAGTTTTCCTACAGCTTTTATCTTTATTTTTGTTGAAAACTAACAAGTTGCAGGTATATTTTGAAGTGAAATTCCAAGTTGACACATTTTGGTGCCCACTGTGGGGCTCAGGCCTCAGACTTTCTATTATCTTGTCTTTTTCTCACAATTTAGTAGTTTCACGCATTCATTTAAATTAGCAATGCATTTGTAAGCCTTTTCACACATTTATCACTTTTGGTAGCACATTTGTTTGATTTAGAAACACATTTGTTTAGTTTAACAATGCATGGCTTTTGATCACGCATTTAAATAGTTTTCACACATATACACTGCAGGATAACACATACACTATGCAGAGTTGCGCATTTATTGAATTTGGTAGCGCATTTATTGAATTTGGCAGCACATTTACAGTTTTTGGTCATGCATCTATTCTTTCTGTGCATTCACTCTAACATCCTACAAAATTTTCAAATTTTTCACAATCTCTTAACTGACACTTTTTGCAGATTCGACCGTCGAAGACCAAAAATTTTCAAAACTGCTAACTTGTGCTTTTGCAGGGTATTTCTCATGTATTTCTCACACATTTAGTTTAACTAGGGATTTTGTAATTCACCATCCTTATTTCACATCGTTTAACTAGAAGGTCAATTAACAACATTCAAACTTGCATCTTTGTGTCTTCTTTAAATTAGTTGCACTTAGATCAATTTTTAGGGTTTTAAAAGTAACATTTGTTTACTGTGCTTGCAAAGTGGTACGTTAGTATGCTCTTACTTTAACTAGGTGATCAGAAAATCAAACCCATTTTTTAATGTGCAACCTTTAGAGGGCCTACCTCCCGAGTTGCTAATAGGGCCAGTAAGAGGGAACGACCCAAGTGGTAATGAGTTAAAGACAAGCTCTTCCAAACCACTATAAATAAATTGTGAAAGTTACAGGCAACAAGTGTTGATTAGTCCATACCGACATTATGACTCCCCATAAACCCTATAGAGCGCAACCTCTATAGGTTGGGAGACCTTCCTTAATGGAGTGTAACACATTGCATGTATGGCCACTTGATCAAATGCCCTTACTAAAAACTTGCTTGTATAGAAGCCAAAATCCTTCTAGTTTTTTGTATAGGAGATCGGACCTTTGATGAGACTCGCAGATATACGATTCTTAGTAGAGATATGAAATTTTCCATTAAGATTTTTCATGGGAACTAATTCTTGGCTTCCCTGGAGAAGTGAGTGTCGTGGAGTGGAGCCAGTGGGGTCAAGAATATAAGTTTCCACTTTGAATAGCGTAGCCTTGGGGAAACCCATGTGAGATTCAACAACTATTGTCCTAGTTTGCCATAAGAATTGTGCTTATCTCTTCAGTTCTATTTTTTGAACATTGTGTCTACTGTGTTTGCATTGTGTTCTCATTCAAAAATAGAAAATAACCATCCTTTTGAAAAACAACTTGAAATTGGAAAACTTGCTTGGAAAAACACAGAATCGCGCATTTATAGCATAGAGTCGCACACATACAAACTTTAAAAATGCATTCACATAACATAACAACGCATTCGAACAACAAAGTCGTGCATATATGATATCTGATAGTGCATTTATCAAGAATTTGTGCTTTTGCAAAATTTGGTCACGCATACACTCTACAGAGTCACGCATTTGCATAACGCGATGCATTTGTCGAATTTGGTAGTGCATTTATACAATTTGGTTGAACATTTGTTTTTGAGCATTCACAACAGAGGACACTTCCCCTTATCAACTCAAAATTTTGAATCCATTTCAACTGTCAAACATTTCATAATTAGTCAAATAAACAAGGCTCTTGAGCATTATGAGTATAAAAGATAGATCACGCTTAAGGTGTATACAAGTATTCAACTTAACAAGTTTTAGATCCAACATTCTAAAGTGCATAATCACTTATCTTTGATAAATTGAGCTTACAAACATAGTTTCTCATCAGGATATATCATCCTTTATCATGAAACTAAAAAGATTGATCAAAATAACCTTGTTCTTTGCATTGGATATATCGTTCCTCTTTGAACTTGGTTATGTAAAAATTTCACAAAATCTGCACTCTCATTAGGATCAAAAACCTGCAAATTATCACAATACATGTATGACCATTGCATGTCATCTCAAAAGGAGTCAAATTAGTTCTAAATCACTCTTGAAAAAGAAAAGGTTTCTATACATAAACCACAAAATTTTGTTGAAGCATCGCTTATTCCTACACCGTTTTTGTAACTATCTACGTGGTTGTTGAATGGACTTTGATGAAGAAACCTTACAAGCACATTCTTTTCAACAAAGAGACACTTTATCTCAATGTACCAATAGAGGTGGTAGAATTAACTTAGCATATTTACCTGAACAATTGGTCACCTATTGAGTCACATCTCAAAAATCAAAACATTCAATGCTAGTTTGGACTAAAGCTCAACATGAGCAATTGAAATGACAACAAGAAATGGAGGAAAATCCTGCTTACCATCAATTTGGATACTCAGGTAAAGAAGAGGAAGAAATTAATGTGACCATTAGAGAACTTCAACAAGATCCTAAATTTGACAAAATGATGGAAAGAATGTTAGAAACCCAAAAACAAAAACACTTCTTGATGTTGGCAAATTGAGGGGCTAAATTGCCTCAAAAAATTTATCTAGAATTCCTGAGACAAGATGTTGAATCAAGTCATACTCAACACAAAAATGACCAAGATGATGAAAACATAAATTGGGTGAATAGTGATTCTAGAGGAGATCAGGATGATACAACTAGAAACCATGATGAAACCACAAAGAACAAAGATGAAACAAGAAGGGATCATGGTGATAGAAGAACTCATGAGGATACAAGGAGAACCCGTGTTTATAATCCTCTATTAACTCTCACTCAACAAATGAAAACATTGCAACAATAGATACAAGATATGCATAATGGAACAAGTTCTAAAAGACACTCCTTGGAGGATATCTATCCATATCCTTTTGACAAGAGTTTAAAAATGATACCATTCCCACAACATTGTGAGATCCCAAAATATGATAAATATGATGGAAAAACAAATCCTCAAGATCACATTAGGGAATTAGGTACCATGAGTATGGAATTTGTGCACAATAAAACTTATCTCATGCGTTTATTTCCTAGAAGTTTGAGTGGACAATCAATGGAATGGCTCTCTAAATTACCACCTGGGATTAGATCATTTGAGGAGCCCATAAACAAATTCATCTTACAATACTTATATAACATACTGCATGAGATAACAATTTGTTTGATGTGTGTAACATCAAGCAAAGAATAGGGAATCTTTCATGGTCTTTTTACAACGATTGAGATGATTGTTTAATAGGTACCCTAGACCAGTGCCAAATCAAGAGAAATTGGAGATCTTCATTGATAATCTTACCAGTGAGATGAGTTATGTACTCAAATTAGAATATCCTCCTAGTTTTGAAAAGATAATTGAAAATGGTTTAAAAATAGAGGATGCTATGGTCAAGAAAGGAGAGTTGAAAATCTACAACCACAACAATAACAACAACAATTACAACCACAATTACAACCACAATTACAACCACAATGATAAACCAAAGTTTTGGACAAAGAACATAAATTTTACTAATAAGGGAGTACCGGATAACAATGGTGGTAAAACACAACAACCCATTTTCAATCTCTCAAATAGAGCACCAGTAAATAACCAAGACAATGTTAAACCAAAACCTTTCTTTTCAAACACTCGCAGAAAGTATTCCAATATTGGGGAACCCTTGGAATCGACTCTAAAAATGCTTCTTGCAAACAAGTTAATCGCATTACTAGAAGCAAGATATTTTGAGCCCAAGATTAAGCCTAGTTGGTGGAATGACAACCATTTTTGTGATTTTCATAGAAACAAGGGACATCAAACTAATGATTATCAAAGGCTAAAACATCTTGTCCAAGATTTAATTGGCAATCAGTTTATCACAGTGGGGGGCCACAAAATGAATAAATCACATCTAGCCTTCAAAGCTACACTCCCTAACTATGAAAAGGGTGGAACCTCGAATTCACAAGATGATAAGGGAAAAGAAAAGGTAAATTATGCGCACACCTACACAAATGTAGTAAACATCATCATTGTTAAGGATAAAATACCCTCAAAAATAGTGCATGTCATTACTCGGAGTAAGGCTAAGGTAACATTCCTCGGTGTAACAAATGAGACAACCTCTACCTCGAGGTAGTATAACTTAGTAGATCAATTGAATAAAACACCCGCACAAATATCAATCCTAGAGCTCTTAAAAATATCACCTATGCATAAGGAGATATTGGAAAATGCTCTAGTGGAAACAGTAGTCTCTAAGGACTTGGATTTTGATCAATTTAAAAACATGGTGGGATGTCTCATAGCCCCTCATTGTTTATCATTCACCGAACATGACGACATATCATTGCAACATCCTCATAATGCTTTGCTCCACATTGAAGTTCTTATTCATAAAACACGGGTCAAACGTGTTCTCATAGATGGAGGAGTATGCTTGAATATTTGTGCATTGAGTTTGGTAAAAGCTTTAGTAGATCCTAGAAAGAGAATAACAATAAAGGCCTATGATGAAGAAGAACGTTCTTCCAAAGGAACAATGGTTTTACCAATCAGAATAGGATTGCTTCAAAAGGATACAGTTTGTCAAGTCTTGGAATTGAATTTACCCTATAACATTCTTTTGGGAAGACCATGGATTCATGATATGCAAGCGGTTCTATCAACCTATCACCAATGTGTAAAATTTCCTTATTATAGACAAGAGATAAGAATTACAGCAGACTCAAATCAATATTGCAATAATCTTGAGCAATCTCAAGATGCAACAGTGCCTTATAATAGGGAAGCAATCTCTCCTATTGTGTCATCTCAAGAGACATCATTCATGTCAATTTTAGAGAGTTTTGATAAAAAGCTGAAACTGAATGATGAAGGAATGGGAAAGTATTCTTTGCAAACTTTACCACTTTCTCCAAAATCTTGTGGAAAACTGACAAGTTCACAATCACAAAGCCCACAGAATTCTCTTCAAAAATTTGATGGAGCAATTGTTAGAGCTGGGACATTATCAGAAGAAGCTAAAGACAAAGACATGATTCTTAATTGGTTATATAAGGATGAAGAAGAGATCAGAGTAGCAACTTTAGAGGTCACTATCCTCACAAAATAGTATGGTAATGGGTTCAAAATCATGCAAATAATGGGATATATTGGAAGAGGCCCTATTGGCAAGCATCAAGAAGGCATCACAGAACCTATCCAGCCTCACATCCAACAAGCTTATGAAAAATATGGACTTGGGTATGGCCAGCATACTCAACCTACACAAAGTCAAGATCACCAATATCATCACCAATTGAAAAAGAAAACAACACAAAGGGAACAATCATCACAAGAATTGACACAACAACGAGCAGCTAAAGAAGTAGTCAAAAAACAAAGAGAAGAAGAATATGAACAACAACAAGAAGAAATTTTCATTCAAAGGGAAGAGTATTTTTATGAACAATCCAAAGAGTGGAAGCAAGTACAGAACTTGAATCAAAACAAGCAACAAAACTTGTATCAATTATCAATAAACTCTTCTCGCCATATATCATCCCTATTAGATATAGTGGTGTAATCCTAGAAAGTGATTCTGAAACATATTCAAATGAGTATGAGTGGAATTTAATCTCACCATCTAATGAATATACAACAAGCTTAGGGAACAAGCAAGATACTACAGAGAAGGAAACAATTTTCACCAAACAAAAGGATGAACATGCTAGAAAATGAGAAGAAGAAAACAAGAAAAAACAAAAAAAAGTTACAAAAGAAATCAATAATAAAAAACAAAATGGTACAAAATCCAAATCAATCCCCAGTAAACAAGTTCTAAAAATGGGAAGAAGTCAAGAAGAACTAATAGCAAGCCAAATAGGAGAAACAATCAATCCAGAGGAAGCAAAGTATGAAAGAAGACAAGAAATAACAAGAAAAGTAACAGATGCTACTCAAATATGTCAAATACAAGATAGCAAGGAATTTGTCTCAAACACTGAGGCATTTTCTAAAAAAGTGTGTTATCCAAACGATATATATGTTAATATGATCCATTTGTTTGAGGGGAAAACGTCAACAAATAGGCCACTTGAGGATGAATCAAAAATTACTCATGCAAAATTTGTTAGAGCTAATTGGAGAGTGATCAGGAGAGTATATCCTGAAGAGACTGAAATACTTAACTTGACTAATATACCCAAAAACTTTGACAACTATGTGATGACCATTGAGACCTTTGAGACTGATCAAGCAACCAATTTACCCTTAGTCCATCTAGAACTCATTGAATGGGATGATACTGAACTCATTGAAATCAATACCTCCCCAAACAACCATGCCATATCTGTATACCTTAATGCTATTGAACCCATAACACCAAAGAAAGCTTCCATTAGTGAATCAAATAATGCTTCTTGTAGTCAAGAGGGTGCCAAATCTTACAGTCACAAAAGTCAAATAATAAAACAAAGAAGAAGGTCTACTACTGAAAAACCATTTTATGGTATATCAATCAAAATATAAAATAAAGGATGTATCTGATGGTGAAAACCTCCTTGAGGCTCTAGAAGATGCAAGATTTTACACTCTACCAGAATACTTTTAAGAAAGATCAGCTATTCTAATAGAACCTACAGAGATAGTTAATATTGGTACTCCAGAGAGTCCTAAGATTCTTCATCCAGCAGCATCCTTATCAGAACAAGAAAGACATGAATTTACCAAGTTTTTCAAGAAGAGGCAAATCAACTTTGCATGGTCATACACTGATATGCCAGGACTGTTATTATGAGGATCCAGTTATTACTAAGAGGGAGGTTGGATCAGTAATAAAAAAAATCTGCAACACTTCACAAAACTGTACCGGTAACAACTCAAACAATCTGCTAAGCTGATTTAACAAACGATTCACTCAAGTGTTCATCAATATGCAAACAAAGTAAAGATATCAAATGCACAAGTCAACAATGCATCCACCATATAAACGCATATTTTTAACATGGAAACCCAACTAGGAAAACCACGGTGGGAATTAGCACCCACAATATGTATTCGCACTCTTTTGGAATGTGCATGGTTAAAGGCCTAGCCCGGTTAAGAGCAAACCCTGTTAGGAGTCACCCTATCAAGGGATTTTGCCTCAATCCTGTTAGGAGCTCTACCATGTTAAGAGTAACCTTGTTAGAGGATTTCAAACTCAAGTTAATGAGCCAACCAGTGAAGGGATTTACAATATAAGACCTATTAGGATCCACCCGGTTAAGGGATTTCAAATGGTTGTAATTGTTAGGGAACAATAGGACAAATGATCAGATTACAACACTTCCTTTCTTGCTAGTATAGATCCTTTTCAGCACAACTTTGCTACACACATGCAGACACTTCAAACTAGTTCGGCAATACCTTCTTCTCAAATCACCGAAATAAAATCTCTTCTCAAACTAGCCCAAAATACACTTTTCAGTTAGGGCGGCTACAAACCCTAATTACATTAACAAGATACAATGAATTTACATTTTGTGTGGCAAAACACTCTGCCAAAATATATTACAGATTATTACAACAAATTTCTAGATGATTTCCATCATTGAATGATCACCACACATCGATTTGATAAGCAATCAAACCCTTGTTTCATTCTTCTAAGCACTTTGATGTTTCCCAAGAAATTTGATCCTTGTATGCGCTCAAATACATTCTTATCATTACACATGGATTATGATATGTCATCACTAAGTTATGATTATGATAAGATCCACCGCCAAACCTTAATCATTACCGGTTAAAGATCTGATACTGGTATTCATTCTTCTTCACATAGATCATAACAGTCAATTACAAATGTTCTTTCCAATTCACCAAACTTGATGTGATTTCAATCACAGACTCACACCAATGTTATGAACATATATTCTGAACTGCAACACCTGAATCTTCTCCAATCATATGTACCAGTCGCTTGATCATCACTATGTTCTTGTTTACCGGTTGACAGCAACTTAGCAGTTTTGTTGTCTAACTGATTCCACTACCAATTAGGCTATATCGGTTGGTCTAGATGACCTAGATGACTAAAAAAATGTGGTTGCCATCAATAACAACAAATAACTGATCATATCTACTTTACCAGTCATCTTCTCATCTCATCATCATCTCCATCAGTTATGACAACAAACTCCCCCTTTGGCATTTATGGCAACACCAAAATCTCAACATGCAAAACTGGAACTCTAAATGTTATGACCATTGTATTATTCTTTTCTTCTTCTTTTTTGCTTCACTTATTCTTCTCCCTTCATCAGTTTGTTCTTCTCTTTTTTCTCTTCACTGTTCTTCTCTCCCTTTACTTTTCTTCTCCCCCTTTGACAACAATGCCAAAGGTACAAAGTGTCAAATTCATCTTTTGTTGCTATTGTTTTCTTCATCTCTGCTTCTCCCCTTGAGGAGTGGCCCTTTTCTCATCAATCCATAGTGAAAGATCTTCATTTAGTTCACTGGATTGATGTTGCAACAACATCTTAGTTGACCTTCTATAGGGGTATAACCCCTATCTTGCCTCTGAGATACTCAAAGGTTTCTTTAGGCAATGGCTTAGTGAAAATGTCAGCCAACTGCTCCTTGCTTGACACATGATCCATCCTAACTTTCTTTTCATGCACTTTTTCTCTCAAATAATGATACTTCGGTTCAATATGCTTTGTTATAGCATGCAATACAAGATTTTTTGAAATGTTTATTGCACTTGTATTATCACAATATATGACCGTCGGTTCTGTCATAACCTCCTTGAATCCTTCTAATACATGTCTCATCAATATTTCTTGAGTATAGTTCATAGATGCAGCCACATACTCTGCTTCTGTTGTAGAGTGAGAAATGCAACTTTGTTTCTTACTAGTCTAGGATACCAT
Source organism: Cryptomeria japonica (assembly GCF_030272615.1). Taxonomy (NCBI): domain Eukaryota; kingdom Viridiplantae; phylum Streptophyta; class Pinopsida; order Cupressales; family Cupressaceae; genus Cryptomeria; species Cryptomeria japonica. The sequence continues at coordinate 13,622,289 of NC_081414.1, forward strand.
TTTTCCTCCTAGAAAGAATGCACCACTGGTTGTGCTCTTTCGGTCATCTACATTACTTGCCCAATCAACATTTGTGTACACCTTCAAAGAGAAGTTTCCTTTGTATGGATACCATGATCCATAATCAATAGTTCCTCTAAGATACCTAGAAATTCTCTTCATTGCCACCATATGAGTCTCTTTGGGACTTTTCTAATATCTAGCCACTATACCAACTACATGAGCAATGTCTGGTCTGCTATGAACAACATAGTGTATTTTACCAATCATTGATCTATACTCAGTTTCATCCACTGGATCTGAATTATCTTCCTTGGATAATCTACAACCAGTAACCATAGAGGTTCCAACTAGTTTAGAGTCTTCCATTCCAAAGGTTTTCAATACCTCCTTCACATATTTGGACTGGCTGATAAAGATTCCTCCTTTCATCTGTTGGATCTGCAGACCAATGAAAATTTTGATTTCACCTACCAAATACATTTCAAATTCCTTTTTCATTTCTTCTGCAAAAGTTAAACTCATGTCATCATCTCCTCCAAATATGATATCATCTACAAACAATTCTGCAATCAATAACTTGTCTCCTTCAATCTTCAAGTAAATGTTATGTCCTCACTGGTTCTTTGAAATCCAATCTTTATCAGGTGTGAATGGAGTCTCTCATACCATGCTCTTGGAGCTTTCTTTAACCCATATAAAGCTTTATGAAGTTTTCACACCATATCCATGTCTTCAATCAATGCAAACCCATCTAGTTGTTCAATGTAAACCTCTTCTTCTAGAATTCTATTAAAAATACAAACTTGGCATCCATTTTGTATACCTTGAATCCTTTGAATGCTGCAAATGCAAGTAGAATTCTTATTCCTTCAATTCTAGGAACCAGTGCAAAGGTTTCTCCATAATCCTCGGCTTCTTCTTGTGCATATCCTTTGCAAACTAATCTAGCCTTGTTCCTAACCACTTCACCATCTTCATCCAATTTGTTCCTGAACACCCACTTAGTACCAATCACATTTTTATTAGATGGTTTGGGTACAAGTGACCAAGTGTTGTTATTCTTGAGAGCTTCCCTCACTATCTTAGGTTTAATTGTGGAAATCAGACAAGCACTTTCTCTGATCTTTCTTCTTGTTTGTACTCCAACATTCTTGTCTCCAATTATCTGATCTACAGAGTGATTCAATATTACATATCTAGGTGTAGTCACACAAATCTATCCAGCTTAACTAAATAAATATTCGCTATTTATTTGATTCAAAATCCACTAGCCATCAGTTAATTAAATTAATATTTAATTAATTCATCTCCAAACATTCTTCTATTAATTAAATAAATTATTCAATTTATTTTAATTAATTCATTAAATCAAATTCCAATCAATTAAATAAATAAAATCTATTTATTTAATTAAATCCCCTTTTTCCTCTTTTAAATAAATTAAATAAAACATTTATTTAAATCATTATCCCACCCCACTTGCATTTTCCTACAAATGCAACTTGCACACATTTATTGAAATAAATGAATTTTTATTTTAATAAAATCCTATTTTCCCTCACCCACCAAATCCACTTGCAAAATCTAATCCCCTTCTAGATTCTTCTAACCCCTTCCTAATTAGCCTAATCCATCCCCTAATTATTGTCACATTCCTAAGTAAAATGGAGTCACTTCTCAAAGATTCCAAAGTCTTTGAAAAGCATTTAATGCTTTGTGTGCTCAACAAATTAACCCCTAAAGTCTTCCAAGACCACTAATGGCTCTTACATGACCATTTATGGCTCTTACATAACCATTTATGGTTATTTCAAACTTGTCCCCCCAAACATTTATTGTTTTGACCATATTCATCCATTTCACATTTGCACAAGAATTTATCCATTGGATAAAAGCTTTATTCTTTGAATAAAGAATTTATTCATTCAACTAACCTTGACTTTAACTCCCAAGGTCATATCAAGCATTTAATGCTTATTCCCTCCCCTCTCAACCTATCTCACATTGACACTTGTCATCCTGGGATTGGGTTGAAAACCATCACATGGATTTGAAATCATTCAATCCTGACCCTTGTTGAGATTGCTCAATCTCAACCATCCATTGCTCCATTTTTCCTATAAATAGAGCCCATTTCTTCATAATCCAGATCCTGAAAACTTGTATGCATTTAAGCTATAGACATTTTAAGAGAGCATTTTAGCATAATTAACTCATATATTGTCATCTTGGATAAAATAAATCATTTTAGTATCAATAGCTTAGTATTAGCTTTTCATTTCAGATTTGGAGCACAATGCTACAATCTCAATCCTCCATAAGCATCCATAGTGCAAAAAGCTGCTGAGAGCTACACTATTTTGGAACTTGGAGAGGAGAGGAACAAGGGAGAAAGAGCTAAGAGCATGTTAGGAGGTATTTGGAGATGCCTCATCATATTTGCTTCTTTAGTTAAATATGCTTTCATGTTTTTAGTGTCTCTCTTGGTATGCCTATTTAGATTAGTCTTTGATTAAATAACTCTAATGATTTTCTTGTGTGTCTTGTGTTGTTTGTCTCTTAGACTAACCTTGTCCATTTTGCAGGGCATCACTAGGTATAACCAGTTCCGATGTAGAAGCCTCTCCTTCTTCATCATCTTCTTCCACCGGTTGAGCAACATCCTCCACATTGTTCTGCTCAACATCATTTTGAACTTTTGGTTCAATGATCACTATCTTATGTTCATCTACTGCATCAGACTTGCTGGTATCATCAGATTTGTTAGAATACTCATCAACTTTCACATTAACACTTTCTAGAATCTTCTTGGTTCTTTTGTTAAAGCACTTGAATGCTTTTCTCTTATTTGAATAACGAAGGAAAGTTCCTTCATCACTTTTAGGATCAAACTTTTTGGTATACTCATCTCTCTTTATGTAACACCTGATGCCAAAGACTTTGAAATAAATAACATTAGGAGTATGATGATACCATAATTCATAGGGATTTTTGTCACTACCTTTCTTGACCAATATCTGGCTCATTGTGTATACTGCAGTGCTAACTACTTCTCTCCAAAACATTTTAGGTATATCCCCTTGTATCAACATTGTTCTTGTTTCTTCAACTATGGTCCGTTTCCTCCTTTCTGCAATCCCATTTTGTTGTGGTGTCCTTGGTACAGATAGTTTTCTCTTGATTCCATTCTCATCACAGTATTTCATAAATTTTGTTGATGTGAATTCTCCACCCCGGTTAGATCTCAGGCACTTTAGGTTCTTACTATTTTCTTTTTCCACTAAGGTTTTGAATGCCTTAACTTGGTGAAAGCATCAGACTTCTCCTTCAAAAATGTAAACCACATCATTCTTGAATAGTCATTAGTAAATATCATGAAATATTTATCACCTTGAAAACTCTTAGTCCTCATAGGACTGCTGCCAATTTAGAGGAATTGATTATGTGTTGCAATGATGTTTTGTCATTGATCGTAAAACCGATTGTTTTGGTTGTTTACCAATTTCCAGTTGGTTCTAGTAGAATGGTTGGATTATGATATTGATCTGGTATGCTCTAGTATGCTTTGGTCTATGTAATTGGTTTGGATTGGTTGTTCATGTGTTCAGATGCATATCACATTCAGTTGGTTTAGGATTTGATGACTCAAATACTATCATTTGTTCTAGTAAGCCTTTTGGTTATCGGTAAGGGTTTTACCAACAACGCTTTGTTGAAGATCTTTTGATGAATCTGATAAGTGGTGTCGGTGCAACTTCTAGAAGGTTATTGAGATGTTGATGGTTATTATGTTCGTGTTTCAATTGTTCATGGTGTTTCATTTGGCTTATGGTGACCTATTATAGGTCTGGTGGTTATTCTAGTAGGTTATGGACCGATTTATGTAATGCATGGGTTGATGCTCCCGATGCGTTACTGGTTGGATTCATTGATTGGATTGTGTTGTTTTGGTCTTAGGATGACTTGGTTGATCATTAGATTGCAGGTTTAAGTTATGAATTTATTGTATTATCTTTTAGGTGGCTGACCTAATTGTTTAGATCCTGGGTTGGTATAAATGTGATGTAATATCTCTTTATAGATCATGTATGGTATGGGTTATGGGATTATCTATATGCGAACAATGTTGTAATCATATGCAGAGGTTTTGGTCGATCATAGGTGATCAAATTGGGTTTGTGGAAGAGGTTTAAGGCCTCTGATATTGAGCTTAACCGGAACTCCATTATGAAGAGAAGTGTGCTCTAGGTTGTTGGCCTTCCTATATGTGCAAGCCCCTTATTGTAATATTTATTCATTTGATTAGTGGATAGATATTGTGGGTCTCCAATCCCATCGTGGTTTTTCCTCTTTGAGGTTTTCCATGTATAAATCTGTGGTGTTATGGTGTTCATCTTTGTGGTTGCATTTTTTCTTATTGTTATATGCTTTTATGTTTAGTGATTGTTTAGTTGTTGTATTAATAAGGTTAAATTTCTCCATTTTTGGTAGAACAGTTATTCACCCCCTCCCCACTCTTAGTGTTCTTGGATCCCAACAATTGGTATCAGAACCTGGTGCCTCAGAGTAAGTCTAACATCTTAAGGAAGATCCTATATCTGGAATCTATGGAGATAAGTTTAAGGAAGGAAATTCAAGTAGTACTTGAAGACTATGATGTTGAAAGATTGGGAACATGAAGATACAAGATGAGTTGAGATCTATGAAGGAATTCATTTTTACTCTATAGGATGGGTTGTCATCTACCCAAGCTAAAAGAAAGGAACTTTTACAAAATCAAGATGATGAAGAGAAGGATGCCCTTAAGGAACAATGTCAGAAGCTGAGTCATGAGGATATTGTCATGAAGAATGAAATGCAAGCCCTAACTATGAGGATGTCCAAGGAGATTGAAGACTGGAAGAAGAATGAAGAAAATCTTGCTAGATCTTTGAAAGACAAATCTGAGGAATGCATTAGGTTGGCGCATGAGAATGATGTGTTGAGAACTAAATTGGTGTAATCACATAACAATCAGAAAGAGTTGGAAAGAATGTTAGCAATCCTAAGAGTAGATCTGGATGTTGCAAATTAATATAGAGATAAGTTCAAGGTTTGTTCTATTAAGCTTGATGAATTACTGAAGGATCAAAGGGACACTGGAGACACTAGAGGTCTTGGATTTGAATATGGAGAAAGCTCCAATACTGCAAATTAGGATAACACATCCAGTTAGAAGGACAACCAAAATTAGAGGTCACCTGTAAGGAAACCCAATGCACATAAATTTAATGGTAGATGCTTGGTTTGCAATAAATTTGGTCATATGGCAAGACATTGTAGAAATAGAGCAAATCAAAATAATAATGCAGTTCCTAGTCAGTGTTCAAATTGTAAGCAGTATGGTCATAGGATAGAAGATTGTAGAATGAATGTGAAATGTCATGCAATTCAGAAGAACAATGCCACTTGTTATGCATGCAACAAAGTAGGACATATTGCTAAATTTTGCAGAAGCAAGAACGTACCAGGAGGAAGTGATAAATCTAATGAGAAGGGAAAGCAGAAGATTGATGACATTCAGAAGGAGCATGAGAAGGAGTGGGTTATGAAGTCTGAGGCTAAACTAGCAGAATCAATTGCCCCAAATGTTCATTTGGTTGAAGGATATACCCCAGTTACTCAACCGACATAGCAAAATGTTCTTGCACCGGCAGGAAACTCATCTAGTAACTAAGGCATTCACCTTAGGGAGAGGCAAATTGATGACATATCTTTCATTGCCTCTAGTAGTGTTTTGAAATCCTATTTCAGATCTTTGGAAGTAAGTTTGAAGGTTAACTGGGAAATATTTGTTGGATCTTGGATCTAGTTTGGTTTACTAGTAAGTCACTTTATAAGTTATGGTTTGGTCATACATCTACAATTAAGTATTTTCGAATCTCTGGTAGTCAATTGGAAGTTTGATCCTAGATGTGATGAAGGGATATTTAATGGTCACTCTAATAAAAGAAAAGCATATAGATTTTATAACAAGAGATTGCAGAGAATTGTGGAGAGCACAAATGTCAAGATGGATGAGCGGTACAAAGGTCAAATCAGAGTGAGAATCAAAAGTGGAAATGGTCATAACTGAACCGATAGCACCTCTACTGGAACAAAATGTTGAACCAGTTACCCTAGCAGTATCAATAAATTCAACAGTAACTAAAGATCAGAGCATAGAAACAGAAAGTCAGCAGACTCCTAGGTATGTAAGGTTGAATCATTTAGAAGATCAGATAATTGGACAAGAAGAAGGTTGGAAACTGATGAGGTATTCTAAATTTCTTTAATTGTACCGACATCAGTTATTGAAGCTTGTAAGGATGAATGTTGGATGAAAGCTATGGAAGAGGAATTGGATCAGTTAGAAAAGGACATCACATGCACTTGGGTGTTATTGGAACTAGGCTTGATTGGATTGTAATGGATATTCTCAGAAGGAAGGAATTGATTATGTTGAATCCTTGCTTCGGTTTTTTTCTAGTATGGTTTTTTGATGACTTTACACTATGAGCATGTTCAAATGTGGATTGGGCTAGAGATATAGGCAACCAGATAGGCTCATCCAATGAAGCTTTCTTTCTTGGAAAGAAACTTGTTTCATGGATCAACAAGAATCAGTCATGTACTTCTTTATCTACTGTTGAAGTTGAGTATGTCGTTGTTGCTACTAACTGTACACAAGTTCTATGGATGAAGCAAATGTTAAAGGATATAAATCTGGATTGTAATGAACCAATAGTTATTCATTATAATAACTTTGCTGCAATTGACATATCAAAGAATTTGGTATATCTATCAAGCATAATTTTTTGAAGGAGTAGGTGGAAGAGAAGTCAAATTGGTTTATGAAATCATGAGTACTTCAGAGACAGGTTGAGGTTTTCTGCCCCTCTGGTAGAGACCTAAGTGATGTTGATTGGCATCAGGTCGATATGCATTATCAGAGCTATCATTCATTCTGGACTGATGTGTTGGTTCTACTACTCAGAGGGAGTATTTAGCAATATGGTTCGGAGGATTTATGATTTTTCTTTAATGTTTATGTTAGATTTTTGCCATTGATGTCAAAGGGGGAGAGATATTTAAGTGAAAAATAGAGCTTAACAAAGATATTAGTCTAAGGGGGAGATTATTGGCACAAGGAGAAGGAACAAAATTTCAAATTGGTTTTATCCCATTGGGGGAGTTTTGTTAAGGTCTATAGATGGTTAATTGGTGTAGATATATTTGGTTCAGAATCTCATTGTCATATCATCTTGGGGAGATTGTTGGTTGTCTTCCATTGGGGGAGACTTCTTTGGCATTTCTTGGCTTTTGGTTTTTTTTCACATCTAGTGTTGCCATCAATGCCAAAGGGGGAGATTGTTGGAAATTTGGAGGAATTGATTATGTGTTGCATTGATGTTTTATCATTGACGGAAACACTGACTGTTTTGTTTGTTTACCGGTTTCCAGTTGGTTTTGGTAGAATGGTTAGATTATGATATTGATCCGGTATCCTTCGGTATGCTTTGGTCTGTGGAATTGGTTTGTATTGGTTGTTATGTGTTATGATGCATATCACATTCAGTTGGTTTAGGATTTGATGACTTAGATACTATCATTTGTTCTAGTAAGCCTTTTGTTTACCGGTAAGGGTTTTACCGACAATGCTTTGTTGAAGATCTTTTGATGAATCTGATAAGCAGTGTTGGTGCAGCTTCTAGAAGGTTATCCGGATGTTGGTGGTTATCATGTTCATGTTCTATTTTTTCGTGGTGTTTCATATGGCTTATGGTGACCTATTATAGGTCTGATGGTTGTTGTGCTAGGTTATGGACTAGTTTATGTAACGTGTGGGTTGATGCTCTCGATGTGTTATCAGTTGGATTCATTGATTGGATTATGTTTTTTTGGTCTTAAGTCAACTTGGTTGATCATTAGATTGCAAGTTTAAGCTATGAATTTATTGTATTATCTTTTAGGTGTCTGACCTAATTGTTTAGGTCCCGGGTTGGTATAAATGTTGTAGACACCTAAAATTGTCATGTCTAATTAAATAAATATTTTATTTATTTAATTACTTTAGCCAAATTCTTCTATTAATTAAATGAATCTTTATTTATTTAATCAATTCATTTATCCTCTTCTAGCTTTATTTCTCATATAAATAAATACATTTATTTATTTAAATTATCCTTTTCCTAAATTAAATAAATGTCGTATTTATTTAATTGATCCCACTTCTACTATTAATTAAATAAATCTTTATTTGTTTAATTAATTCATTAACCTTTTCTACCTATGACACATGTCATTCATCTCTTAATTCCTACACTACCTACGCTCTTATTATTTTATTATTTCCTCTACCTACCCTCTAATCATAGCCGACCATTTATCTTTTACACCTCTCAATCTTACCCCTCCATTTTATATAGTGTCTTCTATATAAGGAGATGCTTTCTTCATTATCAACCCCAACTAACTAGTGACCTAAATTAGGCACTCGACTACACTATGCTTTTGAACTTTCATATGCGATCCTACTTGCAACCACATTTCCATTCTTTGTTGAGCTCTTGTGCACATATAAAATCTGAGAGAAAATATATCAACCAAGATCAATGGAGATAGGAAAATGGAGATCCAAACCCTATTGGACATGTGATGGTATAGTCTTTGTGATTTCATTTGATTTGCATTGTCTTAGGTAATCTTCATATGTTATGGTGGATCTTTGTTGTTGTTAGGCTAGGGTTTTGTGGTTGAATTCATTTAGCCTTTCAATATTGTTGTTATCTATTTTCACCGTATACATTTTGGCACGCCCGATGGGACTCTTGTCCCTTTTGCATTTAACATCCTTTGTTGCAGATTTTGTGTTTTTGAAGTTGCAGATCTGACATTTCTGATGACATTGTGATATTTTCGCGTTTGCAAACTCTCGGATCACATTTTTGATTTTATGTCATGTCTGTGACACCTAGAATCGCGTCCTTTGACAGTATTTTATTTTTCTTTGCAGATTTTCGGGAACGCTTCTGTGTTCCCTAGTCGCATCTATGAGGTTTTTAGACACGTCTGTGTTTAGGAACCATGTCTGTGACACCTGGAACCGCGTCTATGTCAAATTGAACCATGTCTATGAATTTATATAACGTTTGTGTTTCTGATAACTGCGTCTGTGTTTCTTTGATTTGGTTTTTCGCCATTTGGATTTCAGATCTAGTTTACTTTGAGCTAACATTTTCAGATCTAGCTAATGAAATTGGTGCAGCTTGTCTTGAAAGCGGAATCATTTTGTTGAAGGTCCCTATTTTCATAAAGTCTTTTGGATCTAAAATTTACCTAACTTGTGTGCTTGCATGAGGGGTATTATTGCAAAACTACTAACAAATCTTTGTTGCAGAATTTTGGTAAGGGTTTTTTGATCTTTATTATGTGCCTTATTTTCATAGACTAGCAAACACTTTGATTGGTGCACTAAAATTGAACCATTGTCTTTTGTGTCTTGAGCAATAGGCTCTTTTTGTTTAATCTTTAGAGGGCCTATCTCCCTGTGTGGTCATTAGGACTACTAGTGAGGAGAGAATGACCCAAGTGGTAGCAAGGAAAACCCACCTCTTCCGAACCACTATAAACAACTATATTCATGGTGAAAACTATGGATAACGTGTGCTGATTAGTTCATACCGACACTATGTCTCCCCATAAACCCGTTTGATCAAATTTATTTGATCAGTTGGAGGGCGTAACCCCTACTGACTGGGAGCCTTCTATATTTATAGAGCTAAAAGTGCCACGTGTATGGTCACACAAGCAAATGCCCTTACTAACACCTTTTTGTTTTAGAAGCCAAAATCCTTCTAGTTGCTGGGGCAGGAGGTCAGACCTCTGGAGCGGCCCACACACATACGGTTCTTAGTAGAGATACAAAGTTTGCCACGAGGAGTTTTCGTGGGGACTGATGCTTGGCTGCCCTGAGAAGTGAGTGTCGAGGGTGAAGCCAGTGGGGTCAAGCATCTAAGTATCCGCTCTGAATAGCATAGCCTCATGTGGGAACCAACAACTATTGTCTTAGCTAGCCATAAGAATTGTGCTTGACTTATTTTTAACAGTCAAACATTCAAGATCAAACATCAAAACATTGTCTTTTGTGTCTTCAAGTGTATGCAAAACAATTTTACATCAAACAACACACTTTTCTTTGAGTCATTTTTGAGTCTAAAAACTTGCAAACATTAAGTCCTCATCAACATTGTGTCTTCTTGTCACAAAAAATAGTCAAACATTCAAATTTGGTCACAACAAAACAACTTCATAGATTGGAAAAATTGCACAAAGTTCGCTGAAATGCGTATGTGTCTGACAGAACCACGTCTATTTCATCTAAACACATCTATGAAGGGCAGAAATGTGTTTGTGTCTTTTGAGAAACATTGCATTTACAACATCTCAGAAACATGTATGTGTCATTTAAGCACGTCTATGTTTGACAAAATAGCGTCTGTGTCATTTGAGCGTGTCTCTAAAGTATACATGCATGTCTGTGTTCAGAATTGAAAACTCTCATAATCCAGCAAACAAGGAACAGTTAGTTTCAGACTTATTGAGCTTCCTAGGTTATCTCTCTGGGTTTTCATCTAGCATTCAACCTATCTTTGGGTCTCACAAAGTCCATCATTGCTTTTCATCTTGCATTACATTCACATTTGTCTAAACTTGAGTCAAAAGGTCACTTGTTTGTCCTCATCATACTTTGTCAACACACTACATACAACAATATTTTACTAAGTGGTCCCTCATCAAGGTCTATCACCTTTGGGTCTTATTTGGTCTTACTTAGAGTCACAGTCAACTTACCTCATCAAGAGAAACTATCATCTCTTTGGAAGCCACACCTACTCTACTACATACATACTTGGTCTTACACTTTGGACATTGCAAGTAAACCTCAGATTCATTTACATTACATCCAACTCTTGGTCTTCCATACTCTTTCCACTTTCATCTAGTCTCACACATCTTGGTCAATACCTAGTTCATGGTTGAAACCCATTCCCCAAAATCTATGAAAGAAGCTAAAGAGGCTCAAGAGTCCGCAAACATGAGTTCCTATGAGTATGACAATGATATCTTTTTCAATTCTGATCATACTACATTACCTGACATGGATGCTTATAGAAACATTCCAAATGTTGAGAACATGGACAACACAAACAACAATGACACACACAATGACAATATGGACAACTTTTCAGTACATTCAGTAGAAGTGGAAGACACCATTATGGATCCCCGTTTCAATAGAATGGTTGAGGAAATAATGAGAAGGGATAGACAATACTTCTTACAAGTGATGGCACAAAGTGGAGCCAAGATCCCTCATGATTTTGACGTGTCTCAAATAATGGAAAATTGACCTTTGCAACAACCTCATCCCAACATGGATCAAAGGAGGCCTAATAGTGGAGGCAATAGAGGACCACATATGATGCCTGAATCACCATCATCTTTGTTTCAAAAACCAAAGGTCCCACATACACATGGTCAAGCATATGATAATCACCTTCGCAGACAATTATGGAAGTCTTATGCAGAAAAATATACTCAATCACATACCAATGCTAAGGACCAACCACCAAAGCAACTGGATATCCAAAGGCATGATCAAAATTTGGACACAAGGAAACCCCGTGTCAAATTTGGGGGCAACACATTAGAACAAACTCATGACATGCCTGTAGAGTATGGTATACATGGACAAAACAAATATTCTACTCCTCATCATGAATCTATACCAAGTGGTCCATATACACAACATCATTATAGACCTCCTCCATATGACCATGTGTATGATCAATATCATCCATATATGCAACATGCTCCTCCTCCACACATTGGTTCAGGCATGGGGTATGGTTCAAGAAGTTGGTCTCCACCTAAGAACAATTTGGAACAGCAAATTAAGGATTTACAAAAGAAAATGGAGGACATAAATACACCGAAGCCAACTTACACAATGAGAGACATATGTCCTTATCCATTTGACAAAAGCATTCCAATGCCTCCATTTCCTACACACTTTGTGATGCGTAAGTTTTATAAGTATAGAGGAAAAGGGGATCCTAAGGCACATATAAGACAGTTTTTCACAGCTTGCATTGAGGCAGCAGCAGAAGAGACATATTTGATGAGATTATTCCCACAGAGCTTAGGTGATCAAGCTATGGAATGGTTCTCCCAACTTCCACTTGGTATTAAGTCACAAGGTGACTTAGTAGAGGCATTTATCCAACATTTCTCATACAATATAGAGACAGACATATCAGTCACTACTTTGTGCAACACCAATCAAAAGAATGGATAATCTTTTTCATCATTTTTACAAAGATGGAGGAATCTAGCTAGCAGATGCTCTTGTGAAATTCCACAAAAACAAATGGTAGAGATGTTCACCCAGAATGTCAACAAAGACATTGGTTATGACCTAAGAAAAGCTTGTTTGTCCACCTTCAAGGATGTCATTGAAAAAGGATTAGCAACAAAGAAAGTCCTAATTGAGCAAGGCATTATCAAGATATTCAAAGAAAAGAAAGATGACTTTAAAGAAAAAGACAAGCCAAGATTTTGGAATAAAAACAAGAACACAGTCAATGATGGTGTTGTGGATGCCAATACAGTATGACCCAAAATCATTTTTTTTGGATCAAGTTCTACAAACAATCAAGTGAATACTCAAACAATTTCAAAGTCATGGAGGAAGTACACTCCATTGGGAGAACCACTTGAGTCCATTTTCAAAAAGCTAGTGGCAAACAAGATAATCACAATTCCAGATTTTCCTCCATATGAGCCAAAGGTCAAACCAAATTGGTGGAATGATGATGAATATTGTGAATTTCATAAAAGCAAAGGCCATAAAATAGGAAACTACCATCGACTAAAGAACATCATACAAGATCTCATTGATAGAGGTGACATTGAGATTGAAGGACACTCATCCTATCAAGAACATGAGATGTTTAAGGAACCATTCTTGAAGCATGACAAGGGAAAAGCTAAAGCCACAGATGATCAAACCAACTATACCAGAGCATCCTATAACTATGATTCAACTATCAATCACATTTCAATGGATAATTATGTATCTACCATTATCATCAAGGACAAAATGCCTGAGAATTCCACCCAAAGACCCAAAATCATCCTGAAAGGAATTGGATCTTCTTCTGAACCTACCTCTGAATGTAATGTTACAACTCATCGAGGTAAATTCACTTTGCAAGGTGCTCTAGCTAAAAGCACCACTTCCTCATCAACCAAATCTGAGTATGACCTTGTAGAACAGTTAGGGAAGACACCCACGCTTATCTCAATTCTTGACTTCTTACGCATATCCCGCGCACATAGGCCATTCTTGACAAAATCTTGAGAGACACTACTGTCCCAACTGATTTAAACATGGACCAGTTTCAAGCCATGGTGGGATACCTTTCCATTCCACACTCCCTTACATTCATAGAAGCCGATGACGCCTCCGTAAGTCAGCCACATAATGCACAATTACACATTGAAGCCTTCATACACAAACATCGAATAAAACGAGTCTTGATAGATGGAGGAGCAGGTCTAAACATTTGCACATTGAGCACTATTAAACAATTGGGATATTCAAATGAAGCCATGAATTCCACAAACAAAATTACCATCAAGGCATATGATGATGAAGAGTGTTCATCCAAAGGCACAGTCACCTTGCCTCTCAAAGTTGGGCCAGTTACAAAGTATGTGGTTTGTCAAGTCCTAGACCTAGATCTCACATACAATATATTACTAGGACATCCTTGGATTCATGAAATGAGGGCAGTCCCATCTACATATCACCAATGCATTAATTTTCCTCACAACGGAGTTGAAATAACAGTTAATGGTGATCCTAATCCATTCATATACTGCAATAACTTGAGACCAAAAATTGAGATGATCATTCCAAGTAATCGGGAAGTTGTCCCTTCTTCTACATACATTGATCCTAAATCATTAAAACCTTCGACATCAAAACAAGGTGAGCTTAAAGGGAAATTCTAGGACAAGGGCATGGGTGAATACACTTTGAATCAAACCATGTGCTTACAACAAGTTATGAGTTCACCAAAAGAATATGGAAGAGCACATCCTAATAAGCAGGTATCTATCATTATACTCAAATGGGATCCTACTATCTTTCAAAGATGGGGTGAACTAGGAGAAGAAGACTTATACAAAATGCTTTATAAAGACCCTAAAAATGATACACAAGATCACATTAGCCTACCATGTGAAAAATATGGCAAAGGATTCAAAATCCTGCAAAAATTCGAGTATGATGGCAGAAGTTCTTTTGGCTTAAGGAAGGAAGGCATCATTGAACCTTTACAACCTAAATTGACATTCAAAAAGGAATGCTTGAAAGGACTTGGTTTCATGACTTCCAAGGTAAACACTCAAAAGACAAGAGAAGCATTACAAATCAAAGCTCCAAGAAATCAATAAGAGAATCACTATTCCACAGACTCCAATGAATGGGAATGAGATTCAAACAAATTCTCCAGTGACTATGAACTCACCGAGACATTCAGAGAACCAGGTGAACCCATAGAAGAAGAAGAATTTTATAGAAAATTCAAGGTTAGTCAAGAAACAACCCCTAAGGATCCCACACAATCCTTACTTCTAGGTTCTAGGTTGAAATCACATAGAATGAGAACACCTGTCCTAGAATGCGCTACTAGTGATAATAATTTGGATTCATTCACGATCGAGACAAATGAGGAGAGTGCCAATGATGACCTCTATGATTACCTCAACATACCTGAATATAACTGCATCTTCACTCTTAGCCCCGCTAACTTCGAAGACATCAAAGGCCTTCCCCTTGTTCACCACCAACTTATAGACTGGGACCATGAAGGACCTACACAATTTGACACATTCCAAAATGATGAAGCCTTTATTGACTATCTAGGCATACGATATGATCTTCCCCTTGCGGACCATAATGTTGGCATTATGTGAACTAGTATGAAGACATAATGATATTGTATGTTTTTCATTGATGTCAATATGTGACATGATGTGAACCAGCACATGTGATATGTGAGAAGAGAGAACTGACATATGTATGAACCGATATATATGCCAAAGTAAAGCGATATATTTGTTCAAGATGAACCGGCATGTCAAGATGAATCGGCATGTAGTTATGGGAATCGGCACATGGAAGCATTGTGTGACTACCGGTTGGTAGGTAATTTCCACTTCAGGATTTCCGGTTGGAGTACCTCAAGCCTGTGCGACTCAATCGGTGATCTTTGTGTGATGAGTTAGCAATATAACGGAGAACAAATCGTGTTGCCACATAAGCCCTGTGCGCGTGAAGGATCTTGCATGAAGAAGACTATCCCTATCCACCTTGGGAATGTGCAAAGTTTGTCAAATGGTGATAATGCGTGATGGGTTATCATCCGCCATGAAATCGGTGGATAATGGACGATGGAGAATGTTTGGTGGATAATGGACGATGGAGAATGTCTTGAGATTGATTCAAGAGTGTTGCATTTAATGCAGTATGATTCAATGGTCAGGATTGAACCGTTTGAATTGCTTAACCTAATAGGTTTAGGGTTTAGAGTTTTTGCTACCGACCTGTCTATTTCCTATAAGGTCGATGTTGTGTTTCTTTCTAAATTTGTTGGAAAAAGTTGTATGTGTGTATCCAAGGGAAGTGATATGTGATTCTTGCCACACCAAAGGAGAGAAGAGATATCTGCAAAGTGAATGTGCAGAAGGTGAAGAGGAGCCAAAACGGATCTGCATTAGCTTTGAGTGTTGTTACTAGATCATTGTAATTCCTATTGATCTTTAACCACTTTAACAATTGTGAAAGCCCTTAACAGGGTAGCCTTAACCAGCTTGATACAAATCCCTTAATAGGGTAACTTGAAGTTATTGAGTTTTGAGAAGCTATGGAGCTCTAGAGATCCTTTAGCTATTGAGTTCTTGAAATCCTCTAACAAGGTAACTCTAACTAGGTTTAACCCTTAACCGGGTATTATAGCCATCCCTTAACCAGGTGATCCCTTGCAGGATCGGTTCCTAGCAGAACCTATTGCAATGTCTTTAACCGAACAAGGCTCCTAATAGAGCAGACTTCTAAAGAGTTCAAAAAGTAGCTTGTGGGTATTCATCCCCACCGTGGTTTTTCCCTGTTGGGTCTCCATGTGAAAAATATGTGTGTCATGTGAGATGCTTTTATCTTGTGATGCTTTGTTATTACTTGTTGAGCATATGATGGTTCTGTGTTTTATGCCTGTCTATAAAACTTATTGAACTAACTATTGCGAAGATCTGATGATAGTTTACATGTTCATGCATGAGGGTGTAATGGTGTTGTAGTATTGAGCTAAGAGGAAAGCTTAGTGAGTAACCTGTTTATGATTGTTTTAGTTGTTCTGGGTCTTACCGGTTGCACTCTGTTTCAACTAGTATCACTGTTTGCCAATCATTTGGAGTATTTGCTATCAAATCAGTTTTGGACTATATTTTTGTCTGTACTGATTCACCCCCCCTCTCAGTACCGGTTTGGTACTATTCGTTCATCTTTGAGTTATCAATTGGTATCAGAGCACTCTAGGTCCTCTGTGTTGTAAGCTTAATCGCTTGAGGTCAAGATCCCAGTCAAATGATGAAGAGGGAAGGTCCAAAGTTTAATAGGGAAAATTTTGGTATATGGAAAGATAGAATGAAGATATTCATCAGAAGCATGGGTGCTCAACACTGGATTTATGTTGAGAATGTCTATGTTGTTCCTACCGGTACTCTCACCGATGACCAAAAGAGAGAGATACAAGAAAATAGGCAAGTCATGGAAGCCCTTATTAGTAGTCTATTTGACATTGAATTTATTGATGTTCAGGACAAGGTAGATCCCAAAGAGGTATGGGATGCTCTTGAAAATATCTATGGTGGTGATGAACATGTAAAACAAGCTAAGGAAGAAAGCCTGAGAGGGAAGTTTGAAGATATGCAGATGGTTGAAGGTGAGACCATTCAGCAGTATGGAATAAGAATCAAAATAGTTGTTGGAGAAATTAAGAGTGCAGTGGTAAAATAGAAGATTCCACTATAGTAAGCAAAATCTTGAGATCCCTGTTGTCGGTCTATGCAATAAGATTTGCTGCTATTTAGGAGCTGAGATCAATAGACAAGACTAAGGTAACCTTGGACTCCATCATAGCCAAGATGATAGCCTATGAGCTAAATAGTTTTGATGGTAGTGTTCAAAAGACTGAATCAACATTTAAAGCTTATGCTATATCATCCAGAAAAGGAAAAGAAGCTAGCACTAGTGGTGAACCTAGACAAAGCAGAGAAATGAATGATGAGGAGATTCTGATGGCATTTGAAGCTATCCTTGCTAGAAAGCTTCCTAAAGGAACCGATAAATACAAGGTAAGCTACCTTTGAAATGCTTTTCCTGTAACCGGATAGGACATATTGCTATAAACTGTCCAAATGGCGATAACAAGGACAAACCAAAAAGGTTCAAGAAATTCAAAGGAGGAAACCAGAGAAACTATTTTGTACCAGTTGATGAAGGTGTCACAGATGAGGAATCAAAAGATGAAGAGAATGAAGACATTGTGTTTGTTGCTATAAAGGAAGATGTGGCAGACAAGAAGGCTCTTGTCTCCCGATTTGATAATTCCAATGAATGGATAATTGACAGTGATTGTTCTCACCATATGACTAGTGACCAGAGCAAGTTTCTATCCTTGGAGGAGTATGATGGTGGTGTGGTTCACTTTGGAAATGATGCACCATGCATGGTGAAAGGCAGAGGGTCCATCTCTCTGAATGGAAAGAGTAGTGCTGACAATATGTACCAGGTTGATGGCCTCAGACATAACCTTCTGAGTGTTGCCCAGCTGAATGACAGTGGCCTCACTCTGGAATTCAAGAATGGAGTTTGCAGATTCAAAGGAAAAGAGGGTGAATTGGTGGCCACCGGCATGTAGACCAAAGGTAACCTATTTCATTTGAACTCAAATATAAGCACATGTCTTATGGCTAAGTTTGATGATAGCTGGATATGACATAGGAGACTCTGTCATGTAAACTTTCATAACATTGTGAAGGCTAGTAAGATCAAGGCAGTTAGAGGGTTTCTGGTGCTAAGCAAACCGGATAATACCTTGTGTAGAGAGTGTCAATTGGGGAAAATGTCTTCCTCAACCTTTAAAGGTAAATCTTTCACTGCTGACAACTTGCTTGATCTTGTGCATACTGATTTGTGTGGTCCTATGAAAACTAGAAGTGTGCAGGGTGATAGGTACTTCATGATTCTCACTGATGACTACTCAAGAATGATGTGGGTCACATTTTTGAAAGACAAGTCTGAAGCCTTTGTGAAATTCAAAGCTTTCAAAGCATTAGTGGAGAAGGAAAGTGGTAAAAGGATCAAATGTCTCAGAACTGATCAAGGAGGGGAATTCACTTCTAGTGAATTCAACAAGTATTGCGAAGAATTTGGCATCAAGAGACAATTGTCTGCCCCCTAGACTCCACAGCAGAATGGCCTAGCAGAGAGGAATAATCAGACTGTGGTTGAAGCAGCTAGAACCATGTTGATTCAAGGGAAGGTAGCTCACACCTTTTGGAGAGAAGCGGTGAGCACTGTAGTCTACACAATGAACTGGGTACTCATCAAGAAAGGTAAGGACAAAACTCCTTATGAGTATTGGACTGGTATGACACCTGTGGTTAGCTACTTTAGGGTATTTGGTAGCAAATGTTACATCAAGAGGAGTAAACATCAAGGAAAATTTGAAGCTAAATGTGATGAGGGAATATTCCTAGGATATTCCACCAAGAGTAAAGCTCTCAAGTGCTACAACAATAGGACTCAGAGAATTATGGAAAGTATCAATGTAAGAGTTGATGAATCCTCTGAGAAAACTAAGGAAACCGGCAGTGAGCAAGCTGTAAATGAACCGGTTGCAACCTTCTGGGAACTGGTTGTTAGTCAACCAAGTACTAGTAACAGTGTTCCTGAACTGGTGAATGCTCATACTGATGAAGATGAGGATGAAGAGGAAAAGAAAGAAGAACCAGTTAAGACCATTCCTCAGTATGTCAAGCTGAATCATGATCCCAAGCAGATCATAGGAGATAAGGATGCAGGAATCCTTACAAGAAGAAAGATCAGAGAAAACTCATGTATGATCTCTAAATTTGAACCTAAATCATTCAAAGAGGCTCATAAAGATGAAGACTAGATCAAGGCAATGGAAGAGGAACTTGACCAGATAGAGAAAAATGGTACATGGTCCTTGGTACCCAGACTGGAGCATAAAAATGTCATTGGCACCAAATGGGTGTTCAGAAACAAGTTGAATGAGGATGGCACAGTGATTAGGAATAAAGTCAGATTGGTGTGCAAAGGATATGCTCAATAAGAAGGAGAAGACTATGGAGAAACCATTTCTCCTGTAGCCAGATTGGAAGAAGTTCGTATGCTTCTTGCATATGCATCTTTTAAAGGGTTCAAAGTATATCAAATGGATGTAAAATTTGCATTCCTAAATGGTGTACTTGAAGAAGAGGTGTATATTGAGCAACCAGATGGGTTTTCCCTATCTGAAGAGGTGTATATTAGTCAAGGCAAAGCTTGAGAAATTATTGGATGTCGGGTTCATACGCCCAATTGATTATCCTGAATGGATCTCTAACTTAGTGTTTGTCAATAAACCAAATCGTAGCATCCGAATATGTACAGATTTTAGAGACATCAACAAAGCTTGTCCTAAGGATGATTTTTCATTACCAAATATTGACTTAATCGTTGATCTCACAGTAGGTCATGCAATGTTATCTCTGATGGATGGATTCTCTAGTTATAATCAAATAAAAGTCGCATCTGAGGATCAACACAAAATGGCATTTACTTGTCCTTGGGGAAATTTCTGCTAGAATGTTATACCCTTTGGGCTAAAATATGCAGGTGCTACATATCAAAGAGCCATGACTACTATCTTTCATGGTCTCATGCATGTTACTATGGAAGATTATGTTAATGACCTCTTGAGCAAATCAATAGACAGAGATACACTCTTGGACATACTTTCAGTCATTTTTGATTGGTTGGAAAAATACAAAGTAAGATTAAACCCCAAGAAATGTGTCTTTGGAGTAACCTCTGGGAAGCTCCTGGGATTCATTGTCTCAAAAAGAGGAACCGAAGCCAATCCAGCAAAAGTCAAGGCCATCCTAGAGATGCAACCACCAAGAAACATCAGTCAACTTTGATCTTTGCAAGGGAGACTCCAGTCCATATGAAGATTAATAGCGCAACTTGTAGATAAATGTAATCCTTTTCAGCATTTGCTACATAAAAACATCAAATTCAAATGGGATGATAATTGTCAACAAGCTTTCCTGGCACTCAAAGATTATCTTCTGAATCCACCAGTTTTGATGCCACCAGTTCTAGATCAACCTCTACTACTATACATATCAGCTACTTCAATAGCATTGGAGGCACTCTTAGCACAAGAAGTTGTTGAGGGCAAAAAAAAGGCAGTCTACTACATTAGTCACACATTGGTGGGATATGAGCTAAATTACACACCAATTGAGTGTGCATGTCTTGTTGTGGTCTTTGCTTCATAGAAATTATGACATTACATGCTAACTCATAAAACTAAGTTGGTTTCCAAGGATCGATCCATTAAAATACCTTCTCAATAAAGCAACACTTACTAGGCGACTAGCCAAATGGGTGATGCTCCTCAGTGAATTCAACATTGAGTATGTGGATAGAAAAGAAATAAAAGGACAAGATATCACAAATCAGTTAGTAGATGCTCCCATGATAGATGATGTTCCTCTAACTTCAGAATTTCCAAATGAATCCATCCTAATAGTGTCACATGCAAAGCCTTAGCAGCTATACTTTGACGGCTCATACACACAGCATGGGGCAGGAGCTGACATCCTCTTCATAACTCCTCAAGGGGATTTTATACCAAAATCATATCGATTATCATTTCCCTATACTAATAACATAGCAGAATATGAGGCATTAACAACTGGATTATGGATTGCAGTTCAGTGGAAGATCTAGGAACTTCAGGTTTTGGGGGACTCTCAACTTGTAATTCATCAAGAAACTAATGACTACCAAACAAAGGATGATAAATTAATGCCTTATAAAAGAATGGTGGATGACTTGAAACAACATTTCATGAAGTTAGACTTTGAGTAGATACCAAGAGAGCAGAATCGAGTCACGGATGCAATGGCTACAATTGCTTCACTAATCGATCTACCACGGAATGAAACCCGCTATGAGTTCTTGGTAGATAACCTTTTAGTTCCCTCATATGAGATCACTCCTAATGAGATGATATGTGTTGTCGGTCCTGAGTCCCAATTATATGGTCCCATTTTCACATACCTTCATGACAATACTCTTCCTCCTGACCTATCCAATAACCAATGTCACACTTTCATTCGCCAATCTTCTCGATACGTCATTTTAGCTGATATCCTATACTGTCGAAGTCTAGATGGCACTCTTCTTAGATGTTTAGAAGGGGACGAAGCTCAAATTGCGTTACGTGAAGTTCATGAAGGGATATGTGGTCCACATTCTAGTGGTCCTACCTTAGCCAAGAAACTCATTCGGATTGGATATTACTAGCCCAATATAGAAAAAGACTCATATCAGTTTGTCAAGAAATGTAAGCAATGTCAAATTCATGGAGACCTCATTCATGTGCCAGCACAAGAACTTCAACCAATTGTCACTCCTTGGCCCTTTTGTCAATGGGGACTCAATCTCATAGCCAAGATTCACCCTCCTTCCTCTAATGGTCATAAATTCATCATCATTACCACAAAGTATTTCACAAAATGGATCGAAGCGGTGCCTCTTACACAAGTCACTGGAAAACAAATTGCTACATTCATTCTCAACTATATCATTTGTCGATACGGTATTCTTGTTTCCATCATCACCGATAACGGGCATCCCTTCAAAAATCAGGATGTTTGTGAACTTTGTGACCACTTCCATATTACCCATCATTTTTCCACACCTTATTACCCCCAAGGTAACGGTCAAGATGAAGCATCTAATTAAACAATCCATAAAATCCTAAAAAAGACAGTCAACGATGCTGGCCGCAATTGGCATATCCAACTTAATCCCGCACTTTGGGCTTACCGCACAAGTGTCCGCACACCTACAGGAGCTACACCCTATTCACTTGTTTATGACACTGAATCTATCTTGCCTATTAAGGTTGAGTTACCCTCTTTACGAGTATCTTTGTAAAACATTATCAGTGATGAAGACTATAGGGTCTCTCGCTTATAAGAACTTGAGCTATTGGATGAACAAAGACAAACTGCTTTTAATCACCTAAAGGCTTATCAACAATGAATGAGTCATAGCTACAATCATAAAGTCAAGCCTCGCACATTTGAGGTAGGTGACTTGGTTCTCAGAAAATCCTAAAAATCAGCAAGACAAAGAGAAGAAGGGCAAATTCGAACCAAATTGGCTTGGTCCTTACATCATCACAGCAGCAT
Organism: Cryptomeria japonica; assembly: GCF_030272615.1. Taxonomy (NCBI): domain Eukaryota; kingdom Viridiplantae; phylum Streptophyta; class Pinopsida; order Cupressales; family Cupressaceae; genus Cryptomeria; species Cryptomeria japonica. The sequence goes on from NC_081414.1 coordinate 13,644,939, forward strand.
ATGGATCTCGTGCATATCAGCTCTCAACCAAAAAGGGTGAACCTTTGGAGGATCCTATCAACATCATGCACCTTCACAAGTTTCACACATAGCTCTTCAAAGTATCCTAATTAAAAATACAAAAAAAAAAAAATCAAAAAATCAAAAAAAAAAAAAAAAAGACAAAAAAATCAAAAAAAAAAAAATTGAAAATCATAAAAACATTTCGTCCAACAGTGAAAACCACTTCGGTGGCACCTTGTAAAATTACCATGGTGAAAAATGGGTCACCAGCGCCATGCATAGAGACATTGCTCCTCCCTCCTTCAAGATTCACTTTCATCCTTCACTTTGCACACACTCACAACCTCTTCATTCATAATAAACTTACCCATTCCCATCATGGCTTGTTATTGATCTACCCAAGATTGGTTAGCCATTCATAATAAACATTCCTTTTCATCCCTTTCCATCCATAATAAATCAGCTCCTATCTGTGGCTAAGGCAAATCCCACATCTAGTGATGGGTGTGAAACTGAAAGCATCACATGTTTCGAGGAGTACAGTTTCTTCTACTTTTCTTTAGTCTATCCGCGCACAATCTGCAATAAAGTAGCACTTGCATCACAGATCCACAATAAAGTTTCATCTTCTCTACAATAAAGTATCAGTTGCATGGATTCAGTTAGTTCCAGATGAGACACAACAGCAACAATGGACTTCAACAAATCAAATCTTTCAACAGACTCAGACAACATTATGGTTCAGTGCTATCTATCTTTTTTTGTGAAAGAAAACATTGTGACCACAATCAAATAAGACTTATACAAGTGACAAGAGACACTAAAATTGAGGACTACAGTGAATGTTGGTGTCGATTCCTAGTTTTCTTTTTTATTTTTATCTTTTGGTGACATGTCTTTTATCTTTTCCAGGATGTCTCTGACTAGAGATTCTATCTCCAAGATGTCTTTGACTAGAAAGGTGACGATGGGGTATCGTCACCTATTTTTCTTTTTGTTGTCTGTGGATTGTCTCTTAGTAATGCTATGACTTGTCCAAGGATATGAGGACACTGTGAGTCTAGTATGAACTGGGGCATTCCTTGTTTGAGACTGTCTTATCTCCATGCAAACATGTACAATGACTTTTTGGGTCGAACATATGCCTCGATTGTCATAACCTATTTTGCCATAATAAAGCTCAATGATGATAATGCACAAGAAGCTCTTTTCACTTTCTTATCTTCTATCTTCCATCCCTCTTTCTTGATTGACTTCCATCATCCTTCTTGAGTCCGTGTAGCCTGCTATCACATGACTGAGTATAATGAAATACCAAAAAAATTTGCATCTTATGTAGTTGCACCTGCATTACCACACATAAGCATTTCATACATACATATAGATATCACAATTGCATTACATCCTACACACAACACATATTAGCACATTTTATATTTGTATTATCATATTCATCTGCATCATGCATACACATATAAAACATAAAAGAACAAAAATATTGCATTGCATCATATACATATCTGCATCCATATCATAACCATCACATAGAAACCTACATCATGAAACATCTCATCACATAGGTTCACATACATATAGTTTCCATAAAGATGAATCATGAATCATCTCATATATATATAATCATAAGTGTCATGATACAATGATGTCAAAATCATATGGCTACAATCACCCGAAGGTGTCCACATCATCATACAAAATGGTACAAAACTGATACATAGGGAGCCCTCTAAGGCTATGATGAACTCACTCCCTCAGAGCCACCTGGCCTTGATAGAGTCTGAGCCCTGGAAGGACCTACCCCAGGATCATCTCTCATGTCCCCTCTATCTAGTGGTGGTGGAGGACCCATAACCCCACCGCTGGATGCCTGTCTCCTATACCTCCCTCCAGTGGTCATCGTTGTCCACGATGGTCTCCGAAAGCTCCTAGCCCACTGCTCTGGTGGCACGGCTCCATAGTATAGGTCTCTCTAGTAGCCTATCTCCTCCCCGGCTTGCAATACATAAGCATAACCAACTCCTGTGTCCTCTATTGCCTACCTCCCTACCCTCAATGTCATCTCAGCCTCTGTATAGTGCTAAATGGTCTGATCCCACTCCCGCTCTATATCCCTTAGCTGTCTCCTAAGCCTAGCTATCTCTCACTCCAGATCCTGGATCTCATCTGCCCGTCCCTGGTAGATCTCCCTCAACTCCAATAGCTCATCCTGCTCCTCCTCCTCCCCCCCTGAGCCTATGGCTGCCCCTGTACTAGTGGCTATACCTGTGGCTACTCCTATGGCTGCCCCTATGCTGGTGGTTGTACCTATGGCTGCTCCTATGGCTGCCTCTGTCCCTGTCCCTACCCTTGTACCTGTCTGGGACCCTGTGCTGCTGGCACCTGTAATGGCAATCCACCTCGGCCTATCACCACCCAAGCCTGTCTCTCCTCTCCACCCTCTCTCCACAGAGCCACTCTCCTCTCTCTTATCATCACCCACCTCCTTCATTGGCCTCTACCTCTGCCATCTCCGTCATCATCCTCATCCCCTCCACCATCTCCATCTATTAGCTCTCCTGGAACTATCAACCGTGAAAATGGATGCTCTGCCCAATATGCAGTATACTCTGCATCCATCCCTGCATCCTCGATCTCTGGCTACATATCCCAAGGCATGGGCACCATCTCTACCAGCTGCATCATGGCCTGATCATATGATAACAAAGGCCTGAAGTGTGCCTGATCCCTCACTGTCTGAGCATACATCCCAGAACCCCATGGCATCCGCTAGATCCTACCAAACTGCCTGCATACTCTATCTACCAACTGCCTCTCCAATACATAGGGTGTTTTCCCAATCAGATATTTGCTCCTGAAGGTGTATGGTAGCTCTATTATGTCATCCTCCCACTCCTCTCACTCTCGGTATGACCTCCATACCATAGTGTCAATCTCATCAATGATCCTCTGCTAGTGCTCCAACCTGCCAATCTGTGGTTGTGATGTAATCATATCATACAAGTGAACAAAACTGCGTCCATGACCCCTACCCCTGAAATGTATCGGTCATGTCACTGGAAGATGCTCATATGCCCATACCTATAACAATGTCACTCCATAGCCCAATCCTATAGGTCCATGGTAGACGAACTGATGGAGCTCATAGTACAAATGCGCTAGCACGCACGGTCCCTAGGCATATCTGGTTTGTTGTGTCACCAACATCTCCAAGGTGCTCCCCTAACCCACAGCTAACCTTCGTGCCACTCTATCTAGACACAGGAACCCACTAATCACTCCTCCTAGCACCAGTGATAGCGCCAATCCTGTCGCTGTCATGGCGTCCCAGGCGACATGTCCTGCCCTCATCTCCAATCCTAGATCCTAGAACACTCATCTCAGGGCATCCCTATCTCCATCTCAATCATAGGGTATCATCTCTCCACTAATTGGTATCCTCAGAATCCTGTAAACATCCTCCAAGGTGACTATCATCTCACCCATCGACAAATGGAACGTGCATGTCTCAGAGTGCCATCTCTCAGCAAGTGCAGTCAGCAATCCCATGTTCGCCCGAAACTCAGGCACATACAAAATGAATCTTAAACCCATAACCTCAATTGTGGCTCTGTCCTCAAATGTCAGCTCTGGTCGTAACCTCTGAGTCGATGGGAATCTCTCCCATGACTCCAGCATAGGTAGGTACTCCTACAATCAAGCAAATCAATCATGTCAGTCATAGTGAAATTTCCTATTCATCATAAAATGCTGCTTTTTATCTTAAGTGCTTATGATATTCTATCCTAGTGACACTCACTGTTCATCACAAAGTGTTGCGTCTATCCTAGTGACACTCATTGTTCATCATAAAGTGTTGCTATGGATCCTAGTGGTACTCTTTGTTCATCACAAAGTACTATGTGTTTTTGCACTCCCTATTCATCACAAAGTGTTGCTCATATTTGCACTCCCTGTTCATCACAAAGTGCTACTCTTTTTAGTAATCTTTGTTCATCACAAAGTACTATGTCTCAGTACTCACTGTTCATCACAAAATGCCTCGATCTATCCTATCCTAGGGCCTCTTCTTGAGTGTATCCTCTTGAGTAATTTCCTAATTGGCAACGTATGTTCTATCATAGAATTGTCAATCCTAGCCCTATTTGCTATTCTAGTCTTCCCTAGAGGACCTGCTTGAGTGTATCCTCTCAACAACTTATCCAATCGACAACGTATGTTCATCACAGAACTGTCGATTTTCCCTAGAAGACATAAATGCATATTTTGACATAAACGCGCCTTCATGACATAAACGTGCTTACATATTGGATAAACGTGCATGCTCTGCACAGAAGCGCCTGAAATACACAGACGTGCCTATGCTCTGCATAGATGTACCTGCTCTGCACAGACATGCCCACATAGCACAAACATGCTTGCCCAATGCAGACACACTCACATTTGACATAGATGCCTTTTCATTCATAGACGTGTCGGGCACAAACATAGACGCGCCTAGCTAACCTAGACGTGCTTGGCACCAGCACAGACGCGCCTCGGCATTTTTTTGACATTGTTTAACATTACCTAAAGCACATTTATTGCACTACCTAACATGCATTAATGACAACATTTATTGCGATAAAGTACAAGGAGGTTTTGTGGTACTTACCGGCTCTCCTGCATCTGCTGGCCTCTGAAATCGACAAACGCGATTGAATCTGTAAACCAATGCCATCGTTGTTGACTGTTGCTGCTATATTCTCTCTTTGCACTCTGATCTCTTGGATGTGTGGATGACAATGAGGATGTATTCCCCTTGTGGTCTATTTTATAGACTGCCCTAGCCCTAGCCCTCGTTTCCCGAGTCAATCTTCTTTATCCCGTGACTCTGTCACTCTATCCTATCTGGCCAGTCCATTCTACCCTTTCTTTCTTATCGAGAGATTGTCTGCGATCTTTTCAGACATTTCCATCCAATCTCTCGAGGGGGCATATCATTCCCATCTTGGGGCAACTTTGTATCAATTCATCTTATCTTCTTTGAAACAATGCGACAAGCTGCATTGTCTCAAAGAGGGGCAAAATGTAGACACCTAAAATTGTCATGTCTAATTAAATAAATATTGTATTTATTTAATTACTTTAGCCGAATTCTTCTATTAATTAAATCAATCTTTATTTATTTAATTAATTTATTTATCCTCTTCTAGCTTTATTTCTCATATAAATAAATACATTTATTTATTTGAATTATCCTTTTCCTAAATTAAATAAATGTTGTATTTATTTAATTGATCCCACTTCTACTATTAATTAAATAAATCTTTATTTGTTTAATTAATTCATTAACCTTTTCTACCTATGACACATGACATTCATCTCTTACTTCCTACACTACCTACCCTCTAATCATAGCTGACCATTTATCTTTTACACCTCTCAATCTTACCCCTCCATTTCATATAGTGTCTTCAATATAAGGAGATGCTTTCTTCATTATCAACCCCAACTAACTAACGACCTGAATTAGGCACTCGACTACACTATGCTTTTGAACTTTCATGTGCGATCCTACTTGCAACCACATTTCCATTCTTTGTTGAGCTCTTGTGCACATATAAAATCTGAGAGCAAATATATCAAGCAAGATCAATGGAGGTAGGAAAAATGGAGATCCAAACCTTGTTGGACATGTGATGGTATAGTCTTTGTGATTTCATTTGATTTGCATTGTCTTAGGTAATCTTCATATGTTATGGTGGATCTTTGTTGTTGTTAGGCTAGGGTTTTGTAGTTGAATTCATTTAGCCTTTCAATATTGTTGTTATCCATTTTCACCGTATACAAATGTGATGTAAGATCTCTTTGTAGATCATGTATGGTATGGGTTATGGGATTATCTATATCTAAACAGTGTTGTAATTATATGCAGAGGTTTTGGTCAATTATAGGTGATCAAATTGGGTTTGTGGATGAGGTTTAAGGCCTCCAGTATTGAGCTTAACTGAAACTGTACTCAGGCATGAGAGATGCTATACTTGCAATTCAATCTTCATTCTGGATTGTTGTCCGATGTTTTCTGTAGTTAATGAGACTCCATTGTGATGAGAAATGCACTCTAGGTTGTTGGCCTTCCTGCATGTGTAGGCCCCTTATTGTAATATTTATTCATTTGATCAGTGGATAGATATTGTGGGTCTCCAATCCCACCATGGTTTTTCCTCTTTGAGGTTTTCCACGTATAAATTTGTGGTGTTATGATGTTCATCTTTGCGGTTGTATTGTTGCTTATTGTTGTATGCTTTTATGTGTGTGGGGGAAAAAGTGACACTAAGCAAACATGCCCTAATCTCACTTTCAATCACACACTTGTGGAATATGAAAGAGCCTAGAGGTATCACACAATTGGCTACTTCTTTTTGTGGAAGAGAGAGCCACGGGCTACCTATTAGGATTTCTATTCCTTTGTTGTAATTGAAAGATAAAATGATGCAAGTTCAATTCCCAACCCCAAAGTACAAGTATGAACTAATAACAAGATTGCAGAATTGAACTTAAACAATGGAAAGCTGTAAACACAAGGACAAGATAAGAATACAGATGCATACCCGGAGTCAAAATCTGAGTGAAAATGTTTGGGACGGGGGTGTGGGCGCCACTGTCCTGATTTTGCACCTGAAACTGCTCTAGAAACTGCTGTTTTGCAACCTGAAAAGCTATCAAAAATGCTGAAAATTGTTGTCTGACAGAAGGACCAGGGTGCCCCACGCCCCTTTCCTGGTCTTTTTCTCTAAAACTTGGTGTGTTGTTCCATCTCGGTCTGCTTCTTCCGGATCTGCAACTTGCGGCGTCGTCCAAATTCCGAAACCTGCACTTATATCTGAAAAGGTGTGGTGGGCGGCTATATAGGGTTTTGCCTTAGTCAAACCCCCGCTTTGGTGATTTCCACCTCCACGAATAGCCAATTTGTATTGTAAAAGTAGTGTGTGTGCAGACCTTGTGTGTGTGCAAGATCCTAAAATGCAAGTAAGCAAACTAGAGCAACCTAGAAAGTAAACCCTAATTGCTTGCAAATGATAATGTAAATGCTCCAAATCAAGATGTAAAGAGATCTAAAGCATGAATACAAGTGATATAATGAGGCTTATGCAAAGACATGAAAACAACATGAAATCATACCAAACCCCAAGGGAGGGGTACAAGCCAATCTTCAGTCGGTGATCCCCTATTGTTCTTCAATGCCTTCAAAGCCCTAAATGGATGAATGAAATTGATGAATTCTTGATGGATGGATGTTGAATGTTGTTGAAGTCTTCAAAGATCTTCTCTTTCGCTGCATAGAAGGTCCTTGAAACCAAAAATCCGGATGCTTTCTAATGAGGAAAGAGAGCTCTTATGTATGAAACCCTAGGTCTTAATTCCAACTTTTGGCCGACCTAGAGATTGAATATCCCGCCAATTTCTTGGGGTTAAGCTTTATTTTATGATTGGATCGCGCTCCTAAAATTTTGAGAAAAATGTCCGGGACCATGTGCACTCCGGGCGCCATGGTCCCGACAACTTTTCACCAAATTTTCAGGGCCGTCGGATATGATGATTTTAGAGCGAATCCCGAAGTTACAGCTGATTTCGAGATGTTTTGACCCCCAAAATCAAGCCCCCAAGTTCAAAATAGGACCTAATTAGGGTTTTTGATTAAATGATGTATTGAAGGAATAAGATGAAAGGGGCACACTTTAATGAAAGGGCCCAACTTTATGATGTGGGAGATGATAAAATAGGACCTTAGACCTAATTAATTTAATTAATTAAGTGCTAAAGGGGAAATGCAATGCAAAATGCAAAATGCGCCAAGGCAGGTGCTAAACTAGGTGTGAAATTGTACCACCCTAGCAAGTGCATACAATTTATGATGCTACATTTAGCCCCCACTTTAGCGGTCATATGAAAACTACGTGCATATGCAAGCTAAAGTACAGAAAAGTAAACATTATTTGAAAAAGGATATATCCATAAGTATGTCGAATGAAGCCCCCAGCGGTATCTGCAGAACACAGTTAGGAACCGCACCCTACAAAACACACGTTAGATCACAAAATCACCTAATGCTTACTAAGGAAGGTGATGAAAATTCGAGGGTAGCTATATGCCCCCCCTGTTTCGGCTTGCTAATTTTAGTGAGTTGAAACAGGGTATCATGTTTACCACTTCGAATTGTTGAAGAATATTGATGACAAATGCTCACAAGAAGATTTGATATGAGATCAAAAACTAATGGAGAATCATTTGGTAAGAAAGAGGACTAAATCTCAATTCCAACACAACAAAGAGTGTGAGGATTTGAGAGTCCTCTAACACAAGATGAAGGATGTAAATGGAAACAAAATGCAAGGAGAAGAAAAGAAAGGAAAAGAGCATGAATACACACATTGGTGATCCATGAGAAGAATAGTGAGAGAGAAAACATGGACTTCTCGCCCCTAGATCTTGTCTAGGTGATCCATGGGAAAAGGACATGGAAAACTAGCCCCCAGAGTCTGTCTAGGTGATCCATGTAAGGGAGGAGAGTGAGAAAGTCTAGCCTTATGCCGCTAGTTCCACTCAACCTCGTGCATGTGCGTGTAAGGGAGGTTAGAAGCACCTCATAGGAGTCTATGCCCGAGTATGCTACAACCTGTATATGTATAGTACAAAAGCGTGACATCTCGCTCTAAGAGTCTGTGCTCTGGTTCTGAGAATAATCACCTTGCATAAAAGAAAAATGGAGACATCTCGCTCTAAGAGTCTGTGCTCTGGTTCCGAGAATGACCCATTGCTCAAAAAGTGTAATGTTTATGTCATAAGCAAAGTAGAACAAGGATACCTACCTTCATCACAAAAGAAGATACCCCAAAAATGCAACAATGTCATATATCCAAGCAAGAGAGTTTTGCACTCTTTAAGCAAGGATAAGATAGTTGAAAAAGGGATATCTTGTAGTATGTGTAAAGGAGATCCTTAGAGGAAAAGAGATCTTTGTACAAAAGACACCTATCCCCGAGAGGAATTATGTTAGACAAATATAACATCTTCTAGAATAAGACAAAGAAGAGAATAAGAATGCAATACTTCCTTCTTTTGCGAGGTGAAAGTGATTCTTAATGAAGGATGATGCTCTTTTTAACCCAATTGGGAGAGTGAATTCATTATGGATGTATTTTACCAAGTGCAAAAGAGGTTGTAGTCAAGGACTTACACCTCTTGTGAGAGAGAATCCTTGAACAAACAACAGCAAATGCATACAAGGAATAACATCAAGTAATAAAGTTCACACCATCCACGAAATAGGAAAAAGTGGATCCTTAGATAAAAATAAGGAAAGATCATTGCCTCCCAAGGATAAGGACAATGAGAAGGACTTACACAATCTTCTAGGGAGAGATTTAGACATAAGCAAAATGTACTACATACTCACATGAGTTCATGCAAGCAAGACATTAGTGTATGTAAAATGCTCCTCACAAGAAGTGGGTAAGGTAAGAAAGAGAATATACATCTTCTCCCATATCTAGGAAAAGAGGATTCTAAAGAAAAGATGATCAATATTTCCACATTATTACCCCATAGGAACAAGAGATAAAATAGAAAAATTAGGCTATTTTGTTGCTTCAAAAATATGATTGCACTTGAAATTGTACCATCATGAATGACAATGAGCCCCCAGTAAATGAGCTACCAATGTCACATAATGATGAGCAACATAATAGCCATTAATGTTATTTAAAGACATGATAGATTGAATGAGGTATTTGAATATGACATGCTGAATGCTCAACCATAAGTGAGATCAAAAACATGTATAAAATGATAAAAATTGAAGAAGGAAAGTCACAAGACATCTTAGAAGAGGGATGAGTGTAATTTATTAGAGCCTTGTCCCTGGAGGAAAGGACTTTATTATGAATAGGAGATAAAGATTCATAAGTGGATTTAGAAATTTGAGGGGAGTCATAAAGAGATTTGTTCATCGCCAAGATTTCCTTATGAGGGGAATGAGAGTTGATAGAAGTAGAAGAGGATTTAGTTGAAGTGAGATCATCATCACTACTAAATATAGCATTCACATTGAGAGATGGTCTTTTAGATGCTTTGGTGGGCTTAGAAAAATTATATCCAAGTCCAAATGAATATTCATGCATGTTATGTTCTAAAGGAACTTTAATTCCTTGTTCATTTGTGCCACAACCATTTCCACTATAGCCATTATTAGCCAAAATATGAAAACCACGACCATAACGATTAGCCATTTTAGAAAGAAAAGGTGGTTTTTCATACGACAAAGAATCAAATTTTTCAGAATTAGAGGTGTGAGGAGAAGAAGTTTGAGAAGCGGCCACAAAATTATTGCTCATAGGTTCAGGTAAGACTGATTGATCTCTAGTTTCTTCCTTCTTTTTAACTTTAAGCTCTCTAGGAGGAACCCTATACTCACCTACAAAGGTGGGATTGAAATCAAGAGATCCCCAATCGTCTTCTGCGAGAACCTTCTCAGGATCAAAAACCTTTTCATGTGTAGATTCAAGTTGAGAAGAATCTTCTTCAGGAACTTCAGACTCACCCAAAGAATTTTGATTATCAGAGGGTGATGATTCATCCATAGGTATCTTGTTTAACGAGTCATCACTAGAAGAGGAAGGCTTAGAAGAACTCCCTTTGGAAGTAGATGTTTGCAAACAAGCTTGAAAATTAGTATCACCTATCAAGGTATATGTCTTATTATTATAAATAAATTTAACTTGTTTATGCAATGTAGAGGGGATAGCTTGCATACTGTGAATCCAAGGTCTCCCTAATAACAAGTTGTATGTTAGATTTCCCGACATAACATGGATAGGAGTAGGCAAAGTAACAGGTCCCACTGTGATGGGTAAGGTGATAATACCTAATGAAGACTTAGCCACATTATCAAAACCTCGAATGGGACGAGAGTCAGGCTCAATAAGGGATGTATCCACATTCATCTTATGCAATAGATTAATGGTACACACATTAAGGCCAGAACCATTATCTACCAGTGTTCGTCTTATAGCAGTGTCATTTATGATAACCACAATCATCAAGGGATCATATTGATGTTGAATTTCACTAGTAGGCAACTCATCTTGAGTAAACACAATTTGAGCTTTAGGATTCATCACAGAGTTAACCAAAGACACTATATTACTAGATGTATTAGGTGGAGGAACATTCAAATCTTTCAAGGCATCTTGTAACATTCCATGATGAGCGGAAGAAGTTTGGATCAAATCCCAAAGGGATATTTTAGCAGGGGTAGCTTTAAGTTGTTCTATTAGATCATAGTCCTTACTAAGCATTTGTGAAATACGAGGAGCTTGAGGAAGAATAGGTTGGGAAGGAGGAAGTGAAGTTGGGATAACTGGAGGAGGATTAGGTTGCCTATTGTTTCTTGTGTTATAAGTATGAGCAACCGCATTATAACTCTCTCTAGTTAGTTGCTTAGCATACTCATAAGGGCTCTTAGTAGAATAACCTCCTTGCATAGTAATAATAGGTTTCTTAGGAGTGCAAAAAGAATCATTAGCATAACCACCTTGGACCACTAAGATAGGCTTGTTTAAAGGTTGACAATTTTGAGAAGGATAGGCACCTTAGACAGTGAAGAGAGGTTTGTTAAGTGTTTCATTCACACGTATCAAATTAATTGAGGATAGTTTAGAGGAATGAACAAAAGTGTTGGAAGAATTATTGATAGTTTTATCTTGCACTAAAATCTTATCACGGATTAAATCAATTTTAGGAGAGAGACAAGGGGTAGGCATTGATGTTCCAATAGGAAGAGTAATACTAGGAAAGGTCATATCATCCTCTATCATCAAAGGATCTACATGGGGAATAAACTCTCTAGGAGAAGGATCAACATTACTCTCTAAAGTCTCACTTTTGAGATGGAGATCTTTGAAAGAGATGTTAACCATCTTGTTTTGAACTAAGGTTTCCTTATGAGTAGAACCAAGTTGAGGAGAGGGAGATGCTTTATTTTTAGAGGGAGAATGATTGAGATTCAAGGAAGGTGAGAAACTATCAAGGGAGTTTTCAATCTTGATTTCATCCCCTTTAGCTAGGGTTCTCTCATGGGGAAGAGAATAATCTACACGTTCTTCTAATGGTTCATCCCAAATAGGGAAGTGGTTGAAAGGAATGTTTGAAGTATTGTCAGTTTCGGGAGAGGAGATAACATTGTTTATTAATTCCTCATCCTTAGGAGGGAGAGCATCAATAGATGTGTTAGACTCATCCTCTTTCCTCAAAATATGTTCAATATGATCTTTAGGGGAGAGAAAATTAAGGAAATTGCTTATTATTTCATCTTCTTTCTCTAAGGGATGCTTATGGGTAAGACACACTTTAGGAGAAGGGTAAGCATCTATCATTAATTCATCATCTCTAGTGGGAATTTTGTTGGAAAAGGAAATGCCATCACTAGGAAATGTAGGGATAATGTCATCTTCTTGCACAAAAGGATCCTCATGAAGGGAGTGTTTTTTAGGAGGAACATGAACATATGTCTCCAAAGATTCATGCTTAGGAAGGAGATCTTCGAAAGAAGTGTTCATAACCTCTTGTTGCACTAACATGCCCCCATTGGAAGGACCAACTTTAGGAGAAAATAAGTCAATGTCTATCAATACCTTTTCACTTAGAGAGGAATCATGTAGGGAAGGTGAATTAACATTAAGAAAGGTGTTTATGATATCATTCTCTTCCTCTAGGATAGATAAATAAGAAGGGCACATTTTAGGAGAATTGTCAAGATCACTCTTAAAGTCTTCATCCTTAGAGCATGGGAGAGTCTCAAAGGGATTGGTAGAAACTCTTTTAGGCACTAAAATGTTGTTATAGATGGGGGGAGGTTCTTTAGGAGAAGGAAAAATTGAAGCAAAGGAAGCTAACCCATTATCACATCTATGAAATGAATGCATCATGACAACAATTTTCCTCTTTCAAATGATAACACATGCAAAATAGAAGGAAATGTTTAATTTTAACCAATGCAAGCACTTAGAATGTAGATTTAGAAAATGAAATTTATGATTCAAATGAGTTCCTAAATCAGATTTGAAATTAGTTAAGCTATCCACAAGTTCAACTTTGAATTTTAGCAAAACTTTCCTCTAAATTTTTGAATCTTGCAAGAAATTAAAACTTGTAAATGCAAATTTGAATTTGAAATAGCATAAACACTCAAATTTGAAAACATAGATCAGAATTAGAGAAGATTGGAATTCACGTTGGGTTCACCAAAATGTGTGGGGGAAAAAGTGACACTAAGCAAACATGCCCTAATCTCACTTTCAATCACACACTTGTGGAATACGAAAGAGCCTAGAGGTATCACACAATTGGCTACTTCTTTTTGTGGAAGAGAGAGCCACGGGCTACCTATTAGGATTTCTATTCCTTTGTTGTAATTGAAAGATAAAATGATGCAAGTTCAATTCCCAACCCCAAAGTGCAAGTATGAACTAATAACAAGATTGCAGAATTGAACTTAAACAATGGAAAGCTGTAAACACAAGGACAAGATAAGAATGCGAATGCATACCTGGAGTCAAAATCTGAGTGAAAATGTTCGGGACGGGGGCGTGGGCGCCACTGTCCTGATTTTGCACCTAAAACTGCTTTGGAAACTGCTGTTTTGCAACTTGAAAAGCTGTCAAAAATGCTGAAAATTGTTGTCTGATAGAAGGACCAGGGTGCCCAGCGCCCCTGTCCCAGGGACCAGGGTACCCAGCGCCCCTGTCCTGGTAGGACCAGGGTGCCCCACGCCCCTGTCCTGGTCTTTTTCTCTAAAACTTGGTGTGTTGTTCCGTCTCGGTCTGCTTCTTCCGGATCTGCAACTTGCGGCGTCGTCCGAATTCCGAAACCTGCACTTATATCTAAAAAGGTGTGGTGGGCGGCTATATAGGGTTTTGCCTTAGTCAAACCCCCGCTTTGGTGATTTCCACCTCCACGAATAGCCAATTTTTATTGTAAAAGTAGTGTGTGTGCAGACCTTGTGTGTGTGCAAGATCCTAAAATGCAAGTAAGCAAACTAGAGCAACCTAGAAAGTAAACCCTAATTGCTTGCAAATGATAATGTAAATGCTCCAAATCAAGATGTAAAGAGATCTAAAGCATGAATACAAGTGATATAATGAGGCTTATGCAAAGACATGAAAACAACATGAAATCATACCCAACCCCAAGGGAGGGGTACAAGCCAATCTTCAGTCGGTGATCCCCTATTGTTCTTCAATGCCTTCAAAGCCCTAAATGGATGAATGAAATTGATGAATTCTTGATGGATGGATGTTGAATGTTGTTGAAGTCTTCAAAGATCTTCTCTTTCGCTGCATAGAAGGTCCTTGAAACCAAAAATCCGAATGCTTTCTAATGAAGAAAGAGAGCTCTTATGTATGAAACCCTAGGTCTTAATTCCAACTTTTGGCCGACCTAGAGATTGAATATCCTGCCAATTTCTTGGGGTTAAGCTTTATTTTATGATTGGATCGCGCTCCTAAAATTTTGGGAAAAATGTCCGGGACCATGTGCACTCCGGGTGCCATGGTCCTAACAACTTTTCACCAAATTTTCAAGGCCATCAGATATGATGATTTTAGAGCAAATCCCGAAGTTACAGCTGATTTTGAGATGTTTTGACCCCCGAAATCAAGCCCCCAAGTTCAAAATAGGACCTAATTAGGGTTTTTGATTAAATGATGTATTGAAGGAATAAGATGAAAGGGGCACACTTTAATGAAAGGGCCCAACTTTATGATGTGGGAGATGATAAAATAGGACCTTAGACCTAATTAATTTAATTAATTAAGTGCTAAAGGGGAAATGCAATGCAAAATGCGCCAAGGTAGGTGCTAAACTAGGTGTGAAATTGTACCACCCTAGCAACTGCGTACAATTTACGACGCTACATTATGTTTACCAGTTGTTGAGTTGTTGTATTAATAAGGTTAAATTTATCCATTCTGTTAGAACACAAATTCACCCCTCCCCCCTCTCAGTGTTCTTGGATCCCAATGAGGACCACATAAATTAGTGTGCACCAAATCTAAAATATTTTCATAAGAGAATGATTTTCTTTTGAAAGAGGAAGTAGTCATCTTACCCAACTGACACTCCTTACAATCCAGATTGTTTGGTTTGACTAGTTGTGGCATACCTCTATGCATAATTGACTTGCTGACCTTAACCAAATTATCAAAATTTACATGACAAAATATTCTATGCCATAGCCAACTGTCCTCAAATTTTGAAACCAAACAACTATTAACATTAGTGTTTAGATGAAATAAGTTACCTTTTATCTGTTTATCGGTAGCAATTAGTTCTCATTTTCTTCCTAAAATAACGCACACTCCATTCTTGAACTCAAGATGATAGCCTTTATCATTTAGCTGACCAATACTCATCAAGTTATGCCTCAATCCTTCAACCCAATACACATCATCAGCATTACTTTTTCCATTTAAATAAATTTAACCTTTACCTTTTACCAAGCATGGTGTATTGTTGCCAAATCTCACTACTCCACCGTCAAATTCTTCAAGTGAGATGACCTTGTTCTTGTCACTGGTCATGTGGTGTGAGCAACCACTATCAATGACCCACTCATCATTGTTGTCAATATGGGACACTAAATCTTTCTTATCAGAAATATCTTCCTTAACTGCTACAAAAACAATTTCCTCGTTATCTTCATCCTCTGATTCCTCATCGGTAACACCTTCATCTACTGCAACATAACATTGTTTCTTACCTTTTCTCTTAAACTTTTTGAACTTTTCCTTCTGATCACTGTTAGGACAATTAGCAACAATATTTCCTATTTTGTTACATGATAAGCACTTAAGAGGAAGCTTTCCTTTGTACTTATCAGTGCCTCTAGGAAGTTTCTTTGCCAATAAAGCCTCAATTTCCATCAAGTTGTGTTCATCATCCACTTCTTTATTACCATAGCCATGATGACTTGACCTATATTCATGGTTATGATAGACATCCTTTCCTTTTCTTATCGGTGCATTAGATACCGATGCTTTGAAAGAAGATTTTACTTTAGGTACACTATTGTCAAAGATATTCAATTCAAAAGTAGTAAGCTTGCCTATCAATGAATCAACTGTAACTTTATCTTTGCTGGCTGACCTCAATTCTTGGATAGCAGATACTCTAATAGCATAAGCAAGTAGTAAGGTTCTAGGAATTTTACTTACCACTGTGTCTTCTACTATAGTTCCACCAACACTTTTGATTCCTCCAACTACTTCTTTTATTCTTTGTCCGTATCGGGTGATGTTCTCACCTTCTATCATGCTCGTGTCATCAAACTTACCTCTTAGGCTTTCTTCTTTATCTTTTTGCACATGCTCATCTCCACCATAAATCAACTTCAACTTTTCCCAAACTCCATAAGCGGTTTCTAAACCATGAACATCAATGTACTTAGAATCAGAAAGAGTACTTACAATGGCTTCCAATGCTTGAATATTCTCTTGCTGCTCCTTGAGCTGATCTACAATCAAAGTACTGATAGGAGGTGTGTACTGATTAACCACACACTCATAAAATTGTGGCCCCATACCTTTGATGTAGATCTTCATTCTATCGCTCCAGATTTTGTAGTTATCCTTTGTGAACTTAGGACCCTCCTTCTTCGTCATCTTGGATCTTTACCTCAAGTGGTTAAGCTTCTACACAAAGAGGACCTAGTCCTTTGATATCAATTGTTATTATAAGGATCTGGTTATTACTAAGAGGGGGGTGAATCAGTAATAAAACAAATCTGCAACACTTCACAAAACTAGACCGGTAACAACTCAAACAATTATCTAAGTTGATTTAACAAACCATTCCCTCAAGTGTTCATCAATATGCAAACAAAGTAAAGATATCAAATGCACAAATCAACAATGCATCCACCATATGAACACAGATATTTTTGACATGGAAACCCAATTGGGAAAACCACAGTGGGAATTATCACCAACAATATGTAATTACACTCTTTTGGAATGCGCTCGGTTAAAGGCCTAGCTCGATTAAGAGGAGACCCTGTTAGGAGTCACTCAATCAAGGGATTTTGCCTCAACCCTGTTAAGAGATCTACCCTGTTAAGAGTAACCTTGTTAGAGGATTTCAAACTCAATTTAATGAGCCACCCAGTGAAGGGATTTACAATATAAGTCCTTTTAGAATCTACTCGATTAGGGGATTTCAAACTACTGTAACTGTTAGGGAAGAACAGGGCAAATGATCTGATTACAACACTTCCTTGCTTGCTAGTACCGATCCTTTTCAACACAACTCTTCTACACACATGCATACACTTCAAATTGGTTTGGCAATACCTTCTATCAAATCACTGACACAAAATCTCTTCTCCAACTAGCCCTAAATACACTTTTCAGTTAGCGCGGCTAAAAACCCTAATTACATTAACAAGATACAATGACTTTACATTTTGCATAGAAAACTACTCCACTAAAATACATTACAGATCATTACAACAAATTTCTAGATGATTTCCGTTGTTGAATGATCACCACACATTGATTTGATAAGCAATCAAACCCTTGTTTCATTCTTCTAAGCACTTTGTTGTTTCCCAAGAAATCTGATCCTTATGCGCACTCAAATACCTTCTTATCATTACACATAGATTATGACATGTCATCACTAAGTTATGATCATGATAAGATTGACCGCCAAACCTTAAATCATTACTGGTTAAACATCTGATACTAGTATTCATTCTTCTTCATAGAGTTCATAACAGTCAATTACAAATGTGCTTTCTGGTTCACCAAACTTGATGTGATTTTAATCACAGACTCATGCCAATGTTATGAACATATATTCTGAACCACAACACCTGAATCTTCTCCAATCGTCTACACCAGTCGCCTGATCATCGCTCTGTTTCTGCTTACCGGTTGACAACAACTTAGCAGTTTTGTTGTCTAACTAATTCCACTACCGGTTAGACTATACCGATCAGTCTCGATGACCTAGATGGGTAAACAAACATGGTTGCCATCAATGACAACAAATAACTGATCATATCAACTTTACCAGTCATCTTCTCATCTCATCATCATCTCCATTAATTATGCCAACAAGGACTTGATCCATATCTCATTATGCATCATCTCAATGTCACTTTGGGAGCTAAACCAGTTAAACAAAAACTTAGAAAGATGCATCCTCATATTGCTCTTCTTGTCAAAGCAGAATTGAAGAAACTATTGGATGTAGAGTTTATACGACCAGTCGCATATCTAGAATGTGTGTCAACTATTGTGCCTGTATCAAAAACAATCAAAAGTATCAAAGTGTGCACAGATTTCAGGGACCTGAACAAAGCATGCCCAAAGGATGAATTTCCATTTCCAAGTATTGATATTATTGTAGATCTCACAGTAGGACATCAAATTTTCTCTTTAATGGATGGTTTCTTGGGGTATAAACAAATCAAGATAGCCTAGAGGATCAAGAGAAAACAACTTTCACATTCCCTTGGGGTAATTTCTGTTGGAACGTCATTCTATTTGGGCTCAAGAATGAAAGAGCTACTTACCAGCGAGCTATGATGACTATTTTTCATGATATGATGCATACTTTCATGGAAGATTATGTGGATGATATACTGACAAAGTCACATAATGGAAATGGAGTGTCTTCTTCCATAAGGAGTATTGTATGGTGTTATCATATCTTGAGCATTTATTCTACTTCTAGATATATTAAAAATGAGTTCATCTTAACCCAAATACATCTCTTTTGATAAATGTAGTATCCATTATACATCAAATAATTATGTTAATTATTATATGGTAATCCTACCAAGTTTTATAATTGTATACACTCAAAATTGGCTATGAATAATTAAATAAATATTTACTATTTATTTAATGTTAATTTCTCTATTAAATAATTAAATTGAAAAGTTTAATTAATTTAATTCATTTAGTCACTCTTCTAATTCAAACTTATTAAATATTTAAGATTTAATCATGCAATATGCATTCTTCTATAGTCTCCATTAATTAAATAATTCTACAACTATTTAATCTCCTTTTCCAACTTATCTGATCTCCACATAATTCAATCTTACCAACTCAAAATTTTGTGGCTAAACAAATTATTAGTTTTCAATTATTAATAGCCATATTTATCTTCAACTTCCATCTCCTAAATGAAATAATGTGTACGTACACACATTTTTAATTCTTCTATATTTTCTCTAACCTCCCTACATCTTTGGAGGAATTTGAAATCACTTGTCTCAACATCCCTAAATCTTCTCCAACCATCCTATAGTCTCTCAAATCCTCAACTCCAGTCAAGGTGAGCCTTCTGACACTTGGCTTCTTCATCCACCTTTTTCTCCATCCTGCATGTGTAGCAGGAACAGCATCCTCCTTTTTCTCTCACATCCCAACCAATCTCTTCATAGCCATCAATCTTGCAAGATTTAATCTCAACTGGTGATCTCTGGTACATGGATTTTTGCTCATGAAAATCTATAAAAATGGCATTTCCTAATCATTTTTTATAGTTAATAGTCATCTAGGAGTTATCTTGCATTCACACAAGTTTTGAAAATCCAAGCATTTTAGCAATTTACAATGTGCCTTTGGTATTTTAGCATAATAATTTTCATATAGTTTCATATTTAGCTTTGCATAATCATTTAGCTTTTATCAAACAACTAGTTATTAGTCTATTCATCATTGTCATCTTGGAAGCAACCATAGTGCATGTCTGAAAGCGAAACATATGCAACCAAGTTCAAATAGTGATAGGACACAATGAGACAACAAGATAGAGGTATAAGCTTTCAAGTTTTGTACTCCTTTATTTGTTTCATTGGTCAAATTTGGAGTTTTCCTATAGCTTTTATCTTTATTTTTGTTTAAAACTAACAAGTTGCAAGTATACTCTGAAGTGAAATTCCAAGTTGACACAATAATAACTATGATTTGACCAAAGGTGATGATTAAACCCTAAGTTTTGAAGGTTCACCTATATCTTCCAAATGATTATGAATTTTATATTTTTTGTTACTAAATTTGGAGGATAATATAAGGGACCTATAGTCCAAAAAGAACATTTTTATCAAAAAATTATTTTGTAGAGTATTATTAATTTATTTTTTACATAAATTGATTGTCTAGGTTGCAAATGATGTAATTTTTTCAAATATTTTTACATTTCTATAATCTCATGAAAATCCATTAGGGACCTATTAGTTGCATTTTTGAAATTGAGGTTGAGTACATTATCAATTGATTGGGTTGCTAATATATTGTAGAAAGATACATTCAATGAAAATTTTTAACTTTTAAACCCTAGTCTTAATTGATATTCTTAAATTTGATGGAAGTGAAGATACACTATAATTTAAGACTAGTCTTAGTTTGGTTTTTAAAAATAATGTAAGAGAATATATAATTGAAAAATAAGTTATATTCTATTCATGAATCTTGATGCTAGTAAATTTTATAGGCCATTGCGTAAAATTTTTTCTTTGGACGAATTAGAACGAGCATTCTAGATATATGGGCACTAAAAAAGAAAATGAAAGAAGTGGAATGTGAAGAAAAAAGAGACAAAGAATGAAAAAAAGATTAAAAAAAAGGAGGAGAGTGAAAGAAAGTATGAATGATATATGTAAATTTATTTTAATTTTAATGAACAAAGATTCAATCGTTCAATTTAAAGAAAGTATTCAAAAGTTAAAATATATTATTTCTCAAATGTAACTTAATCAATATAGATCGAATCTCCATAAAAATCACTCTCTAATAATAATAATCAAAATTGTTTAGTGTTCAGTATTCATGCCCAAAACTTCTAACATATTAATACATAACATGAAATCAAACATTCCTTCTGCAAGACTTGTTAAAAAAAAGTGTGTTGTTCCCGCCGACGGTATGCCCCAGTCTGATGTTCCCACCTGATCCCCTAGTGGTGTTCCCATTGATGGTATGCCCCAATCTATCGTCGATGCTTCAGTTCCATCCTGGGCGATTGTGGCTGATGCGAGCCTTCACATCAACTTTGTTCTATAGGTTCCATCTATAATTTTTTGCAAAGGGGGTCGAAGGGGGTTTATCCCCTTCTCGTGTGTGACCTCTATTAATGTGAATAAGGACTCATAACGGGAAATAGAGAACAATGTGAAGGTTTTTATGGAGCATGGTATAATCTGTAGATTCAATGGTATTTGGCCCAGCCTCCTGGAGCTACACAAATGGATCTCTCATCACTGAGATCCACTCATTTCTGGTACTATTAACATATACCTTATGGATAAAGGTTTCTCTGTTGCTAAATTTGAGAATGCTAAGGATAAAAGAAAAATTCTATGTGAAAGTTTTTTCTATGGGAAAGATAAAATGTCGCTTTTTGCCAAACCCTGGCACTCTGATTTTAACCCCCTTTCTGAGAAGTTCAACAAAATTCCAGTTCGAGTTCGGCTTCCTTATCTTCCTCTCCATTTGTGAGTTGAATCTCTCTTCGAGGAAATTGGTGATGCTATTGGGAGTTTCAACTTGGTGGATAATGAATCATTTGAGATTTATCACACTGCTTTCGCTCACATTTTGGTGGAGCTAGATGTGTCTAAGGGACTACCAACTGAGATTGTCATTAATTCCTCTTTTGGTAGCTACGTCCAAACTTTGGATTATGAAGGTGCTCCTTTTAGGTGTCGTAAATGCTTTAAAATGGCTCATGTGGTTGGGAATTGTGGGCTTGAGAGGAAAAATCATGCAGCTTCATGGTGGTCAGGGGTCTCTTACCAGCATTACATGGTTAAGAAATCTTTGGATTCTTCTGAGGCTGAAGTTTCGACTATAGCTAAATCAGATTCATTAACGACAAAGAATGATTCTTCGACTGCCACTAAGGATGATTCTGAGATTAATAATGTTGGGATACATGATGTTGTTGTCTCTTCTGCTGAAAATGGTCTGTTGTCTCTTACCCCGCCAATTGCTTCACCGTGTGTTGTTACCTCTGATAGAATTATAAAGCACTGAGAGGGGGGGGGTGAATCAATGACAACAAAAACAATATCATTTTAAACACAAACTGATAAAGATAGTTAACCAATTTACTTAATACTATGCATGCAATCCTAAATGATATTAAAGCATCCATAATAAGTAAAACATGCACCATAACACAAGAGTTTATACATGGAAAACCCAACTGGGAAAAAGCATGGTGAGATGGGACTCACAAGTTAACTATTTGCAGTAATAGGTAACTGATTGGTTAAGGTCTGCAAAGTGCGCTTCTAGGAGTGAAACCTATTAAAGATCCCAAAGCTCTATTAGGAGCTATACTCTGTTAAAGGTAGCACCCTATTAGGAGTAACCTCGGTAGAGGATTTCAAACCCAAACTAATGGATCACCTAGTTACAGGATTTGTACAATGAAGCTTGTTAAAGCTTACCCAGTTAGGGGATTTGACTATTGTAGTGATTAGAAAACAATCAGTGGTGTGATCTAGAAGTAGCACATCTTGCTTGAATATATCCTCTTCTTCTCACTCAAAACTGCATCACCGACATACTCTGCAATGCCTTCAGTAAATCGCAACAACTTAACACTTCTATCTTGCATCTTAAAAATAGTTCATCACAATGTCATTATATAGACATTAGATTTCAAGTTGGCTCAGGGATCATGTCACAATTTCCTAGGTGCAATGTATCTAGATAATCTAACATAACACATCACCGATTGTCACCAAATCTGTCGGTTAGGGATAACTCATCACGACCGGTGATAACTCATCACACAATCAGTAAAACCAATTGGAACATCGATATTGGTTAAGAGTTAACCTCTTCCAACTCATAGACTGGTTATCCTCCATTTGATTCCTTATTGATCTCCAATGAATCTCCAAGCTGGTGTCATGCCATTTCTACATATACTGGTTAGACACCTTCAAAACTGATTGGATTTCCCTATACATATAATACCGGTATTGCAATACAAAGACTTAGGAGTAGTACCGGTTTGACTTAACTAAGATGACTATGAAAATGTGAACATATGTGTGTATACATGCTCCATCAATGACAACACATGAAGTCATCTATTACAATCATCATCAAGCCAACAATCTCCCCCTTCGGCATTGATGACAACACTTAGAAAATTTTACAAGTTTACAACTAAGTGTGGTTACAAAAATTGTACAAACATATATCTACTCCCCCTTAACAATATATACAAAATTTTCACAACACATACATATTTCTACTCCCCCTTTGACAATAATGCCAAATTGAAAAGTAAAATACATATATATTATATCAAAATTTGCATCTAAAACTACACGTACAAAAATATAAGAGTTTTTCAAGGAGTGTTCACTGCAATTTTCAAGAAAATGTCATTGAAAACAATCTTCATCTGAGTAAAATCATTATCCCATGTTTCCAATAATGTTTCAGTGATCTCAATGGTTGTCATAACTTGTGCAGTGAATTCTTACATTGTATCCACTGTGCTCATCTCTGGAGTCGCCAAAACCGCTTTTGCATCCTTGTATGCCTGTTGTAAGATGTCCACTTTAGGTCTCAACTGGTTCTTGAGTTCCTTCAAGTATCAAAGTCTCTTAGCCTGTTCACAATCATAAATATCTAACCGATGTTGCAAATCATCAACTGATTTGCCAAATGGTAAGGCTGAATCCTATAAAGGTATGTAAGCAATACATATCCTTTCCAGTTCCTGTTCTATCTCTTCTCGCCTTTTCTTCAGATCAGGATAGAAAAATGAAACGTTAGATGTATAGGCTAGTATCCTTCCTCCAGTTTCAATAGAAGTCTTCAAAAGATCTTTATTCAAAGATAAAGCAATCTTCCATGTATTAATATCTTTCACTATTTGCTCTCCTCTCTTCCTTTTGTAATTATTCTCAGCTAAAGTCTCTAAAGCTTCTTCAAGGGACTTCAGTTGGTCAAAAGTATTAACAACCAACTGGCCAAGTTTGCCGATAGGGGTTGACAAATTCCCAGTGTCAGTCTCTAGTAGAAGACTTGACAGAATCTCAACAACAATTTGAATTGTTTCTGCTTCTTTTTTCTGTTCTTTCAATCTTTTCTTTTGAGCTCTAGATTGCATCATAGAAGAAATCTCCATGAGACTCATGTTATCTACATCTATAGGGCCTTTGATTCCTATTGAGTCATCCTCATCATCAATTTTCTTCTTTACCTTTGCTTTTTCCTTTTCTCCTATTTTCTCTGCTATATTCTCCTTTGTTTTCTCTTTCATTTCCTCCTTTTTATGTTCAGTTTCCTTCACTTCAACCTTTTTCTCTAGTTTCTCTTTCTCTATTTCTGCCATTGTTTGTTTCTGATGCTCTGCAAAAAAGGATTAGAAAATCTGTTTGATGGCAACACACACAAGAGCACAAGAAACAAACGTTAGTGTTAGCAACAAAAGATTATCCTAAACAGGCATATCAAGAGAGATATTAAGCATGAAATAGAAAGCATATAAACATAGAATAAAATAGCTAATCAAGATGCTCATAGTTGCTCCTCCCTTGTTCCTCTCCTCTCCAAATCCCAAATGAGTGTAGCTCTCAGCTTTTAGCACTAACCATGGATGCCATATGGAGATTCAAGATAGTTGAATATGATAAGCAAATACTATGCAAGAGTAGATAGTGATGCTATGAAAAAGCTCTATGCTAATGCCAGTATAACAACAATACTCTAATGCTTCTTTTTTTTGCTTGAGGAGAAGGGTTCTATTTATAGAAGAAATGGGGAAATGAAGGGTTAAGATTGAGTGGTTTAATCAAGGGCCAAGTTTGAAAGTTGGGGATCCATGTGCACAATTGGCACCAATAAAATGGTGACAACTGTCAACATAGGATTGGGTTGAGAGAAGAGGTTGGAGGCATTAAAGGCCTAAGAAGACCTCATGGTTATCTAGAGGCTAAGGGTCAAGTCCAAATTAAGATTACCCACTGAATTAAGAGTTAATCCAAGGATAAACCTTTGTGCAAATGTTTAAGAGATAATCATGGTCAAAGCATTAATGGCCTGATGAGACCTTTGGGTTGGGTAGAAGTTGAGTCAAAACAAATGTTTTAACCATGTGGGAGGGTTTGAGGTAACCATTAATGGTTATTGGAGACTTTGGGGATTAAGTGGTTGAAGGTTGAAAGCCTTCAATGGTTATCAAAGACTTTGAGCCATTTAGTGGTTGAAGGTTGAAAGCCTTTAATGGTTATCAAAGACTTTGAGGGTTTGAGAAGTGACTTCCCTTTTGCTTAAGAATGTGACAAAGTTTAGAAAAGGGGTTAGGTTATTTAGAAGTGATTAGAAAATTCTAGAAGGGGTTTAGGCATGCAAGTGGATTTTGTAGGAAAATGCAAGTGGGAGAAATTCTGGTATTTTCAATTAAAATAAAATCATTTATTTCAATTAAATGGTGTAATTTGCATTTGGATAAATATTCAAATAAATATTAATTTATTTAAATGAGAAAAATGAAGATAAAGCATTAAAATGCTTGAAGACTTTGAGGGAAACCATTAAAGGCTTGAAGACTTTAAGGAAAACCATTAAAGTCTTAAGAAGGCTATAGAAGGAAGCCATCAAGTTTGAAGACTTTAAAGCCATCAAGTTTGAATACTTTAAGGGAAACCATTAAAGGTTTCAAGTGGGTGAGGATAAATAGGATTTTAAATAAATAATTTATTTAAAATAGTTGTGCAACTTGCTTTCGTAGGAAAATACAAGTGGGTGGAGGATAAAGGTGATTTAAATAAATTATTTATTTAAAATAATTGTGCAACTTGCTTTTGTAGGAAAATGCAAGTGGGTAGAGGATAAAGGTGATTTAAATAAATGTTTTATTTAAAATAATTGTGCAACTTGCATTTGTAGGAAAATACAAGTGGGGGGAGGATAAAGGTGATTTAAATAAATGTTAATTTATTTAAATGTGAGAGGTGGGATTTTGGGGGATTTAAATAAATATTAATTTATTTAAATGTGAGAGAATATTTAATTAAATAAATATGATTTATTTATTTAATTAATGGTCTGAATTTGGTTAAGTGAATTAAATCAAATAAATTGAATAATTTATTTAATTAATAGGAGAAGAGGGTTAAGATGAATTAATTAAATATTAATTTAATTAATTATTAATTGATGGTTAAATAATCAAATAAATACTAAGTATTCATTTAATTAAGTGGACAAATTTATGTGACTACATTTGCCCCTCTTTGAGACGGTGCAGTTTATCGCGTCGTTTCAAAGAAAGAAAAATAGGTGTGAAGAAATGCCCCATAAAATGTAAATTTAATGGGTGGTATGCCCCCTCGAGAGATGGGCCGAATTTTTTTTTGAAAAATCGGGCAATCTCTCGAAAAAGAATGAAAAGTGGAGGGGATGTAGAATAGAAGAAATTAGAACTAATGATGAAAGAATGGGAGAAAATGGAGTGAATGTGAAGAAACAACAAGCCAGCGAGTACCCTGAGGTCATGCAAGAGATACATAGCAGATGTAGTGTGGGGTTTGGATTGATGCTATGCAATTGATCAAAATTGGTTGGACAATCTAGTGCAATCAGTTTAATTGCCCCGGTCAAGTCAAAGCATGACAGTTGATGTCAGTTGGTCGCTTGGACATGATAAAGTCTGAGTAAGTGAATCAAAGTGACCTGATGTGACTTAGACAATTGATGTAATTGCCCGATGAAGTCAAGGTATATGAAGCAAAATACTCGTTGAGACGTAGACAATTGATGTAATTGTTTGTTGGATTGTGTTTGATTGGTTGATCAATTGATAGTGTGTGCGTGTGATGGATGGTTGTCGGGAATCATGGCAGCCCCATTGAGACTAGGTCATTATGATAAATGCCTGATGTAGTCTAGGATTACCATAATCGATTACCTGTTGAGACCTGAAGATACTTGATTAGAGTATCTGTTGATAGTCTAGGTGTGTGTGAGTCGATGTACCGATGCAGATAGAGTAACTTTCTTGACTTATTGGATGACTTATGATAGGAAACACAATCCCTCCTATTTAGAGATGGATGGTGATGAACATGGCTTGATTAGGTTGATTGGGACACGATGTAGGGTATGTGATGCTGATTATTGAGATGGGGAGGGTGGGGGGGGTTCAATGTTAAATAGAAGAAATGGAGGACCTATTACATTCCTATGGAAGAAGAGGAAAATAGAGTATCCATTGTCATTACTATGTATGAATGATATGCAGCTATTTATGAATGTATGGATGGATGGAATGCAACAGAATGCAATATATACAAATGAGATGGAATGATGATCCATGGTGCTTTATTTTTCATCATTGAGCTTTAAAATGTTGTAAGAAAATACAAGCAACTTGACATAAAGATTCAAGATGACCAGAGTATTTCTTACATGGATTTTGATATAGCAAGTTAATACAAGCAACTTGATATAATGGATCAAGTTGACCTGAGTATTGCTTGCGGAACAGACAAGGATTATCGCCTTTCATGCATGACTTGGATCGTCCTCCTTGATCTTAGGCTGATCATATCCTGAGACAAGTGCATACCGTAATAAGAGATAAAACCTTTATCCAGTTTGGATGAGGTAGGAGGAACCAAAGAAAGAGCATTGTACCTACAAACAAATAGTTTATACATAAAGAATAAAGAATATGGATCCTTGGTAATGGTTCATGCTCATATGGTCGAGGTATACATTGTAGTCAGCAAGCCGTAGTGATCTATGATTGTATTTTTGCCTATGATCACATAGCTTAGTGAACTTCCCATGTAGACACCATTAGTACATGCCCCAGAACTTCATCGGAAATAATGCGCAAATGATACAAAACAATGCTGCAAGATCCTGATACAGATAAACAAACGATTGTACTCACAGATCAACCAAGTATTTGATAGCTTAACATAATTTTCTTGTCAAAGAAAACGTCACTTTTGTCTTTGTTTTGGTAAGGAAGGATCCATCCTTGTTGAAGACAGTTTGATTGTTGATGTTGATTGTGTGGTTGATTGGTAAATGGTCATTGTGTGAGTAGTTTGTCAATGTTTATTTTGGTATCTGCATGGATGGGTATGTACAAGGTGTTGCCATGTTTTTGTGTGATTTTTCAATGGTTTTGTCGATGTTTTTGGATTTTGAATTGTTTTGAATGTTTTTGGTATTTTTGCGAGATATTTTTGAATGTTTTTGGATTTTTGATGATTGTTTGAATGAAGAACTTAATGAATCATAAGACAATGTAGAATCCACTTCCATCAATAGGTTAAAGGCATTGCCCCCAGTTTTAGACATGACTATGAAAAAGCGGGATGCAAGATGTATGGAGTACTATCATAATTGCAGAGGAATAACAAGCCATGTTTTTTGGATGGATGGATGTATGTATGAAGTAGATGTGATCGCAACAAGTTTGAAAGACAATGGAGCCATAGCCTTTATGAGTGGCGCCTGTTTGCCAGGTTTTCACCACCGTACTTACCCAAGGTGCCACCGGAGTGGTTGTTCACCATTTGGATGCATGATTTTTCTTTACTTTTTGAATGTTTTTGTATTTTCTTCAGGACATTTTTTTTTTGAAATGTTTTTGGTATTTTCTGGTATGTAGGGGAGCCTGATGCTCTATACACCTTAGGTATAAAACCGTTTTAGGTGCATGCTGTTGATTGGATCTGCAAGCGGTTCTCCTTCTGATGTAGCCAATTGATATGACCCGGACCCGAACACAGCAGTGACAACATATGGGCCCAGCCAGTTTGATTCAAACTTGCCCTGATGTTCTTTGTTTGGTTGGTTGTGAGGATTCTCTCGTAGAACAAGATCACCTAACTCAAATGTACGAGGTCTAACTTGGTGATTGTAGCTTCTGCTCATGCGCTGCTGATAGGCTTTGAGATGGTTGTATGCAGCTTGTCGCTTCTCATCAAGTAACTCTAAGTCCTGAAGACGTGAGACTCTGTAAGCTTCATCATCAATGAGATTGTGCAAGGAAACACATAGTGACGGTATCTCGACCTCAATAGGCAAGATAGCTTCTGCACCATAGACCAATGAATAAGGAGTTGCACCTGTAGGGGTTCGAATGCTAGTTCGATATGTCCATAGCGCTGGATTTAGTTGAACATGCCAGTCACGGCCGGCATCATTGACTATCTTCTTTAGGATCCTCAATATGTTTTTATTGGATGCTTCGGCCTGACCATTGCCTTGTGGGTAATAGGGAGTGGAAAAGCGGTGTTGGATATGAAATTTCTCACAAAGTTCGCGGACATCCTAATTTTTGAAAGGAAGACCGTTATCTATGATGAT
This sequence comes from Cryptomeria japonica, assembly GCF_030272615.1. Classification (NCBI taxonomy): domain Eukaryota; kingdom Viridiplantae; phylum Streptophyta; class Pinopsida; order Cupressales; family Cupressaceae; genus Cryptomeria; species Cryptomeria japonica. Next base: position 13,674,371 of record NC_081414.1, read on the forward strand.
GGACATGGGCACACCATACCGGTAGATGATGTAGTTGAGGATGAATGAGGCCATCTGCTTGTCGATGACTTGGGTAAGTGGAACAGCTTCGATCCACTTTGTGAAATATTCAATGGTGGTAATAATGAATTTATGGCCATTAGATGAAGATGGATGAATCTTACCCACAAGGTCAAGGCCCCATTGACAGAAAGGCCATGGTGTCGTGATTGGTTGCAGTTCCTGAGCTGGTGCATGTATCAAGTCGCCATGAACTTGACATTTCTTGCATTTTCTGACAAAGTAGTAGGAATCCTTTTCCATAGATGGCCAATAATATCCAACTCGCAGGAGTTTCTTGGCGAGTGATGGAACACTTGAATGAGTCTCGCAAATTCCTTCATGTACCTCTTCCAAAGCCTTTGTTATCTCACCTTGTTCCAGACATTGAAGGACAGTACCATCAAGACCGCGTCGGTATAGGGTTTCGGTAATAATGGTATATCGAGCAGTTTGGCGAATGAAGGTTTTACGTTGGTTATTTGATTGGTTGGGAGGAAGGGTGTGATCGCGGAGATAGGTGTAGAACTCACCGTACCATGGGGATTTAGGACCGATAAGGCAACATATCATCTCAGATTCAGAGATATCATAAGCAGGGATCCAAAGCTGTTCGACCAAAAACTCATAACGTGTTGAATTCTGTGGAAGATCTAGGAGAGATGCGATGGTAGCCATAGCGTCAGCAGCTTGATTCCGATCTCTTGGTATCTGCTCAAAAGTGATAGTAGTAAATGATGTCTTTAGAGTGTCCACCATTTGCTTATATGGCATGAGTTTATCATCTTTGGTCTGATATTCATCAGTTGCTTGTCGAATGACTAGTTGGGAATCGCCATATACTTGCAGTTCTTGTAATTTCCATTGGATGGCTAACCTAAGTCCTGTGATCAAGGCCTCATACTCTACTATGTTGTTTGTGCATGGAAATGTGAGCCTGTAAGACTTCAGGATGCTATCACCTTGAGGTGTGATAAACAGAATGCCTGCCCCTGAGCCATGCCTAGTGTATGAACCATCAAAATATAGTTTCCATGGTTGTGTTGTTGTGATCATGAATATCTCTTCATCTAGAAAATTGGAAATGAGAGGATGATCACCTATGAGTGGTGCATCGGCCAACTGATCTGCAATGACCTGCCCTTTGATAGCTTTACGGTCCACGTACTCAATGTCAAATTCACTTAGAATCATCACCCATTTGGCCAAGCGACCTGTCAATGCTGCTTTGCTGAGTAAATACTTGAGTGGGTCAATCTTTGCAATGAGTTGTACCTTGTGTGTTAACAGATAGTGCCTCAATTTAGTGGCTGCTAAGATCACTGCTAGGCAAGCTCGCTCAATAGGTGTGTAATTGAGTTCATAGCCAACCAGTGTGTGAGAGATGTAGTATACAACACACTCTTTGCCTTCTGCATTATGTTGTGCCAGTAGTACACCCAATGTTGTACTTGTTGCTGAGATATAAAGTAAAAATGGTCTACTTGGATCTGGTGGCATTAGCAATGGTGGATTCATGAGATAGTCTTTAAGCGTCTAAAATGCTTGTTGGCATCGGGCATCCCACTGAAAGCGGATGTTCTTGTGTAGCAGATGTGTAAATGGGTGACACTTATCAGCCAGTTGTGCAATGAATCTTCGGATGGATTGAAGTCGCCCTTGTAATGTCCTTAGCTGACTGATATTATTTGGTGGTGGCATGTCCATGATTGCTTTTACCTTTGCTGGATCGACCTCAATGCCTTTGCTTGAGACAATGTATCCTAGAAGCTTCCTGGAGGTCACTCCAAAGACACATTTCTTTGGGTTGAGTCGAACATGGTGTTGTTCTAGTCTATCAAAGATTTTATCTAAGATGTGGAGATGTCCTTTTCTGGTGAGTGATTTTGCTAGTAAGTCATCCACATAATCTTCCATCATGGTATGCATCATGTCATGGAATATGGTGGTCATTGCTCTCTGATAGGTTGCTCCTGCATTCTTGAGACCAAAAGGCATTACATTCCAGCAATATGTGCCCCATGGACAGGTGAAGGTTGTCTTATGTTGATCTTCTGGTGCGATCTTTATCTGATTGTATCCTGAAAAGCCATCCATGAGTGAAAGCATGGCATGTCCTGCTGTCAAATCCACTATGATGTCGATATTTGGAAGGGGGAAGTCATCCTTAGGACATGCCTTATTCAGATCTCTGAAGTTAGTACAAATGCGGATGCCCCCTTTTGGTTTGCCAATAGGCACAATATTGGAGATCCATTCTGCATAATCAATTGGTCTAATGAAACCAACATCTAGGAGTTTCTTGAGTTCTATTTTGACTAGCACTGCAATCTGGGGATGCATCTTACGAAGCTTCTGCTTGACAGGTTTGGCTCCTTCTGCGACGGTGAGGTGATGCATGACTAAATTAGGATCAAGCCCAGGCATGTCTGCATATGACCATGCAAAGCTGATCTGATGCTTCTGGAAGAACTCTATAAATTTAGGTTGTTCCTCTGGAGTGAGAAGAGATGCCAGATGTATGATATGAGGATTTTCAGGAGTCCCCACATTGTATTCTTTGGTTTCCTCGATGAGAATCGTTGATCGTTCCTGTTGTGTACTATCAGGGAGAATGTCAAACCCTTCATCCTCAGGCACCTCAGAGAGGTTTTCACCATTGGATACACTCTTTCTTTTTACTTTTGTCGGATCAAACAGTGCCACAGTGTGGTTTTCACTGGAAGATCCATGTTTTATTGTTATATTTTTGCAGCTGAAAGGTTTGGCATCTGCCCCAAAGTATGTTGCACTATTTAGTTCTATGGCGAATCCAGCTTTGTGATCCCCACTTGGTAGGTTATCCCTTAATTCCAAAAATTCAATGATGGCCTCATCGTTTTGGAAGAAGTCAAGACATGGGGGATTTGGTTGGTTCCATTCGATGAGTTCAGGGTGGATAATGGGCATTACTTCATCGATTAGGTTAAGTGAGTTAGATGTATCAGTGAGGGTTAAGACATTATGGTGAAGGTCATTAATGGTACTCTCCCTGTCAGAATCAGGTGTAGGATGAAACGTAGGGTTTGTGGAAGACGTTTCTAGCTTAGGAACCCAAGTGGTCTTTATCTGTGCTTCTCCGTAAACAGGGATATCTTTGCGTGGTGGAGGTGGTGATGTGTCTTCCTCATCTGAAGTGTTAAGCTATACAGAATCAAATTCCCACTCATGTGAGTCAGTCTTTGAATCACTTTCCAGCATCCGATTACTATACCATACTGGGATGTCCTTTGAGTTAAATACCGCAGGTGTGATTGGTTGATGTACCTTTGTAATGATCGGTGTTGCAAGGTGATTGAGGGGGATCAAGGAATCTGTTATAGGGAGTATTGGTAATATTGATTCCGTTGCTTCTGCTGGGACTGCTGGTGTTATAGATGTTGTTGTGGGTGCTGATACAGTTACTGCTACTAATGGTGCGACTGATGAGATGACGAGTTTGTTTGATGGGATGAGTGGCATTGGTGATAGTTGTGTTGGGGTTTTGAGCCTCAGTGGGGCTGTTGGGATGGTGCTTGAGGGTGCTTTGATTATGAAAGGTGCCCGCTTTGCAATAGGTGGACAAAATGGTTTGTTGGGTTTTCCTTTGAACTTGAGTTTAGGAAAGATCTCTTTTTCAAAGCCGAGGCCTGTATTACCTTTGGGCTTGAATTCCGGCAGCAGGGGTTCATGTCGTCCTTGTTTGCAATATCCCAAAGCACTTTGACCATCATACCCCATTCTTTGCATAATGAGGAGACCTTTACCATACTGTTCTATAGGAAGTGTAACTCGTGGTTTATCAGTGGTGATGGGATCTTTATAGATCCATTCCGCCAGGTCCTCATCTTCTGTTTCTTCCTCTTGACTCTTTCCAAGAACGAAAGGTGTCAAAGCACATGCTGGTATGTTTAGTGGTTGCTGGAGTACCTGCTGTGGTTTACCATGAGTTCTAGGAGAAGTGGGCATTTGTCCCACACAAAAGAGTTGACTCAAGTTGTATTCCCCAGGACCTTCCTCTGCTATCTTCATCTTAAGCTTTTCTTGCTTGGGTATAATGGTGTTTGAATGGGCAAGAGAGGCGGGACTTATATATGATGTGGAGGAAATGGCTTCTCTATTATTAGGAACGGTAATCTCTGGTTGATGGTTGATATTATGGCAATATGCAAAGGGATTTGCGTCACCCAGAATTGTGATCTCTACACCGTTATGTGGGAACTTGATACATTGATGGTAGGTAGATGGAACGGCTTGCATGGCATGTATCCAAGGTCTTCCTAACAATAGATTGTATGGCAGAGGAAGGTCCAGAACCTGACAAATGATGTGCTTTACCATGGGGCCCACTCGGATTGGTAGTACCACAGCTCCTTTGGATGAATGCTCCACATCGTCATAGGCTTTGATTGTGATCTTCTGACGAGGATCCACTGATTCTACCGCATAGCCCAATGCTGTGACCAACTGTAGTGTACAAATGTTCAGGCCTGCTCCATTATCTATCAAGACTCACTTGATCCTATGTTGGTTAATAAATCCTTCGATGTGGAGTGAGGCATTATGAGGTTGCTGGAAGGAAGAGTTGTCACTTTCGGAAAAAGTGAGACAAGGTGAGGACTTTAGATTTCCAACCATGGCTTGAAATTGGTCTGTATTCAGATTTGCAAGGACTGACACCTCTTGGAGTGCTTGATCCAAGATAGTTTTATGAGATGGCGATAGACACAAAAGCTCTAAAATGGATATAAGCGCAGGGGTTTTGTCTAATTGTTCCACAAGATTGTTGTTGGGAAAAATGGTGTCTCAACCTTGCATTTATGAGATGTTACTATTTATAGTAAGTTTTCATTTGAGCACGAAATGGTGTGAAACTCTCCCTGAAGCTTCTGGTTGGCTAGATAAGCATTCCGGTAAAGTTGCGTCGCAAGGTCACAGCTAGTTTTGAAGATATTAAAGTTTTCATCTTGGAGGGGTGCGATAAAATGTTTAAACTTAATTTTGGGGGATTTAGAGGCTCCGAAATGCCCTAAAAAGTGGCCATAACTGGTGCATCTGGTTATGAGGTGATAGAGCACTTCGCGAGCTTTCCGACGCTTCAAACGGTTCGTCAATCGGACACCCGGTTCTCAAGTTATGGCCTTCGGAAGTTTGTACTCCTGAAATAGGAAAAATAATTTGTATCGGATACATAAATGAGCTGTAAAAGGGAGCGACACATGTTGATGTGTGCTTTAACATGTCATAGGGCATCTAGAAGGGAGATAAGGTCGGCTACACCTTATTGGGTGGTTTTAGCCCATGGTTTTGTAATACCGTTTGACGGTTTCTTGTATTGTATCTCCTATTTATGAGGTGTGAGAGATAGAGGTTGAGTGTAAGAGTCCTATGGCTATTGAGTTGCCTCTGAATCTCTGATTAATGGTACTCCTATGAAGAGCTTGCTCTGCAAGTATGTTGTAATCTATTTTTGATTGCTGAATAAAATATTGAGCTGCTTTTGGAGGGTGGGGTTTTTCTCCCGAAAGGGTTTTCCCCACGTAAATCATTGTGTTGTGGTATGATTGCTATTATATCTATTTCTATTTTCTATAACTGTTGTAACGATCTGAAAAAGTTTTGCATTACCCTCCTCTCAAGGTTAGTGTAGGAAGTTGTTTCTGCTACTTAACTTCCTTACAATTGTACTGCTTTGGGATGGAGGTGGTGCCTTGTGGAGCTGCCTTTATGGTGACCTTACCACGACATGTAACAACATTGCAATTTGAGTTGGGATTTTTGAAGGTTATGGTTGCAACTTGTTCACTGGCGTCATACAGATGATTTACAGTGTAATTATACGCAACCTGTGTATAATCTGTGGTATCAGTGCCTCGCCTGGAAGTGGAAGGCCTTTGATCTTGTGATGGAAGTGGATTTTTGAACATCAGATAATCATTATTTGTTGTTTTTCAGTCATGTCCTTCAATTTCAATTTCTCCTCGATCAATAAGATCCTGAATGAGATCTTTCAATCGGTGGCAATTACTTGTCTTGTGCCCTCTTCCTTGATGGAATTCACAGTGTTCAGTATCTCTCCACCATGCTGGTTTGACCTGAGGCTCATAGTTTGATAGTTTAGGTAGAGTGACCAAATTTTGAGAAATGAGTTGTCGCAATACTATTTCAATGGGTTCCCCTAAGGGAGTGTATGTTTGTTTCTATTTTTGCTGACAAGGTCTAGGTTCATCGTGAGATGTGATGTGACCTTGATTAGAAGGAACATTTGTGTTGTTTTGAGGTGGAGGATTCTGTCCTGCAAACCGAACCACAGGTTGTGCATTTTGTATAGTCCTAGCATCCACAACCCCATCATTGACGATATTCTTGTTTTTATTCCAGAAGCTTGGTTTATCACTATTGAAGCGTGGGCGAGGACCATCTTTTGGTTCATTAAAGATTTTGATGAGTCCTTTCTTGATAAGTGCCCTTTCACATTTCAAACCCTTGGTGATCATATCATTAAAAGAATCTATGTCTTTGGCATCCAGGTGAAATTCCATTTCTTCGTTTAAGTTGGAAATGAATATTTCCACTAGTTCTCGTTCAGGTAACTGAAGAGAACGTCTGCTAGACATTTGATGCCATCATTGCAGGAATACTGAGAATTGTTCACCTAGTTTTTGTTTGGTGTTGCACAGATCAGCCGTGGTGATGTCGCGTTCAATGTTATGAGAGTAATGAGCGAGGAATTTTTGGATAAGTTCCTCAAATGTTCTAATGCCACCTGGTAGTCGAGAAAACCATGATGTGGTTGTTCCTCCCAAGCTTTGGGGAAAAAGGTGCATTAGGTATGTGTCTTCATATGCTACTTCGAGACAAGCGGAATGAAATTCTCGGACATGATCGCGGGGATCCCCCTTTCCTCTATATTTTTAAAATTTGGGTGTTTCGAATCCTCGTGGAAATGGTGGCATGTAAAGATTCCTATCAAAAGGATAGGGACAGATGTCATTGAGTGAGAATTGGTTAGTCTTGACACCACTATGAACTGTTGGGCGAGATTCTCGACTTGTTGCCGCAACATCTCCATTTCATTTGGAGGAGGAGGTGGTGGGTTACCTCGAGGAATGTTATATCTGATGGGATCTCTACCTCTTTCCTCTTCATGGTGACTTTGTCTTTCTGATGCTTGTCTTAATTGGGCAAGATCAAAGTCAGAGGGGAGTTTTGCTCCTTCTTGAGCGAGTCTTAAGAAGTGAGCATCCGCATTGCTCCTAAGTATTTCGTCAAAAAGTCTGTTAAAGAGAGGGTTATGCTGAGCCCTTTCTATTGTTGCAGGAGTGGGAGTACTTGGGTTTTCGTCATCTGCATTTCCTCCAAGTGCTTCTTGAAATTCATTGAGATTTTCCTCTTCTTCTTCTTCCCTTTCTATTTCTCATTGCCTGGACTGTGATCGGGTTTGGGCCATTTTGTTTGTAAGCTTTTGTTGAAGTTGTGTGAAAATAATGATGAGTTTTTGATGAAATGAAAGGTTGATGGTTGGTGAATTGTGTTGCACGTGGATCTCTAGCACTTTTAAGGTGGATGTAACCAAAATTCCTTCTTTGAATTGCTTGTTTGTTTGATAAGTTTTGATGTGATAAGGTGTAGAGAAATTTGAGATGTGTTACAGATTTAACTACCTAGTAATGAGAGGATTCACTTATGAACTAGTTTTAACCTGCATAGATGTGTCTCTTAGGATGAGCTTATTCTAGATGTAGAAACAATCTAAAAAGTGATGTGATGTGTTTGATTTCAAGCAATATCTAAAAGAGAACTTGGGACAAGAACCTCTTAATGTTTTGAGAGTTGGGACGGATTGATGATGAAGTGATGATGTATGAGTGAGATGATGGATGAAAATGTTTTCAACTTCAATAAAAACTTTGTGTTATAAATGGGACAAACTCTATCTCTTCCCTTTCGGGTGTTGGTGGTATTTCTCGAGCTGTGTTGTATGTGATACAGACGTGTGGGAAGAAGTTGGGATTAATCTTTCCTCCTTGGTTTTTGTGATAACTCAGAGCTCTATATTGCATAAAAGCTCTGCAGTTCAATGATTCGGAATCAAATTCGTTTGTTTTGCCTTGAAGATAGAGACACATGTGACGCAAGAAACCTCTATGGGAGACAAAGATTTGTCTATTGATATAGAAGAATTTCCTTCGTTTGATCAAAGCCTTTGAGCTTAATTGTCTTCTTTTCAAGTTGATATTTTGATGACGCTTCTTCTTTCGCAAGATGTGAAGAATGGTCATAAAATTTTTGACTCTTTTGTTGTTTGCACTTTGTTTTTGATGTTTTTGGTTGTTTTTGAAAGATGTTTGGTTGGATGAATACTTTGTTTTTGGGATTGATTTTCTGATTTAATGTTTCTTTGACAAGAAAACAAAGCAAGCACACAAACACCAAAATGTTGCCTCAAAGGCACAAATGAGTATGGGTCTAGATCAACCCAATCTTTGGACTTGTATATGACCCTTCCTTTAGATGTATTTTAAGGTGTATTTCCAAAGCCTGAAGTCGGCTCAATTTGCACTTGGTCTTTAAAACGAACACATTTCAAACACTTTTTATCCCTAAGGTCAATTGGCCAGTTGTGATAAATTTAGCCCACATCTTGATATTTCTTCGACTTTGGTACTACATACCTTATGAATCCCGCTATGGCGGGTAAGGATGTGATATACTAAGTCTTGCACGAGTATAACAAATAGATGATCCCTATGATGGGGGAGTCACCACTTTTATCAAGCCACGAGTGACTTTTCAAAAAGCTATGTTTCTACTCAAGGAAATATGTATGGTGAGTATCTTGGGAGCAAAACCATCTATGCTCTTGCACTAAATTATATCGCAAATATCTTCAATCAATAGAATGGGTGGGCTACTACTAAAAGGTGTTTAGTCATGTTCGATGTTTTTGGACATAAGTTCATTCTGCAGTGACTCACTTAAGAGCCTTGTAACTGGTGGTGGGGCCCATTTGTCCTTTTGGCCAGTTACACTGTAGGAACAGCTATACCCAAGGCTACAGCTTTCGCTCTCACCTGATTTCTATAGCGGCTCGAAGGATTTACCGCTCGAGGTCGTTCCCAAGAGTATCGATCCCTTGGCAGGCCTCTCTTAAAAAGATAAAATTTTGAGTGTTACTAACACTTTTCTCTTGCACCTAGGACCACGAAAGCCAAGGGAGAGGATAGTGTGTGTTAGAGGTAGGACCACTCGACTGACTTTTTGCACAAGTGTACCAAGTACGAAAGACACTTGTTCTTTTTAATCCACCATTACAAATGTGATCTAACTATTTGGAGATGTTGCTCCAACAGCCATGGTGTTCTTTTTAACTTCAAAGGCAATGTGTTTTGTAACCTAGAATTCGGAAATCCTGGTCAACTTAAAGAAAAACACATTTGCTTGAAGTAAAATTTGTTTTTGCAAAAATCAAAACAAGTGGATTGTTCTTTTTATTTGCCCAAAAATTGAAGTGTGGCTTGTGATTTTTAAGTTTGATGTAAGAAAGAAAATTTGTTTTGTTGATTTTAAGCACCAAAACAAAATGTATCCCTAACTTGCAATGAAAACAAAATTTTGAAGTTTGTTGTTTTTTTTTTACTTTGCAATAAAGAAAGATGAATTTTCTTTTTAAGCACCAAAAACAAGTTTGAGGTTCATTTTATGCACTCTAAAATAAAATATGAGGTTTATTTTAACTTGTGCAAGAAGGAAAAATGGATTCTTTTTAACCAACTTTTGTTGAAAGAAAGTAAAAAAGAAACTTTTAAAGCATTTAAACTAACTCCTTCCCCTGCACAAAAAGATTAGAACCTGCATAAAAGACAATTAGTTAGAAAAATCCGCATGTTTTGGTGGGCTTCTACAAGCCTAATTTTTATTTTTTTTGGTTACAAGGTGATTTGTACAACGTTCTGTTACAATAGCGCTAGTCTGTGTTTGAACAGAGGTGCTATTTAACACAAACGCACTAAAAGAAAGGGAAAGATAGAGAAGGGAAAAGCGCTGAAACAAGGTGAATAGCACCAAAACAATGTCAAACGCGCCAAAACAATGTCAAAAGTACAACCTGTGTGACATTTTCAACATTCAAACATGTTATTGGTTAAAAAAAAAAAAGTTGATCTTTGTGGTGTTTGGATTCACGTCAGGTTCACCAAATGATGCTCTACAAAAAAGGATTAGAAAATCTGTTTGATGGCAACACACACAAGAGCACAAGAAACAAACGTTAGTGTTAGCAACAAAAGATTATCCTAAACAGGCATATCAAGAGAGATATTAAGCATGAAATAGAAAGCATATAAACATAGAATAAAATAGCTAATCAAGATGCTCATAGTTGCTCCTCCCTTGTTCCTCTCCTCTCCAAGTCCCAAATGAGTGTAGCTCTCAGCTTTTAGCACTAACCATGGATGCCATATGGAGATTCAAGATAGTTGAATATGATAAGCAAATACTATGCAAGAGTAGATAGTGATGCTATGAAAAAGCTCTATGCTAATGCCAGTATAACAACAATACTCTAATGCTTCTTTTTTTTGCTTGAGGAGAAGGGTTCTATTTATAGAAGAAATGGGGAAATGAAGGGTTAAGATTGAGTGGTTTAATCAAGGGCCAAGTTTGAAAGTTGGGGATCCATGTGCACAATTGGCACCAATAAAATGGTGACAACTGTCAACATAGGATTGGGTTGAGAGAAGAGGTTGGAGGCATTAAAGGCCTGAGAAGACCTCATGGTTATCTAGAGGCTACGGGTCAAGTCCAAATTAAGATTACCCACTGAATTAAGAGTTAATCCAAGGATAAACCTTTGTGCAAATGTTTAAGAGATAATCATGGTCAAAGCATTAATGGCCTGATGAGACCTTTGGGTTGGGTAGAGGTTGAGTCAAAACAAATGTTTTAACCATGTGGGAGGGTTTGAGGTAACCATTAATGGTTATTGGAGACTTTGGGGATTAAGTGGTTGAAGGTTGAAAGCCTTCAATGGTTATCAAAGACTTTGAGCCATTTAGTGGTTGAAGGTTGAAAGCCTTTAATGGTTATCAAAGACTTTGAGGGTTTGAGAAGTGACTTCCCTTTTGCTTAGGAATGTGACAAAGTTTAGAGAAGGGGTTAGGTTATTTAGAAGTGATTAGAAAATTCTAGAAGGGGTTTAGGCATGCAAGTGGATTTTGTAGGAAAATGCAAGTGGGAGAAATTCTGGTATTTTCAATTAAAATAAAATCATTTATTTCAATTAAATGGTGTAATTTGCATTTGGATAAATATTCAAATAAATATTAATTTATTTAAATGAGAAAATGAAGATAAAGCATTAAAATGCTTGAAGACTTTGAGGGAAACCATTAAAGGCTTGAAGACTTTAAGGAAAACCATTAAAGTATTAAGAAGACTATAGAAGGAAGCCATCAAGTTTGAAGACTTTAAAGCCATCAAGTTTGAATACTTTAAGGGAAACCATTAAAGGTTTCAAGTGGGTGAGGATAAATAGGATTTTAAATAAATAATTTATTTAAAATAGTTGTGCAACTTGCTTTTGTAGGAAAATACAAGTGGGTGGAGGATAAAGGTGATTTAAATAAATTATTTATTTAAAATAATTGTGCAACTTGCTTTTGTAGGAAAATGCAAGTGGGTAGAGGATAAAGGTGATTTAAATAAATGTTTTATTTAAAATAATTGTGCAACTTGCATTTGTAGGAAAATACAAGTGGGGGGAGGATAAAGGTGATTTAAATAAATGTTAATTTATTTAAATGTGAGAGGTGGGATTTTGGGGGATTTAAATAAATATTAATTTATTTAAATGTGAGAGAATATTTAATTAAATAAATATGATTTATTTATTTAATTAATGGTCTGAATTTGGTTAAGTGAATTAAATCAAATAAATTGAATAATTTATTTAATTAATAGGAGAAGAGGGTTAAGATGAATTAATTAAATATTAATTTAATTAATTATTAATTGATGGTTAAATAATCAAATAAATACTAAGTATTCATTTAATTAAGTGGACAAATTTATGTGACTACAGTTTCTAATGTGTATCTGTTGTAACCAGTGGTAGTTGATTTTCCACTTGGTGTTCTTTTTCTGGTGGCGGTTGAATATCCACACTATGTTCAATGACTAATGTTTCAATTGGTTCCTGTGTAACAATAATGATTGGTTCTTGTAAAGGTTCCATAACTGGTTCAATGATATTACTAGTTGTATCAATAGTGTCCTAGATTTCATCAATATCATCTACAAAGATAACCGGTAGAGAAGTAGTGTCATCCTTATTCTTAATAGGATAGACAATATCTGGTGCAATAATTTCTTCTTCATCTAGCTCTGATTGAGTTCTAGTCTCTATTTGATCAGTTTTATGAGACTTCATTTGCTCATGCATCCTTCAAATATTTCTATCTATCTGGTGAGTATCAACTTCAACAGATTGAACCTTTCCACTCAATAACTTAAATCTTCTTGCCTTAGAATGAAACTGTCCTTTAAAATTATCAAGCAATGCTAACAATTCATTTTTAGGTAACTCAGGAAAAATATTGAATGAAAACTCTATCAATAATTTCTTGATCTTGTTCTACAACCATTTTCCACTTGTTTACAAGAATATAATACAAAGAATCAAAAATATCCTTTTCAATATCCTGAGGCAACCGATTGTATTGACACAAGTGGTTGATTACCTCTTGAACAATTTGTTGCTTTTGATCATCATCAAATGAATCAAAACACTCTTTCACATTACCAAACCTATTCCTCCCTAATGTTTTTATTATTCTCTCAAAATAAGTCATAGGCTTGTAAGTTAAAATAATAATAGAAATACTTTACTTTGAAGTGTCTGCTACTAGTTTGGCTTTCTTACCAGTTGCTTTTATCTTCTTTGGTTCCTCTTAAGTGTTGATATCCTCAGATTTTGCTTGAAGAATGATTTTCTTACCTCTCTTCTTCATTGCACTTTGATTCTTAGCATATATTTGGGTGTTGGTTCCTTTTTGGCTTGAACACTTCTTGTCACCCTTGTACCGGTAGAGACTGAAGGTGCTTGCTCAACTTTATTCTTCTTCTCTTTGGTACTACTAGGTTGAGCAGGTTCATTATTTCCTGGCAAGTCTCCAGTCTTTTCTTCTTCTTATCCTTGGGAGATGCCAAAAGGTTGTTGGCATAACCGATTAATAAGTCATAGTTGACTTCATAACTCATTTCTTCCATCTCATCTTCCCTGGGTTCTACAGCCTCCATAAGACAAAAGTTTGTGGTAACTGTGAAACAAATGTCTTTTGCAAAGTGTTTCACCACATCTTCAGGTAGCCTTAACCTCATGCTCATCTTCTTTTGGAATTCATTAAAATATATGTTCATAGCAATTGGAAATGTGTTCTTACAACCTTAATGTTGTTCTTGATTTGAGTTGTTACCAGTATGTCTTTTGACCATTGAATGTCACCAATTCTCGGTAGGAAGTTCTGGAAATATAAGAATAGACCAATCAAAGTTGACCATATTTGAACTTTTGACTACTATCTTTCTTAATTTATTGCAGGTTCAACATCAATTGGCTCCTTATTGCCTTGCATAAGTCATAATCTACATTCTCAGCAATCATCCTGTAAGTTGCATGCACAACAGCAAATGGCACACTGTTCATCCTGCTGGAATAAAATATCCTATAACCAATTACCATAGTTGTAAGTCTAACTGCTAGGTCTTTAATGTTGTTGACCAAAAACACATGACCATCAGAGGTGGTCTGAGTTAGTGCAATCATAGTCTCTTTTGAAATTTTCCTCAGCTTTGGAACTTCAGCGGTTTGCCAAAAACTAGTCACTACATGAATTGCTTCCTTCGTAATTGTATGCGACCTCTCAAGATACATATTCTCTCCATGCATACGACTAAGGATTATCCTAACATGCTCTTTTTTAAAATCTTCAAGAAAATATGCTGCATTGTGAAAACCCTTTTCATAAACCCTAATGTACTCTAGTTTGATTTTTCTGCTTTTATCACACAAAGATTTGAGTTGAGAATAAATTGATAGCGATCCTAAATCCTCAATTTTACAATCAATGTAACTGGATAAATCACCTTTGATCATAACACCATCAATAACTTGAGACAATGCATTGTATGATACTATTTTGTCTAATTCTATAGACTCCATAGGTTTAGTAGTAATCATAAGTCTCTCTGCTTGCTTAGATGATGATGTCATTCTGGATAAACTCGATTTGAGAGAGATTAACAATAGAATACCTTAATCCCTTCGCACTGGAAAGGTTCCCAATTGATCTCTCAAATGTACACCCATTCCGCCTTCTTTAATCTTTGAATTTGATTCAATCTTTCGATCCGCAACACAAATCCGTTCACAATCAACTAGCAATTCTCTTTTCAACTCTGCAAGTGCTCAAAAAATCTCCTTCGAATGTAATTAGGGTAGAAATAACTTGGTGAAACTTTCTTTTATAAACTTACCCATTGCATTAATTACTCAACTGATAGGGTAACAAACCCTAATATACTGCTTAACAAAGCTCACTTATACCGATAGGTATATAACTGGTTGATAATGTTTTGAAAACTGATAGACAATGATATCATGAATTCCACAAAACAACTCAAAATGCAAAACTCTCTTACCACACATTCTTCAAGGGGTCCGGAAGTAGATTTACTGTTATGCTCCCCTTAGGCCTATTTGAAAGGCTTAGCTCACCGGTGTAGGATTTTCCATACTAGGTGAAGGGTTAGATTCTTCTGCAGGCTTGTCCTCACTCTTTTTCTTCCAGATTATGTTCATCTCCTCTCTGGTTTCATCAACGTCGACCTTATGCTTACCTTTCTGATCTTTAGAGTGGTTAATCAGTTTTTTCTTCCTGGTTCTACACAACTTTGCCATGTGTCCCAGTTTGTGACAATTATAGCAAGCCATCCCAAATGATCTCCAAGATCCTGCATTACCTCTTCCAATTTTCCTTCTACAATTCATAGCCACATGACCATAATTATTGCAAATGGTGCAAATCACATTAGTTACCTTTTCCATTTTATATAGACTAAACTGGTTGACATAGGGTTTTTGCCAGTTCATGTTTCCCTGATTCTCATAGGTTCTTCTCTAGTCACCATTAGGTCTTGGATTCATGTGGGGTGTCGGATTGTTTTCTCCATAATTGCATTCAACTGATCCATGTCCATATATGTTTCATGTAAAACAATGACCTTCAAATCTTCTAGACACATACCTAGCATTAGCATTATAACCTGTATTCTCATTAGGTCTTCTTCTACACACATTAGCAGTATGTCTAGGTTTGTGACAGATAAAGCAAACAAGTTTAAAATATTTCTTACCGGTAGGCTTGTTAGCCTTAGGAGCAGTTTTACCTTTGTGAACATTGCTCTTGATACCAGAAGATTCTCCTTTCTCAGATGTATTGAAACCTAGTCCAGATGTGTCACCTTTCATCCTCTAATATTGGATCTTCTCATTCAGCATAGAAGAACTCTTATTGAATTTTTCAAGCTTCCAATTAGCCTCAGTGAGCTCTCTGGTAAGATCTTCATTGTGTTTTGTCAGAGTATCTCTTAGACATGTAGCCATTTCAAGATCTAGCAGCAGTGCTTCTTTCTCTTCCTTCTCCTCATGCCAATGTTTATGCAAGGTTGCATTCTCCTATTTGATCTTAGAAATATCATGATCTCTCTCTCTAATTAGGTCTTCATCTGTCCTTATTTCTTCAAGCTCTTGGATCATGCGGATTGTTAGGGCTTCTAACTCTCTCCTTAGATTTAGCTTTTCACCATTCATTTTTTCAACTTCTTCAGCCAATGCATCAATGTTAGCCTCATCTGAAGAACTATTATCAGGTATATCTAATAGTTTCTCAGTCAGCTCTCTCCTTTTAACTTGTGAAGCTTTAAATCTAACCCTTAGGGTTTCAAGCTCTTCCTTGGTTGCATCAAACACTCTAGCCATCTCTAAATAACCCATATCCCCCATGGTGGCTTTAGTGTTTCCTTCCAAGTGATTAAGCCTTAATGAAATTTGGCTTTGATACCAATTGATAGACTTATAAAGCACTAAAAGGGGAGGGTGAATCAGTGACAACAAAAACAATATCACTTTAAACACAGATCGGTAAAGACAATTAACCAGTTTACTTAATACTATGCATGTAATCCAAAATGATATTAAAACATCCACAACAAGTAAAACTTCCACCATAACACAAAGAGTTTATACATGGAAAACCCAACTGGGAAAAACCACGGTGAGATGAGACTCACAAGTTAACTATCTGCAGTAATAGGTAACTGACCAGTTAAGGTCTACAAAGTGCTCTGCTAGGAGCGAATCCTATTAAAGATCTCAAAGTTGTGTTAGGAGCTATACTATATTAAAGGTAGTACCCTATTAGGAGTAACCTCGGTAGAGGATTTCAAACCCAAACTAATGGATCACCTGGTTAAAGGATTTGTACAATGAAGCTTGTTAGAGCTTACCTGGTTAGGGGATTTGACTGTTGTAGTGATTAGAAAACAACAGGTGGTGTGATCTAGAAGTAGCACATCTTGCTTGAATAGATCCTCTTCTGCTCACTCAAAACTGCATAATCGGCATACTCTGCAATGCTTTCAGTAAATCGCAACAACTTAACACTTCTATCTCGCATCTTAAAAATAGTTCATCACAATGTCATTATATAGACATTAGATTTCATGTCGGCTCGGGAATCACATCACAATTTCCTAGGTGCAATGCATCTAGACAATCTAACATAACACATCATAGATTTCCACCAAATCTGTCGGTTAGGGATAACTCATCACGATCGGTGATAACTCATCACACAATCAGTGAAACCGGTTGGAACACCAATATCGGTTAAGAGTTAACCTCTTCCAACTCATAGATTGATTGTCCTTCATTTGCTTCCTTGTTGATCTCCACTGAATCTCCAAGCTGGTGACATGCCATTTCTACATATACCAGTTAGACACCTTCAAAACCGATTGGATTTCCCTATACATATAATACCAGTTTTGCAATACAAAGACTTAGGAGTAGTACTGGTTTGACTTAACTAAGATGACTATGACAATGTGAACATATGTGTGTGTATACATGTGCCATCAATGACAACACACGAAATCATCTATTACAATCATCGTCAAGGCAACAACCTATTTTCCCCCACATGTTGATTATGATCCTGTACCATGATGATTGTTGCTCTCTACTATTGCTACTTCTCCCGAACCGGATAGATCGGTGTTGGGCTCTTCGGATTGGGTTGTTGCGATAGCTAATGTTGAAGAGGGTTGGATTACTATTAAGTGCAAGAATTCAAAGGTGTCCAAGCCTTCTTTTGATATGACTCTTCATTCCCACAAAACCAGTTGTAAATCTTGAGGGCCCTTGTAGTGGGTTGTTTGGGCTAGTTTTTCCGGCCCTGTCTTAGGATGGCTTTCCTATTGTCTTGAGGGGTAGACCCTATTTTTTGGTTGTGGCTCTCTCATCTTTGTTGAGCAGTCAAGTTCTATCCTGTGTTTGATTTGTAAAGGGTTTCGGGTCCCTTCAAAACATGTTTTTCATTTAATCAAAAACTTAATCAATATGAAACTACTCAAAACATTATAAATAAAAAAAATTAAATAAGAATATCCAAAAAAAATTAAGATTTGAAACTCCCCTTTCCTACACAAATGTCAATTATGTAATATTCATGACAACCTATTTATTATTTTTTATTTGATTAGGGGAAGAGCACCAGTAGCCATCATAGCGAACTTTGCGCACCTACAGATCCTAAACAGTAAATCGGATTTCAATTTTTTTTTTGGGTTGTCTTCGTATGTGACTTAACTGCTTAAAGCTATTGATCTGGCTTTTGGGTAGTAACAATCTGATCTCTATGGGTCGTTATGCGTCGAAAGGTCAAAAAGTGGTCATTTCAAAGTGATGACCGATACTTCAGCTCTTTTGCACCAATACCCACACATTAAAACACCAATACATGTTTATTTTATGCCTAATAAATAATATATTTATCATATATTTACAACACAAAAAAACATTTTTAAAATATGTAATGAATATTAAAAAAATATGTTTGAATATAATAGTTTTTAATGGGTAGTCAAATATTTCGTTGACCACCCATGACCACCTTCCTGCGTACCGCTCACGACCCCACATGGCACAAATTACCGCTACCTACATTGCCCTAAAAATTTAGGTAAAACAAGTTTGCAGGGTAGTTTCTCGTCTATTTTTTCCTCTCAGTCGTGGTTTCTCCCCCCCATCGCCGACGCTTCGTCTCTACAATGCCTCGGCTCCGTCTCTACAATACCTCCTTTCGGTTCTTGGTAACAGTCGTTGCTCTTCCTTCATGCGTTATCGATGTCCAATGATGGTTTAGCTCCTTCGTAGCTGCATTATGCTTTGTCTATTGATGATTTCTTTCTATGTGGGTTAGGGTTTCATTTCAATGGTATTTTACAATTTAATACTGTTGAAATCCTCACAGAGTATGGTTAGGGTTTCACTATTTATGATTTCATATTATGGGTGTATTGTTAAATTGTGTCTCTCTATTTATAATGCTAATATAATTACAGAGAGTGCAAAAAAATTGATTATTGTTTATAATTATTCGAAACCCCTTTATTATTTATCATTTTTTTTATGGGTGGCTTGTTAAATGGCGTCTCTCTGTTTATAATGCCAAAATAATTATAGAGAATGCAAAAAAAATTGATTGTTCATAATTATTCGAAACCCCTTCTTTATTTATCATTTTATTTTATGGGTGGTTGTTAAATGGTGTTTCTCTGTTTATAATGCCAAAATAATTACAGAGAATGCCAAAAAAATGATTATTATTCATAATTATTTGAAACCCCTTCTTTATTTATCATTTTATTTTATGGGTGGGTTGTTAAATGGTTCTCTTTGTTTATAATGCCAAAATAATTACAAAGAATGCAAAAATAAATGATTATTGTTCATAATTATTCGAAACCCCTTCATTATTTGTCATTTTATTTTATAGGTGTGTTGTTCAATGGTATCTCTCTGTTTATATTGCCAAAATAATTACAGAGAGTGCAAAAAAAATTGATTATTGTTGATAATTATTCGAAACCCCTATATTATTTATCATTTTTTTTATAGGTGGGCTGTTAAATGGTGTCTCTCTGTTTATAATTCCAAAATAATTACAGAGAATCCAAAAAAATGATTATTATTCATGATTATTCGATGTTTAATTTCAATGCTCTATTACAGTTTAATAATGTTGAAATCCTTACAGTATAATAATGTCGAAATCCTCACAAAGAATAGCAAAAAAAAATGATTATCTATTTGTTTTATTTGAAACCCCTTCATTATTTATCATTTCAATTTATGGGTGCACTGTTAAATGGTGTCTCTGTTTATAATGCCAAAATAATTACAGAGAATGCAAAAAAAATTGATTATTGTTCATAATTATTCGAAACATCTTCATTATTTATCATTACAATAATGTGTATGTCTGAACTAGCTATAAGGTTGTTGTCCTCGTGTGTGTGTGTGTGTTATTGCTGACATATAACAATCTTCTCACATACACGTTATGGGCCACTTGCCACGAGTTACCGCCAACTACATTTCCCTAAAAACTTTGGGAAATGAAGATTTTTTGAGGCATTTTCATTATTTGCTTTGCCTTCAATTTGTTAATATACTCACTATAAATAATATTATTAGGCATACACTATATTACTTCCAATAAATTTCATATGAGAAATACAACAACATCATTCAATTATTATTCATTTGAGAAATGAATCTGCATCTTAATATAATATCAGGAATATCTAGTATTTAACCACATCACAGTTACATCTTTCGCTCCTGCATCTTGTGCTTTTAGTTTCTTTCCTTGATATATAATGTCTCAAGTTTTGTACCTATATGGTTATTGTCCACACACACACACACATATATACAACACCATTTTATTTTATTCAAAGATGTTCAATGATGGATTTGTACTCATTGGTACCTACAGAAATTGATTTATTTTTTCATCATTTATCTCAATGGTATTGAGAGTTTCATTTCAATGATCTGTCTCTGTACATATATTTATACAGGAACACACGGTAGCATTTTTATTTTGTTGAAAGATCTTCAATGATGGAATTGTTCAGTATCTAATAGAATATCGGCAATATCTAGTTTTCAATCACATCATAGTTACATATTTTACTCCTGAATCTCATGCTTTTAGTTTGTCTCCTTGTTATATACAGTTTCAAGTTATGTGCCTATATGGTTATCGTCCATATATATGTATACACATACATATATATACATACATATACATATATGTATATGTATATATATACATGTGTACATGTATATACATATACATGTATATGTGTATATATATATATATACATGTGTACATGTATATACATATACATGTATATGTATGTGTATATATATACATGTATATATATTCATGTATATGTATATATATATACATGTATATGTATATATATATATATACATGTATATATATATATATATATATATATATATATATATATATATATGTATGTATGTATATGTATACATGAAGAAACACACACAATAGCATAATATGTTCTATAATGATGGTTGTTTCGAATTCTGTGGCTATATGGTTATTGTCTATATAAATGTGTAAATGTATATGGACAACAACCATATAGCCACAGAACTTGTTGTAATCAACAACATATTCCTTATTCAAGGGTGCTCATTCAGATTGGTACACACTGAATAACTAAATTCCTTCTGTAGTCAATGTTAAATGTTATAAATATTTTAATTTAAATTATATTGTTTTCAATAAACCAACATTTCTTTCAATATAGTCACTGTAAATAATATTAACATCCATATTGGATGTCCAATGATGGTCTATGCTCCTTTGTAGCTCCATTATGCTTTGTATATTGATGATGTCTGTGTATGCGATTTATAGTTTCATTTCAATGCTCTCTTACAATTTAATGTGCCTATATGGTTATTGTCCATACACACACACACATACATATATGGTTATTGTCCACACACACACACACATATACATATGTGTGTGTGTGTAGATACACACAATAACATTTTTTTTGTTCAAAGGTTTTCAATGATGGATTTGTACTCATTGGTACATGCAGAAATGGATTTTCTTTTTAATCATTATAGTGTGAACTTGACTCCACTTTCTTTGCTTCATTATAGTGTGAACTTGAGGGTTTATAGTGTGAAATTGACTCCAAATCATTTGCTTCATTATAGTGTGAACTTGAATCCAAAGCATTTGCTTCATTATAGTGTGAACTTGACATTATAGTGTGAACTTGATTCAAGTTTCTTTGCTTCATTATGGTGTCAACTTGAGGGCTTATAGTGTCAACTTGACTCCACATTATTTGTTTCATTATATTGTGAAATTGACTCATTATATTGTTTCCACATACATATATATAGTGTGAACTTGACTCATTATAGTGTGAACAATTCAAAGCATAGAAGAAAACTAAATAATTCGGAGCAATGGAGGACTGCATATTTAATATGACATGACCAAATGTTTCCCGCAAAAATTCAAATTTGAAAATAGATAGATACCACAATCGAATGCATTGCACATTCGAATTATATTATAAGACATAATTTTCCATGTCACTTTCATTACAATCCAATTCATTGCATATTTCTGAGTTCTGCAAATTCCCTTTCCACATTCCTTATGTAACTATTTGTTTGCAATATGTATGTATGTTATACATTTGCATATGCATATGTATGTATATGTGCATATGTGCAATTCTATGTACATGTGCATATGTATGTAGGTGGATATGTATATGTATGTACTTATGCATTTGAATATGTATGTATGAATGTGTAAGGATTTTATGCATGTTGTCAAATGTTAAAGATGGTCAAAAATTTGTTCTGCACTTAATAATGTATGGATGATTTGTTGTGGCAATGTTACGCTACCCTCAATTATTACTATTTTTTGCAGACGTGCTAGAGCATCAAGGGAAGAACCATACTTGTGGAAGATCATCATATCAATGTAAATGTGTTTATTAACACACTTCAATTCTTTGGAGATTATGCCTTTAATGCTTACATTTTATATTAATTTGTGTAGATATCTTAGGTAGTTATGCATTTCTTATTAAATGTGTTTCTTAACAAACTTTAGTTTGTTTTGCATTTTGTTGTGATTGTTATGGCAAACAATTACAAACACAATAAGGAGTCACTATGTCTAAGACAACAAGCCTTCCTCTTAGGTAAAGTCAATATGACTTTACTTTGGAAATGATCTAGTAGACAATGCAATTTGTGATTTGTTTATGTTTCAATTTGTGAATTGTTTATGTTTAAATTTCTAAATTGTTTATGTTTCAATTTGTTTAAATTCCCCACTTAGTTCATATGGCTGCAAGAAACACACTTTGTTCACATTAGAAAAAAATATAGTAGAAAATGCATTTTGTGAATTATTTATCTTTCAATCTTCTCTTTGTGGGACTTTACTTTGGAAATGATCTAGTAGACAATGCAATTTCTGATTTGTTTATTTTTCAATTTGTAAATTGTTTATGTTTCAATTTTTGAATTGTTTATGTTTCAATTTGCTTAAATTCCTCACTTAGTTCATATGGTTGCAAGAAACACACTTAGTTCACATTAGAAAAATTCCCAGTAGAAAATGCATTTTTTTAATTGTTTATCTTTCAATCTTCTCTTTGTGGGACTTTACTTTGGCAATGATCTATTAGACAATGCAATTTCTGATTTGTTTATGTTTTAATCATCTCTTTTTGGGACTTTAATTTGTTTCAATTTCAAAATTTATATATACATACATACATACATATATACATTATTGATCAAAAGGAAGTGCCCCATTTGTAAAAAAATCAAACAAAGAATTGTTTTATAGTGCCTTAAAAGATATTTTGGTAGATACTGCCAACAAGGAAAACTTGGCAGCTAACAAGATATCTTGTAAGGCACTAGAAAATAGTTCTTTGTCTAGTGCCTTTTACAAATAGGACACTTCCTTTTATCATTTCATTGGATATATGATGACTGCAATTTGAACACTTATAAGTGTTCAAATTTCTTACTATCAAAAGAGGACATATCAATGGCATCTGATTATTTAGATGCCACTGATATGTCCTCTTTTGATAGTGAGAAATTTGAACACTTATGTGGTCTCTTTTGATAGTGAGAAATTTGAACACTTATGTGGCCTCTTTTGATAGTGAGAAATATATGAGGTCAGTTCAACTGATATATGAGAAATATCACATCAGAAAGAAAAAGAAAAAAAAAACATATGAAATTTTTAACAACACCATCAATTCATTGGAATATCCATCTGAGATATCTTAAAAACAACAGAGTTCAGAAAACATTACAAAATATGGCAGTATGTCATTCTATAATCACATCACAGTTATATCAAAACTCAAAATATTCTCTTTGGAGGGCTCACAAAATATAATTGATCACATACTCTATCAATTATCCATATGGGTATTAAATGGAGGAGGTGTCACAAATCCAACCCCAACAGACTATGACCTACTAGGTTCTAGCCCGGCAGCGATGTTTTCTTGGCTGGGAGGGGTTTGTAAGCAACTTTCTATTTGAGAAAGCAATGCCTGGTTAACTCCTGAAGAAAATTGCATGGTGTCTAAGGATCCAGGTGCAGTCCCAACTTGCATAGTATTAATAGCTACAAAGGTTGGGGACGAGAGGTTCATCATTTCCATGAGAATTGGGTGTTAGATGGGTAGAGATTCTGCGACTATGGCCACATCTTTCATCCTCTTTGCACACTTGGCTTCCTTTTCATCTTTCATCCTCACCTTCTCAAGCTTTTCTTTTGCATCTTTCTTTGCCTTCTCTTGTCTTTAAATGAACTTCTTTTGGGAATCCTGCAATTTTTTGGCATGTTTTTCTACCCTCATAGTCTCTATTTCTTTCGCTTCTTCTCCACATTGTTCCTTCCTCTGTCTCATATGTTCTTTCTTTCATTCTACCAATTCCTCATCTCTTTTCCTTTCAGCCTCTTTATCTTTTTCCCTTTGAATGTACTTATCAAATATCAAGATTTGTGACTAGCTACTAAGACATAAAACCCGTGGTGCAAGGCACCTAACACTCCAAGCATGCAATTTTGTTTTCTTCTAAGTTTTGTGTGTTGTCTTTTATGATGTAATAATGGACCAACCATTTGGGACTCAGTAGAGCCATGGTTGAGTTGTCCAAGTTTTTGATTGTGTCATTTGTGTTCAAGATGCTATCAACCTAGGAAGTTGTAATGCTAAGGTTGATCACAGGAGTAGTACTCTAGATCATTGTCAACATGTAATAGGGGTCTATTTTTTTTTGTTTATGACTTATAGGATGCTTGAGGGCCTTTACGAGCCTTTAAATGCACTTGAATGCAAAGTTGCATCTCAAGTGTCAAAAAGATGTAAAAGTTGTTGAGCAACATTTTGTAACTTTTTGCAAAAGTTGCATTTTTTATGATTGGCGTTGCAAATCTGGTTGAACCAGCTAAACCATCAGCATATAAGAAAAAATATACTTCATTGTACAGGTTGGAGAATCTAGAATGTAAGAACAAGTTTTGTGTTTTTAAGAAATCTTTCCTTTTCACCATTTTTGACAGTTTTTTCCTTATTTTCATTGCATTGTACGGTCTAGTACGGACTTGTCAGAGAAATCTCATTGCAGGGAATGAGTGATTGTTGAGTGTACTTTCTAACAAGGTAGATTAGTAATTTGTTTTGTGTTTGGTTGCAGAGATCTCATTCATTCTTTGTAACTAGGTGTAAAACCCTTGCAAAGTAGGGTTTAAGAGCAAAATGGTTCTAACCTAAGCATCCATTGATGGAACCTATTGAAATCAAGTGGAATGCTAGGCTAGGGTCTGTACATATAATTAGAGTATGTTTTGTTGTCTTGTAGGCCTTTGTGGAGGAGCTACAATGAAGCCCTAGGGTCACCACTAGGAGTTAGTGAGTTAGGACTATATGCAGGAAAAGCGGGTCGATAGAACTCAAAATGCGAAAAACGGAGCTCTAGGGATCCTTGCTCACACACCCACAAGACTTCTTGGTGCAAGCTATGGAGTTATGAAGCATAACTCAGCTTCCCAAGGATGGTTCCATGGTTCTCTATCTTGCACGGTCCCTCAAACCACTATTTTTGCTCTCAGATCATTGAGCAAAATGGTTTAGGGATGGCAAATGCAAGAACGAGGGATGCTTTTGTTGGTTTTAATATGAGATGAATCCTAAGCTATGAATTATTCTAGAAATGCAATAAACTAACTATAAGATGACAAGGTTAGTAAACAAACTATCCTAGCATACTGTATTAGTTCAATGATTTAAGCTATATGATAAAGAAAGTATTCTAAACATGCATATTTAGACTAATTCCTAGTTAAAAGAGAGGCTAAATGATGAGCATAAATGATATATGAAAGCTAGAATGTATTTGAGCATAAGTATGATACTACAAACTTGGATGGATATCCCAAAATGGAGGAATGAGAGCTCTATTTATAGCAAAAATAGGGCAATGGATGGCCAGGATTGAAAGGTTTAATCAAGGGTTGAGTTTGAAAGTTGGGAATCCATGTTTGCAATTTGCACCAATAAAATGGTGACAAATGTCAACATAGGGTTGGGTTGAGAGAAGGGGTTGGAGGCATTAAATGCCTGAGAAGACCTTATGGTTATCTAGAGGGTAAGGGTCAAGCTTAAGTTAAGATTACCCATTGGATTAAGAGTTAATCCAAGGATAAACTCTTGTGCAAATGATTAAGGGATAACCATAGTCAAAGCAATAAATGCTTGAAGAGACCCTTGGGTTGGATGAAGGTTAAGTTAGGCAAAAAGTCTCTAACCATGTAAGAGGGTTGAATTAACCATTAATGGTTTGGGAGACTTTGAAAAATTAAGTGGTTGAAGACTTGAAGCCTTTAATGGTTATCAAAGACTTTAAGGGTTTGAGAAGTGACTTCCCTTTGTTTAGGGATGTGACAAAGTTTAGAAGATGGGTTAGGTTAATTTAGAAGTGATTAGAAGGGTCTAGAAGAAATTAGAAGGGGTTTTAGGAAGAAAGTGGGAGATGTAGGAAAATGCAAGTGGATGGAGGGATAATAGGATTTAATTGAAATAAAGTTAATTTAATTCAATTTGGTTGCAATTTGGGGAGATTAAATAAATTAGATTTATTCAATTTAGGATAACTATTTAATTAAATTTGAATTTAATTAAAAGTGGATAGGGGAGATTTAATTGAATAAAATGATTTATTCATTAAATGGGTATAGTGAATTTAATTGAGTAATTTACTTAATTAAATAGAGGAATGTGGATAATTTAATCAAATAGAGAAATGAACATAAAATATACATTTAGGAATATGGTCATTTTTATACGTCTACAAGGACAACAGAAGATGTGCAAATTATGAGTACATGTGGATTCATGGAAGAGAAGTGGACCCATGGTTGGAAAGCCCTCTGATTTCCCTTAAATAATCCTCAATTTATTTGAGCAGATGTTTTGACTAGTGAAGGGTTTTAAAGCCATCTTTCCAACTCACCCGGGGAGGCTTAAACCCTTGAAAATAGTGCAATATTGGAAACCCCATGTGTACAGATAACCCAGATGCAATTCTCCAATATTGTTTGTAAATCTGAAAAGGGTACTTGAATCTACAATTTTTTTGTGGCCTTGTGTGGATATTTTTTAAACCAATTCCTTAAAACCATCAAGGGAGGGCTAATTGAATTAGGCCTATTTGAGCCCGGTGGAAACAAAGAGAGGTTAGGAAACCTTAGTGATGGGTTTGAATATTCCCAAACCCATCAAAGACATCAAAGACATAATGTAAATGCTTTCTAAACACCAAGAACTAATTAGTGTATTGTGATCCTTTGCAGAGGTGCTTGGAGCCCTAGGAGTGGAGTTGGAGATTGAGGTGGAACCCTCAATAGGCAGTTAGTTGTCAAAGCTCAAGTGGCTATACCTTGGAGGAAAGCCAAAATGGATTAGACCTTGGAGGTATAGATAGAAAAACCCCTACCAAGTGACATTGGATGGGCTTGAGGAGTTAAGAGGGTTGAGTAGGCAAGTAAACCAAGAAGGTGATTGGAACAAGCTCCAAGACTCTCTGCATCAGAGTGGTGTCAGAGCCACCCTTTGAAAGATTTGGTGTATGTCAGACTGTGAAGATTCAGAAGCAAGGTCAATGCCTCCAAAGGCTATGACTCCAGAAGCCATCTGGTAGATGGTGGTAGAGATGATAGAAGGATTGAAGGATGCAGAAGGAAGTAAAGGAAGCAGAAATGTTAAGAAGGAGAAGAGGAAGGTTAAGACAGAATGGGGAGATGAGATAGATGAAGAAGTGGAAGATGGAGAGGAACAAGTAGCAGTAGCAATGCCTTAAGACCAAAAGCTATTCTTGGATGCAGTCAAATCCATCTCCAAGGATAATTTGGATGGATTACCCACCTATGGAGGAAATCTCAATGGAGAAAAGTTGCTAGATTGGATAGAAGCATTAAATAATCATTTTGATTATAAGTAGGTAGTAGAGGAGAAAAGAGTCAATGTGGCCAAGTCAAGATTGAGAGGATCAACATTAGTTTGGTGGAATATGATGCAAGAAGAAAGGATACAAGAAGGTAAGAAGAAGATAACTTCATGGGAGTGTATGAAGATAAGACTTACGACTCAATTCCTACCAGGAGATTATGAAGTTCAAATCCACAAGAGACTACAAAATTTGAAATAAAGGGAGTTAGATGTCAATGCATACACTGCGGAATTCCACAAACTCAGTTTGAGGGCTAGGAAGCATGAGAATGAAGTGGAGAAATTGGCAAGATACATGAATGGCCTTAGGCAAAACATACAAGATGAAATCAGCATCCTCACACCAGAAACTGTTCATAAGTGTTTTCAGTTAATTAAGGGCAGAGGAGAAGATCAAGAGGAGAAGTGAGCAAAATCAAAAACATGGAGGTGGTAAAAACTTCAGAGGTAGAGGAACCTTTGGTAGAGGGCAGAATGCTCCAAGAAATGAAGAGCAACAAAACCAAGAAGGATGTGGGGACTCACAAAGAGGAACATTTAGAGGATCCTTTAGAGGAAGAAGCAATTTTAGGGGCAGGTTTGGAAGCTCGGGAAGAGGAAATACAGTCTTCACCAGTAGGTGCTATCACTGCAATCAAGTTGGACATACCATGAGTAGGTGCCCGAAAAAAGCCTCAAGTTCAACAATCTCATACATGGGTGAAAAAAGGACTCAATTAGTGCAAGAGGAGGACACTCAGAGTGAGACCTCTCCAATCAGCAAGGCAGGGCCAGTGACAGATGTAGAAAACTTAATGATGAGAAGAACAATGCTCAAGATACCCCAAGCTCAAGAGCCACCACAGAGGAAAAGTTTGTTTAGGACCACTTGTAAGTCACATGGGAAAATTTGTAAGGTGATTGTGGATTCAGGTTCCAATGAGAACATTGTCTTAGTTGAAATGGTGGATAAACTCAAACTAAAAAGATTGCCTCACCTCACTCCTTACAAGGTATCATGGCTCAACTAGGGTGAACATGTCTTAATTGATGAACAAGCATGGGTGGAATTTTAAATTGGTGAGTATAAAGACAAACTACTATGTGATATATTGTCCATGGATGCTTGCCATTTGCTGTTGGGTCCTCCATGGCAATATGATGTGAGAGCCAGTCATGATCGAGAAAAGAACAACTATCTCATCACCAAGAATGACAAGAAATATCAGATGGACCCATTACCTGATCCAAAAGAGGAAAAGAAAGTAGGATCAACTATGATGCTAATGAGAAGTGTTACTGCATCATTTATTCCTCATGATAAGAGTGAGTCATCCTTTAAGATTTTTAGTTGGAGTCCTAATATTTCTTGTGATACCTTGGTTCAAGTCCTTAGTATGCCTATAAATCATTTTTCAATCATAAAAGTCAAGTTTAGATAATTGGTTGAACTCTGTGAACATGTTGAACCATTTTGAACTAAGTTCAATAGGTTCATTTAGGTTCCATAGGTTCCTAGATATTCAGGGAGGTTTTTCATACTAACATTTTCTCTAAGTGTCTTGCAGCGGCTCTCTAAAAGTTTCTTGTTCAGTGATATGTTACTTTATCTCTCTCCGGGTTTTGAACTCATTGAACTAAGTTCAAGAGGTTCAAACATGTTCAACATGTTCAATATAGCACAAGTGGTCAGCAGCTTGATATTATTTGTTTTCTCGGCAAAATTCTCCTTGAGCGCGGCATACATCTTGAACTACTTGAACGCCCATGAAGTCTGTTCAGTATGTTCATATGTGTTCAAAGTTGGTGGGTCCCATGGGTTTTAATGATTTGATGGTGCATTCATTGCCAAATATGAGGAGGTAGAACCATGTCTTAAGTGACGTCAATCCTTGGTTTTTCGAAGTAAGTAATCATTTCGGGAACTGGCAATTACTTCAAAAACACTGCCATGCATTCAATGCATGCGTGCGATGTCTAATCTACAAATTCAACACACTCGGACTGAAAAATTAGAATTATTGCATTCAATGTTTCCGTATCATTGCCTTCACTAATAAGGTATGAAGGATTGTTATTGCTCCGCATTTGTTCCTCGTTGCTGTGTCTTTGTTTTTCCTGGATAGGAGTCTTGTTTGCTACTAGTCGTCATCTAGTTGTTCAACTGTGAAGGTGAGTCTTTTTCTTGTCCTCTCCAGTGGTTTTTGCTTGCATTTTCTCTCTTACAGAAAGTTTTTCTGTAACCGATTTAGGCTTATTGTTCAAAATTATGAAGTCCACACTACATTTGTTTGGGAACATTTTTAGCCTGGCATCCACTGAACCCATAGTTAGTGATACTGACCTAAAAGGGGAAAACCTTGAGGTGTTGAAAGAGAGGGTGTTCAAGGGAATTGAAAAGTCTTTTGGTGTGGATATTTTGAGTAGCGGTCTCGTAGAAGCCGCAACTTTTCCCCCAGTCATTCCTTGCCCAGAATTGATTCGGGAATGTATTGCTAAATACGACCCAGTGTTTGAAACCATTAGGAGAGACAATGGTGAAACCCTTCTTGCCATAAATCGTGAAGTAATTTCCTAAATCTTCAAGATACCTGATTACCAGTTCTCCAACTTTTCTCCTGCTCAATCAATCACTGAGTTCAACGCAGATAGAACTGGGTACCATAACAATGTAGCAAAATTTTGGTTGAAGGTTCCTCAAAGAGGTGGTTCCAGGTTACCCAAGAATCCTAATAAGAATCACATGTTGCCTCACATTCATGACGTAATGCTTTTGTTGCACCGAGCCAGAGGATCCATTGAAGCTTATAGCTTCGACGACTGGATTTATTGCTATGTGCAGCTGGTTTTAGAAGGGAAGCAATATTTGGATTGGGCTGAATTGATTGCTGATTCAATGAGAGAACAACTGAGTTTGGCTAAATAGTTCAAACAACACTTCTTTATGTCTTCATATCTCCTGTATTGTTTGGCTTGTGTTAAGGAGTTGGTTGGAATACCGAAATAGCTCACTGAGGAGGATGTTCCCGTATATGAGTTCTATCCCCTGTTGCTGAAGGATAAAGCTTTACAGGATTTCAGAAGGGTGCACAATGCTTTTCTGGGTGATTTGTGTCATGAATTGAAGAATATGAAAGCCAAAAGAATCTCTGAAGATGCATAGACTTTGATAAAGAGGTTTGTTAGTTTTAATATCTAGTTTCCACGCTTCTGTTACATATGGGTAGGCAGCTTTGAAGAGGAGCCCTTCAAGCTTCCCCACTTCTATTCAGATTGCTTTGTTCTAGTGGAGATATGTAGGAAACTAACCTCTGTAATAAAAAAGGCACAGCCCAAGGACAAATGGGAAGGTCATTTTCCCATCCAATTGGGCGTGTTGTCCTGCAATTCAATGTCTAACACTTTGAGTATAGGAGCAGAACTCAAGAATTTCAAATTTTCCCTATATCCTGAAAGCAAAGGTTTTGATAATAAGGGATTTTCCCAAAGTCTTGGACTGATGCCATACCTTCCCATGCCACAGTTAGAGGATTTCTGGGAAGATTGTACAGATGAACTTGAAGTATTCAAAAGGGGAAACATGAGATTGGTGTTAGAACAAGTTGTTTCATTACAGATAAAGCTGGATACTAAGGGGGTTGAAGAGGATCATCTAGAGCTATTTGAACCAGGGTACTTAGCCCGTGCAGAAGTTGAGATGCCTCCAATTAACTGGGATGAGGAAGAGCAAAATGATATATAATTAAGGACCAAAGGAGTTTTGGAAAGGACCGTGGCTTGGGTGGTCAATAAGAAAGCAATGAAATCAGGCGTTAAGACTAATTCTATGAGAAGTAATAAGGATCCTCTACCTTCACCAAAGCGTCTTTCTAACAATGCTTCTATGTCTGTTCGTGCAGGTAAGGATAACAAGTCACCCCAGCTTAGACATATGTCTAATTCAACTTTGGATTTTTGTACTCCTCGGCATACTCAGTCCCGAATTGCTGCTCAAAGAAAGATGGATCAGGCAAAGGATGCAGGGGTGAAAGATACCATTCTTGATGCCCAGATATTTGAAATTGAAGACTTGGACGACAATGTTGCTAGTGCCCTAGATTCTCATACGATGACTGTGGCTATGACACCACCTTCCACGATGATCGAAGGAACCACTGGTTCCAGTGCAACTCCTAAGTGGTTGACCACCTCGGTGAACAAAAAATGGAGTTTTCTTCCTGTGACTATTCCAATTCAGGAAATGGTCGTTAAATACACAGAGAAGAATCCAAAGCTGAAAAGGTTCAAGACTATCGCTCGCCTAGACAATGATGAGGGAACTGGAAAATGGGTTGCTAAAATCGCCTCGTATAAACCCAAGGATGAAAATAAGGAGGCTAGCCCCAATGATTTCAAGATCACAAAGGTGGAATTGGGAAACATGAGTAGAGACACAGACAATCATTTCTTCCAGGTATCGGCAAAGAAAATGCTCACTAGGTCAGAGAAGGATGGGCGAGAAAAGAGAGAACTCAAGCGACACATAAACGTTCTGGCCCAGTTCATCGATAGTATTGGTTGCCTTGGGGCACTCCCAATATCTCATGCTACAGAGAACTTTGACCCGACTTCGTCGGAAAATAAAAAGCTAATGAACCAAGTTCAATAGGCCAAGAGTATTGCTGAAGCTATAGAGAAATGGATTGAGGGAATAATCAAGGACGGCGAGAAGTACATCACCGACTCCCAGAGGCTATGCGATGAAATACAGGGCCTTATTACTAAAGTTCAAAATCAACTTGTGTCATGGGAGAAGGAGGAGCACAAATGACAAAATGTCTTGCCTTTGTTTGCCAAAATAGAAGAATATGGAGTTACCAGGTTTTTGACAGAACACTCAATCAAGCTGGTGGCAGATGAATGTCAGCTTTTTGTGCTGAAGAAAACCATAATGTGGCAAGTGCTTACCTTCAAGTCTATGATCACTGATGCAAAGACCTCTGTTTACGAACTCCCTGATCTCCAGTGCAACATAGTTAATGATAACAAGGTGGTTAGCCCTGACCATGACTGGCAGTTGGGAATTTGTGGGTTGAGCACACAAGATGCAATCATGTCTTTCCGAGCGAACATGGAGAAGATCAAGGCCAAGGGTAATTTCACTCCGGAAGATATAACTAGGGTGGCTAGGATTGAGTCTATGACTTTCATTGGAAATGATCAACTGCCAAAACATTCCAAAAAGATGGTGAAGCACCAATGGAATAAGGAGGCGGCGAAGGCGAAGCTCAACACGATGAAAGTTCCAAACCAATCCATTGTTCAAAAACTTACAACCGCTCATGACGCCCGCGAAAGCGGAGAGGATGATGATGATGGAAAAGTGGCATAATGCACTGATTTAGGCCCGGCTTCCTTTATTCTTGTAATTTCTCATGGTTATGCAAAGACTTCGGGACATTTGTCCCAAAATACTTCTTGTTGGTTTCATAACTGTTTACGGGGGAGGTCGAGTTTTCAGGGAGACCTCCCTTGTTCTAAAACTATAAATTAAGGGAAAATAGATAGTATGGGGGTTAGATTTGGTGACCAATTTTTGGTTTTTCCCTCTGTTTTATGTATTTTCTATTTTGAAGAAGGAAGAATCAGACTGCTAAATCTGGAATGGAAACAGTTTATGCATGTATTTTTGTGCCTTTGTTGCATAAAAATATATATATATATAGAATGATCATACTATTCTTGGGAGAAGGAAAATCTGTGTGTTTTGAATCTGCGTAGATACATGTCTTTGTATATGTTTATCTAATCAAATAACAGTAAGGATCTTTCCATTACAAAAAATTATTACTCTTCTGATATTCCTTCCTTTGAGTGTTTTACTTCTAGAAAAGATTCATGTTTGGGGACGGATTTAGTTTCTTAAATCCATTCATTCTTTATTAAACCTATGGAAATGGTGTACTGAACTTTATTTTAGTTGTTGTAATCTCATATATTAAAAAGATAAGAAAGATTGCTTTCTTCTTTTTAGGTAACATGTGTGAAATATCAGCCTCTCATCCAAGAATGAAGTAGGTAGCCTTACATGCTTTCGGGTTAAAAGCTACTATTCAAAATTAAATAGTTTAAAGCATTCCTTGAAAAATTGAGATAGGGAGCTGTACCTATGAAAAATTTAGAGGGAAGTGATTTATACAACACTTACCCAACTGTTTAGTGAAACACTTGTCCTTAACATAAGGCGTCAGAGTTCAAAATTGAATCATTTTAAAAAGGGGCAAATCTGTTCACTAACAAGAGGTAAAGAGTTTCTTAAAGTATTAAAGCAAGAAGGTCATCGGGGCCATGCTATATTGTTGAAGCCTAAAGATGAAGCTAAGGTAGATCCAATGAGCGAAGTGCCTCAAGAGGTGCAAGGGCTACTAAAGCAATATACAGAAGTTATAGGAGATGATATGCCTGATTCCTTGCCTCAAATGAGAGATGTAAATCTTCAAATAGACTTGATACCAGGGGCAAATCTACCTAACAAAGCTACTTATAAAATGACACCTAGTCAAAATGAAGAGATTGCCAAACAAGTGCAAGAACTCTTAGACAAAGGATTTATTAAAAAGAGATTGAGTTCATGTGTTGTTCCTACTATATTAGTGCCTAAAAAAGGAGGAAAATGGAGGATGTGCACTGACTCAAGAGCAATCAATAAGATCACTATAAGGTACCAGTTTCCCATGCCAAGGACTGAGGACCTATTGGACAATTTAGTTGGAGCAAGCTACTTTACAAAAGTAGACTTGAAGTCTGGTTATCATCAGATAAGAATCAGACTTGGTGATGAATGGAAGACAACCTTTAGAACCAATGCAGACCTATATGAGTGGTTGGTGATGACATTTGGTCTCACCAATGCACCTAGTACCTTCCAATGGCTCATGAATGAAGTCTTCGTTGAATTTATTGGTAGATTTGTTATTGTGTATCTTGATGATATTTTGATCTTCAGCAGGTCCAAGGAGGAACACCTTAAGCATGTGGAGATGGTCTTGAAGAAGTTGAAGGAGGCTCAACTCAAAATTAACCTTAAAAAAGTGAGTTCTTGAAAACAGAGCTAGTTTACCTTGGTTTTGTTATTTCTCAAGGATGTTTAAAGATGGATCCAAGTAAGGTAGAAGCAATACTTAATTGGCCTATACCTAGGGGAATAAGTGATGTTGGGAGTTTTCATGGAATGACATCTTTTTATAGGAAGTTCGTGAGAAACTTTAGCCATGTTTGTGCTCCTATACTCAACACCATCAAAGGAGGGATTAAATGTCATTTTAAATGGACAGAGGATGCCAATAAGGGATTTGAATTGTTGAAGGCTAAGATAGAAGAGCTGCCAACCCTTAGATTTTTTTATTTCAATTAGTTGTTTACAATAGAATGTGATGCTAGCCAAAGGGCAATAGGGGCAGTTTTAAGCCAAGAGGGTCACCCTATAGCCTTCTTCTCAGAGAAGTTAAATGAAGCTAAGAAAAGGTACTCCACATATGACTTGGAGTTGTATGCAATGGTACAAGCATTGAAGAAGTGGCATCATTACTTGCTGCCCAAAGAGTTTGTAGTTTTCACAGACAACCATGCCCTTAGTTTCCTTAATGGGCAAGAGAAGTTGAACCAAAGACACTTAAAGTGGGTTGAATACCTACAATCCTATACCTTCACTATTAAGCACAAAAAGGGCATAACAATTAAGGTAGTTGATGCATTAAGCAAGAGATTCATGACTATGCAGAAGATACAATTGCAAAGTGTGGGTTAGAGAGAGTTAAAAGACCTCTACAAGGATGATAAGGATTTTGTAGAGATATATAGTGTTTGTTCTGATTTCTCTAACACCTCTCATGTATCTTATTCAAAATATATGATACAAGAGGGTTTTTTGTTCAAAGGACATCTTCTTTGTATACCCCAATGCTCTATGAGACAAAATATTATCCAAGAAAAGCACCAAGGAGGTCTCAGAGGTCATTTTGGCATAGATAAGACTTTGGAGCATATTGGTAGGTTTTACTATTGGCCCAAGTTGCAATCAGAAGTGAGAAGGGATGTAGAGAAATGTACAATTTTCCAAAGAGCAAAAGGATCATCAAGTAATGCAAGTCTATATCAACCCTTGGTCATACCTCAGAGGCCTTGGGAATGTTTGAGCATGGATTTTGTGTTAGGCTTGCCAAGAACTCCAAGGGGATTTGATAGTGTGTATGTGGTGGTAGACAGATTTAGTAAGATGACACATTTTATACCTTGCAAGAGAACCAATGATGCCACCTACATTGCAGGCCTCTTCCTCAAGGAGATAGTCAGAGTTCATGGTCTTCCAATTAGCATAGTTAGTGATAGAGATGTGAAATGTTTAAGCCACTTTTGGAGGAAACTTTGGAGAAAGTTGGGCACTAAATTATCCTTTTCATCTGGCTATCATCCTCAGTCAGATGGTTAGACATAGGTAGTCAACAGATCATTGGGTAACTTGTTAAGATGCCTTACTAAACAACATGGGTAGACTTGGGATTTAGTACTCGGTCAGGCATAATATGCATACAACATGACTCAGTGAACTGAAGCATAGGTAAAAGTCCCCTTTGAGATAGTGTATGGATTCCATCCTAGGGGAATAATAGAGCTCAGAGATCTCAGTTCTAAGGCACCTAAGAATGCACGAGGTGAGAATTTTGCAGAAGGCATCAAAGAAGTGCATGATAAGGTAAGCCAGACCTTACAACAAAAGTTCGAGTAGTATAAGGTGAATGCTGATAAAACAAGAAGGAATGTGCAATTTAAAGTTGGAGACTTAGTGCTAGCATACCTAAGGAAGGAGAGACTTCCAGAAAGGTAGCCTACTAAGCTAATGATGAAGAAGATTAGACCTCTCAAGGTGGTGCACAAATATGGGCAGAATGCATATGAAGTTGAACTCCCTCCCACCTTGGGTATTTATCTTATCTTTAATGTATGTGATCTCTATCCATACAAGGGAGAGTCACCAACAAGTCAGTTGGACATATCATCATAGGTTAACGAAGATTGGGTGAGGGATTTGCCACCTAGCCAACCGGTCAAGTTGGAAAGTATCTTGGACACCAAGGTAGTAAAGAAAACAAGGAAAGAAGTCTACAAGCATTATCTTGTCAAGTGGGAAGGGTTACCTGATTCAGATGCTATGTGGATGTCAGAATTAGATATACTTCAGCATGGAGTGGAGATTGAAGACCTCTTAACTCAAGGGACTTGAGTTCTTTGTCCCAGGGGAGTATGGTGCAGGGCACCTAACACTCGAAGCATACAATTTTATTTTCTTCTAAGTTTTGTGTGTTGTCTTTTAAGATGTAATAATGGACCAAACATTTGGGACTCAGTAGATTCATGGTTGAGTTGTCCAAGTTTTTTATTGTGTCATTTGTGTTCAGGATGCTATCAGCCTAGGAAGTTGTAATGCTAAGAATGATCACAGGAGTAGTACTCTGGATCATTGTCAACATGTAATAGGGGTCTATTGCTTTGTGTTTAGGAATTATAGGATTCTTGAGGACCTTTAGAAGTCTTGAAATGCACTTGAATGCAAAGTTGCATCTCAAGTGTCAAAAAGATGTAAAAGTTAGTGAGCAACATGTTGCAACTTTTTGTAAAAGTTGCATTTTTTATGATTGGCATTGCAAATTTGGTTGAAAGAAATAAACCATAATCATATAAGCCAAAATATACTTCATTGTATGGGTTGGACAATCTGGAATGCAAGAACAAGTTTTGTGTTTTCAAGAAATCTTGTCTTTTCACCGTTTTAGACAATTTTTTCCTTATTTTCATTGCATTGTACGGTCCAGTACGGACTTGTCAGAGAAATATAATTGTAGGGAATGAGTGATTGTTGAGTGTACTTTCCAGCAAAGTATATTATTAGGTTTTTTTGCATTTGGTTGCAGAGATCTCATTCATTCTCTGTAACTAGGTGTAAAACCCTTGCAAAGTAGGGTTTAAGAGCAAAATGGCTCTAACCTGAGCATCCATTGATGACACCTTTTGAAATCAAGTGAAATGATAGGTTAGGGTCTGTAAATATGATTAGATTAGGTTTTTTTGTCTTGCAGGCCTTTGTGGAGGAGCTACAATGAAGCCCTAGGGTCACCACTAGGAGTTGGTGAGCTAGGACAGAAGATGTGCAAATTCTAAGCACATGTGGATTGGTGGAAGAGAAATGGACCCATGGTTGGAAAGCCCTTTGAGTTCCCTCAAATAATCCTCAATTTATTTGAGTAGATTTTTTTATTGGTGAAGGGTTTTAAAGCCATCTTTCCAAGTCACTCAGGGAGGCTTAAACCCCTGAAAATAGTGCAGTATTGGAAACCCCATGTGTACAAATAACCCAGATGCAATTTTCCAATATTGTTTGTAACTCTGAAAAGGGTACTCAAATCTAAAAAAAATTTATGGCCTTGTGTGGAAAGTTTTTAAACCAAGTCCTTAAAACCGCCAAGGGAGGGCTAATTGAATTAGGCCTATTTGAGCCCAGTGGAGACAAAGAGAGGTTAGGAAACCTTAGAGATGGGTTTGAAGATGCCCAAACCCCTCAAAGACATAAAATACATAATGTAAATGCATTATGAACACCAAGAACTAAGTAGTGTATTGTGATCCTTTGCAGAGGTGCTTGGAGCCTTAGGAGTGGAGTTGGAGATTGAGGTGGAACCCTCAATAGGTAGTTAATTGTCAAAGCTCAAGTGGCTATACCTTGGAGGCAATCCAAAATGGATTAGACCTTGGAGGTCTAGATAGCAAAACCCCTACCAAGTGCCATTGGATGGGCTTGAGGAGTTAAGAGGGTTGAGTAGACATGTAAACCAAGAAGGTGATTGGAACAAGCTCCAAGACTCTCTGCATCAACCCCTTTCCTACCTCCATGTGAAGATTGATTCATTCTCTGCACAGGAAGTCTTAAGAATCTGGTGATTTGCCTTGGCACTTACTTCCCATCCTCTTGTGTACATGGCACAAACTGAGGTTCGTCTTCACTTATATGTGAATTTCGTCTTCACAATCGGCACCATCTTGTTGCTCCCAGTTGAATGCATTGGTGAGGTAATGTATCACATCTGCTAGATCAATTTCTGGTAGACTTGGCATGGAAAGGGTTGCATCATCATAGTTGGCTACTTTTTGGGTCCAGTCTGGTATGACAGCTTGTGTTGGCAAAAACATGTCTGCTGATGTACTTTCCAAACCCTCATTTGGCTGGTTGGTTTGTGGGGGTAGACCTGGTTCGGTAGTTTGTGGTGTCAAATGTGTACCCTCAACCGTTGCTTGTGCTCCGCTATGGTGTTCTACAAAATCTTGAATGTCTTCCTCATTAAAACCAGCCAACTGCAAGCAAGCTTCCGCAACCATATACTCTAGTTCTTCATCCCTTGAAGTGGCATCATGTTCTATTCCAACAGTTGGCTGTATATCAACTGCAACCTCAAATGCCTCACTTGGCATCATACCATTCTGCAATGCAGATCAGTTAAGTGGCCAAATCTCTGTCCTATGGAAGCCACTGATTATATTATCTAGTGTCAATGCTTGGGCAAAGGCCTTGCTCGCAAGAGTTGCCAACTCTTCCCTTCCAATTTCAATTTGTGAGTACTTCGACATCCATATACCCCTCTTTAGTTTGAAATAATTCTTGAAAGGTGAGATTACAGAAACATTAAGTGGTTGCAGTTTGTGGCTTGTATGAGCATGAAGGGTTACCAAATCTATACCTATCTGCCTTGCTTCTTCAATTGTCTTGAAGGCTACATGGCTGCCATGACATCGAAGATCAGTAGGGCCCTACGTGAGGGTGAAACTCCACCAGGGACTGAGCGTGCAAAATATTCCAACCAATTTAAGAACAACTCCTTTGTCATCTATGCATGTTCTTGGACTGCCATGCATGCTCCTGGCTCGCAGTTTGCAATGTAGTTTCAGATATGCCTCTTAGATTTGAACAAATAAAATCCAGGAATGTTGAAACCACATGCACTAACACATGCCAAAATAGTAATCCACTCTCTACTCTTGGAAATTAGGTGCAGTACACACCTCTGGCCCAATTTGGCTATTACTCTCATTCCACAATTCCTCCTAGCTTGCACACTAATCTCATCACAATTCCAAATCTAATTGCTACCATAGTGATTGAGGTTGTACATTACCTCCAAGTTGTCATAGAAAGATGCAACAATACAAGGTCGAAGCATAATAGCCCTATCGGAGTCCACTCCTTTTGTTGTTCTCATCGTTAGATCAGGGTGCCTTCGTCTAAAACCTGCCCACCATGACCTCCCTGACATCCCATTTTTGAATGGATTAGGCCTATTCTCGGTAATTTGGGCAATGGTTGATTGAAGTTGACTAATTTGGAGACCATGACCAATTTCATCCATGTCTTTGCACCATTGGATAACTTCATCCTCCTCCTCTGCTGATAAAATGGTGTGTGGACCCCTCACAGTTGTGGTTGTGGCTCCCATCAGCCATGCTCTCAAAGAGGCAATGGGGCTACCATACTTGATTGGTGTGCTTCTAAGAGACATGTGCTTGTCTTCTATGCATGATATTGCTTCTTTCATGTCAAATATGTTCCATTTTGGTTTGGGAACCTTTGAGGCCACTTGTACTTGTGGTGTTTCTGGAATAGGATTACAAGCTGCAGTAGAATGGTCATGTATAGCAGTAGTTTCCACATTAGTTGCATTGTTAGGTGAATGGTCATCTACAACATGAGTCACTAGGTCTTCATTTTGGACAAAACTATCTTCATCAGGGAAGTTCACCCCACAAGTGACTCTAACTGTTTGACGTTTAACACATCTGTTTCCCTTTCTACCTAGTGACATTATGTTCAGTGAACCTACAACGATAAGGTACCAATGATAAAATGCAACTATGTGTGCCTATAAAAATAAATATACAGAGACAAATCATTGAAATGAAACCCTCAATGCCATTGAGATAAATGATGAAAAACAAATCAATTTCTGTAGGTACCAATGAGTACAATCCATCATTGAACATCTTTGAACAAAATAAAATGGTATTGTGTCTTTATTTCTGTATGCCTGATAATATAGACAATAACCATATAGTCAAAGAACTCAAAACAACCATGCAGGAGTAAAGTATGTAACTGATGTGACTGAAAATTGGATATTGTTGATATTCTATTAGATAGTGAACAATTACATCATTGAACATGTTTCAACAAAATAAAATGGTGTTGTGTGTGTATATATATATACACACACACATAGGTACAGAACTTGAAACATTATATAACAAGGAGGGAAACTAGAAGCACGAGATGCATGAATGAAAAATGTAATTGTGATGTGATTAAAGACTGGATATTGTTGATATAGTATTAAGATGCATATTCATTTCTCAAATGACTAATAATTGAATAATGTTGTTGTATTTCTCATATGAAATTTATTGGAAGTAATATATTGTGTGCCTGATAATATTATTTACAGTGAGTATATTAACAAATTGAAGGCAAAGCAAACAATGAAAATGCCTCAAAAAATCTTCATTTCCCAAAGTTTTCAGGGCAATGTAGTTGGCGGTAATTCATGCCAAGTGGCCCATAATGTGTATGTGAGAAGGTTGTTATATGTCGACAATAACACACACACACATATATATACAACCTTATAGCCAGTATATAGTCACTTTAAGTAATAGTATCAGGCATACACATTATTGCAATGATAAATAATGAAGGGGTTTCGAATAATTATGAACAATAATCAATTTTTTTTGCATTCTCTGTAGTTATTTTGGCATTATAAATAGAGAGACGTCATTTAACAGCACACCCATAAAATGAAATGTTAAATAATGAAGGGGTTTCGAATAAAACAAATAGGTAATCATTATTTTTTGCCATTCTCTGTGAGGATTTCAACATTATTAAACTGTAACAGAGCATTGAAATGAAACCTATATCGCAAAATGAAGCAAATAAAGTGGAGTCAAGTTCACAATATAATGAAGCAAAGAAATTGGAGTAAAGTTCACACTATTAATGAACAATAACCATATAGGCACATTAAACTGTAAGAGAGCATTGAAATGAAGCTATAAACCGCATACAAAGAAATCATCAATAGACAAAGCATAATGCAGCTACAAAGGAGCTAAACCATCATTGGACATCCAACATGGTTGTTAATATTATTTATAGTGACTATATTGAAAGAAATGATGGTTTATTGAAAACAATATAATTTCAATTGAAAGTTTATAGAATTTAACGTTGATTGCAGAGGGAATTTAGTTATTTTGTGTGTAGCAACTTGAATGTGTGCCCTTGAATAAGGAATGTGCAGAGG
Source organism: Cryptomeria japonica (assembly GCF_030272615.1). Taxonomy (NCBI): domain Eukaryota; kingdom Viridiplantae; phylum Streptophyta; class Pinopsida; order Cupressales; family Cupressaceae; genus Cryptomeria; species Cryptomeria japonica. The sequence continues at coordinate 13,716,547 of NC_081414.1, forward strand.
GTATTTGCAGAGCTCGGGAATATGCAATGAATTGGATTGTAATGAAAGTCACACGGAAAATTTTGTCTTATAGTAAAATTCGAATGTGCAATGCATTCAATTGTGGTAACTAGCTATTTTCAAATTTGAATTATGTGGGAAACAGTTGGTCATGTCATATTAAATATGTAGTCCTCCATTGCTTCGAATTGTTCAGTTTTCTTCTATGCTTTGAATGAAACTTGGTTTTTTTAATTTGATTTTATGCAAATTCTTGGTTACTTGAGAGCCTTACACCAGTTGTTGCAAATGCAGGTACCAAATGCAAATCCATTTAATGCATGAAGTTGTGAAGTGATATTTGGAAGAATGTACACTTGAGTGTCTAAGAAGTCTAAAGTTGATTGTTTTTATGTCATGTAATGCACCAATAGCTCTGTATATGTAATTGTAATTGGAGTACATTTGTACTTTTTAGCCACTTGCATAAAGTGGCAAATGTAAACATTGAGTTTTTAAAAAAATAAAAATGTTTATTATTTGTGCAAGTCGTTTTGTATTAAAATAGGAAATGTAACAATAGTTGTTTATTTTTTTAACTTTTTTGTTGTTAACTACTAATTCATTTGTGAACAATGTATTGGTGTTAAAAAAAATATTTACTGGTATTTTTATATTTATGTACTAATAAAAAAAATTTAATGTTTTGGGGGTTCAACATGACAATAAGGTGACGCTTAGTGGAACTATGTTATCTATTGGTACTCTTCCCCTACATACCTAATATGCGAAATCTAAGTTTAGATTTCTTACCAGGTCAAATCTTTTAAATAGGGGGTTAAGAAGGGTACTAGTTTTTCCACTCTCTTCATCAGTTTCGAGGGAATCTTTAAAGAGGACAAAATCTAAATAATAAAATAGAGTGCCTAAGCCTGAGTGTGAAAATGAGATGATTTATAAAATAGATAAAAAAAGATGGGTAGACGTCTCGCAGATAGACTTTGTATGCATTAGATGCCATCTTTGTGGCTTACGCCAAAACTACCATTTAAGACTTTTGTCGTACGCGCACGTTTTTCAAACGAAGTTAGTGGGTAATGGGTAGCCCCGCCTTATAATATTCTCAAAAAATAGAAATTTTTACATTGCAAGATAAAGACGACAATAGATCCTCTGCCCTCTCCTGCACCTTCTCATTAAACTGTAAATACAGCTCAGATATAATAAGAATCCACTGCAATAACTGCACTGCCGTGCTAAATTCCTTCTATCCTTAAGACGCCCGTGAAATTATAAACAAGAAATCCTTACAACACCAACGGGATGAATATGGATAAAGAAGAGGTTAAGAGGGAAACAGTGTGTGTAACTGGAGCGGCAGGATTCATCGGATCCTGCCTTGTCAAAAATCTGCTGCAAAAGGGTTATGTAGTTCACGCTACACTAAGAGATCCTGGTAACTGTATGCTAACTCCCCTTTTTCTTCATCTCCACATCTCTTCTTCATTCATAATCTATATTAACTGATTAATTTATTTTATCTCCTGTAGAAAACCCAGCTAAAAATAGTCATCTGCTATCTCTTCCGGGTGCCACAGAAAGGCTTCATCTGTTCAAAGCAGATCTTTTGCAACATGGCAGCTTCGATTCTGCTATTAAAGGCTGCGATTCCGTCATCAACTTGGCCACTTCTACAGATTTCCAGGTAATTCATTTATCCACATACCCAGATCCTCCTATATTGTCCACGTTTTAAGGATGAGATTAAGACAGCGAGTGGAGTGGAAACAGGGCGATGTTGTCAACAATACTGTCGACGGAACGATGGACATTCTAAGAAGTTGCAAGAAAGCAAAAACTGTGAAACGGGTAATTCATACATCTTCCATGGCCGCAGCTTACCCTCTAAATGAAGACGGTCAATTTAAGGAGGTCCTTGATGAATCCTGCTGGACCCCTGTTGATTATATCAAACACAAAGACGATTTTTCTGGAGTAAGTATTGAAGTTTTTCTTCAATAATAATTGCTAGAATGAATGGCCAATCTATTGATTATTAGATGTTCTGTTCAGATTTATGCATTATCCAAGACTTTAGCAGAGCAAGCAGCTCTGCGATACGGAGAGGAGGAAGAGATTGAAGTGGTAACAGTGGTTTTAGGGATGGTGGGAGGTCCTTCTCTAACCCCCACAATTCCTGGGAGCGTTTCAACAATGTTAGCACCACTCTCAGGTAAATTACCCACATCATTTTAAACACAGAAACTATCGTTTAGCGTTTACCCATCTGCGATTATGGTTTATCCTCTTCATATATATATGATCTGAGAATTGGAACCCCGAAATTTTTCAGGGAACGGACTGCTTTATGAAATCTTAGTTTCGAGTAAATCTATGTTAGGATCGGCGCCGTTGGTCCACGTGGAAGATGTATGCAGTGCCCATATTTATTTGATGGAGCACCCATCCGCAGCGGGTCGATATGTGTGCTGTTCTGATCCCGTGACTGTTGCTGACATGCTCAACTTCTTTCGCAAACGATATCCAGAAATCCCCTTGGCTTTTGGGTAAGTAATTTGATGCACAACACAGGATTTATTTCGCAGTCGGGGGAATCGTTTAATAGGTAACTGATATTTCTTTTGTTATGTGAAAAAGGACTGAAGAGGTAGAAGACGAGTCGAACAAAGTATTTGTACCAATTTCTTCCAAGAAACTGATTGATCTGGGATTCTCGTACAAGTATGATATAGAGGGAATACTTAGTGACACCATCGCATTTGCAAAGCAAATGAAAGTATTGTGAGGGATGTAAGTATATATTCGTGTGTACCCTTAATTGCGTTCATTGGGATAACAGAGGAGTGGTTACTCAGCTTGCTCTAGCTCTTCATGATGGAATTGTATCCCTCTTAGGTGCATCGTACAGAACTGGTATAGTTTTTTTTAGAATAATTTAATTTACTAGCATTAAGATATGAATATGTTAGGGGTAATATACTGGAGCAGTCAAAAGTTGGAAGAATCAAACATTGCTTTTGTTAGGAGTAGTTATTTGGAATACAATTGAAATGGTTTGAAAAAAATATGTATATGAATGGATGCAACTTGTAATTTAAATCCAAAAGGTATACAAAATGTTTCTGTTATACAAAATATTTTTAAGATGTATGAAAACGATTAATTTAGGATATTGATTACATTGAATAGATTTGTTGTTGGCTGTTGTGACATCTTATATACAACTGTCCCAATTCAAGAAAGATGCAATTTTTTTTATTTACTTCAAGGATATGTAGATTTGTTCATCCATTAGCTTGTCCCCCAAAATCTTTTTTCTTTTTCGGAGCAAGGTGCTGAACAAATGCTTAACTATAGTAAAAAATAAGTCTATTGTTGGGCAAACTTTATGTGCTATATTCATTAATGTTTGTTGTTTTAATTTTGAGTTGTATAATGTTAGAGGAGATAATTTGTAAGTATTTAATTTATAGTACTAGTATAATTGCAAAATGTGTTAAACGATGTATGAACACAATTACCTAAAGAGGTCAGTTTTATTGAATTCAGTTGTTGCTAGTTGCATAGACGTCTTCTTTCTTGTTTAGTAGACCGTAGTTGATTCATTTGATTGATATGTATGCTTGAGTCTTGATATCATCTCCTTATAGTTGAGTGGGTGGATTTGGTTTGTTTGATGAAGACCTAGCATTTCACATGCTAAAGGTTTCAAATTTTGAATTGCAAAATACGTAAAGTCAAATATAAAAAAGGCACAAGTATAAAGAGATTTCAACAACTATACAACACAATTCTTAAAATCGAAGACACCAAATTTATATTATATTTGTCTATAATACAATACATATAACTTTATTTAAACCTAATATTTTTTTAAAATATTGCAAATTGATATTGTAATATAATTAAATTTGTTTATGTTTACATTGCATTGCTATTTATAGTCTTATATTTTACTTTTATTTTTATTTTTTAATACTCTTCATTAATATTTATTATATGCAATATTGCTTACGCTTAAGAATAGCATACAATCTAAATATAAAATATATTGTTGCTAGCTTAATATCATGAGTTGAGCCTATAATTTGTGCTTTATCATCTGGATTGCTAGTAGTGGGTTTCTTAAGGGTATTCAAGGCCCCAACAAAAGGCTTCAGATATAGATTTTTAAGCTCAATTTTTTCAAGAAAATGCAAATTGTAAGTGTGAAGTCAAATTCTACAACCTTTGCCAACATCCTTCCTATGTGCTAAAATGGCAGGTTTGGAATAGGATATGGACATCCATCAAAGCATAAAGGATGGAGAAATATTATTAGATGTTGTAGTTGCAACTGCCTTGGTAGATGTATACAAAATGTGGAAACATCCTCCCTGCCTATGCCAAAATGGGAGCTTTGGAAAATCCACATGGCTAACTAACCAATGATTCAAGGAAGGGTTCATTGCGGAGAAGAAAGCGTCTTTCTAAAGCGATACATTTATCTGTCTAAAAAACATGTTTTATTTAAAACAAGGAAAATCGCGTTTTAATTTTCTATATTTTCATTTCACAAGAGTAGTGTATGGATTCCCTAAAAGGAAAATCACTTCATTCAAAATAAAAGTTCATAAAATTCCTTGCTTTACGAATCACTTTTGAAAATTTATTATTTAATATTATCTAGAATTCTTGTCCTATACATGGATTCAATTTTATATGATTTTTTTAAAAAAAATAGGGTGTCTAGGAAGAAGAGAAGCAACAATAACCAAGCAATTTATCCTAAAAATGTATCATCTATACATGGGTATGTTTAGTTTCTAACATATATAAAATTTAGAGAAAATATATTTACATTAATTATAACATATTACACTTTTTACATTCATTTATTTTATCATTCACAACAAAAAAATGTTGGGGTTTTTCTAGTAGCAGTTGATAGAGGAAGATCAGTTATAGATGGTCCGAGATGGTTTGTAGCATTTACAAAATTTGGAGATAATATATTAGCATTAATTTTAACATATTGCACTAATTTCTCTCACTACTTGGGGTTTGACTTTAAGGTATTCTACTTGAGAGATCTAAGGGTATGTGCAAGCTAATGAGTCACAAATTCGCGGAAGTCTGCGCGTTGGAAAATGCGTTCTGCAAAACGGGGGCCCGTTAATGGTTCGGCCTCCCGAGCCGAAAGGTCACGGGGTGCCGAAGCCAAATAAAACGGGCCCCCGTTTTGTCAGAAAACGGGCCCCCGTTTTGTCAGAAAACGGGCCCCCGTTTTTTAAAAACGGGCCCCCGTTTACAAACAAAACGGGGGCCCGTTTTGAAATTCTATTTTTACCATTTTTTTGGACAATTTTTCATTTTCACCGTTACAGTGAGTTGACAAGAAGAGATCAAAAACGGGCCCCCATGCTGTGGTTTCCACTTCAAGCCTCCACCACTATCCCAGGTACACATTCAGTCATCTATTTTCACATTTCATAATTTTCTTGTATATTTTTTTTTTTTGTGTGTGTATTATTTAGTTTTTTTAAATAGTAGCATATAAATAAATTATTTTTTATATTTGTAAATTCTTGATTTTGATCTAAAATATTTTTGAACAGTTAACCCTAAACCGTAATCAACAAATTTAGAAACCAAAACCAAACCTAGATAATTAACAAAATGAAATCGACACAAACAAAAAACCGAAAATGAAATGGAAACAAAAACAAAAACGTTCGAAAATAAAATTGAAATAAAACCGCACATATGTACCTAAATTGTTCTTAATCCTCATTAGGCAATACAAAAGTTACCACTAAATTAGTATAACCTTAAAAGTAATTAACATTACTCTTCAAATTTTAGATATGAAAGTTTAGGCTTAGGTTTATGCCATGTCATGGCATAAAGGTCCTATTATGGTCCTATTATGTCATGTGATGGTATAAAAGGATCAATTATGGACACAATTTTAGAGCAAAGCTAGATAAGTTACTAAAATTGGAGTTTGGTTTACATAGGTTCATAAAGGAAGCTAATATGCCAAATATATAATTCATTAATACAAAATAAAAAATATTCTTGATTTATAATGTTGATTGATAATGATTTTTCTAAATGGGGTGCTAATTATATATACATCCGAAAGATTTGAAAAATATAATTCCCAAGAAGTATTTTGAATATCTTTAGAAGTATATTGGTATATCTAGAATGTAATTTATATTATAAAAGATTTAATATATGATTTGAAGTTGGTAGATATTTTGAGGAAGATTTATTAGATTATGTTATGATTAAGCTAATATTAGAAGAATGGTTTTAACAACATCTTTTGGTTTTAAAAGGTGCACAAGGTTTGAAGTTGAAATCATATTCGATTGTATATAATATTAAATTGTTAAGGAGCTATTTTTTTTTAAAATAGTTAATTTAAGATATTAGTTGAAGCTATTTGAGAACGTGAGATAGTCCTAATGAACACACGAATTAAATTAATGAACCTAGGACAATCACAATGAACATATGATAGTCCCAATGAGCCTCAAATGATCCTAATGAATGTAGGGCAGTCTTAATGAACCTAAGAAAGTCCTAATGAGCCTAAGAAAGCCATAATGAACTTGGGACAATCCTAATGAACCTAGGATAGTCCTAATGAACCTATGATAGTGTAAACAAGCCTAGGATAGTGTAAGAAAAAATCACTACAAAAAAGACCTCAAATGCGTTAAATGAATTTCCCAATAACGCACTCGTGTTTATCTTTTTTTGGTCATTTGGTTATCTTTTTTTACAACATCTTGGTGTATACGCCCCTAAGAAGACCTTTTCCTCAAAAATTTCTTGGATCATGAACTCCTCATGTGCACCAAACATAAGTTGCCACTTGGAAGCTTCTAATGCACACAATCCTTTCAATCAATCTACTCCATTGATCTCTCAAAACAATCTTAGTATTTAATCCTCTATCCTTCATGACTATAAATAAATCATTATATGAGCTATTTTCAAGAACTCTTGTAATGCAATGTTATGTTGCCAATTTAAGCACCTTACATCCTATCTTGCCAATTTAAGCACCTTACATCCTATTTTTTATGCTTGCTTGCATACACATATATTGCTAGAATTTAGCAATTCTTTATAGCTTCTATTTTAGTTTATTTATGAAAGAGTATAAATGAAGCTATATTTAAAGTCAAAATTGTAAGATCCCCTCAATCATTGAGGTAGAATTCAAAATTGATTTCACCTCTAATTATATGAAAAATTTAATTTGTCTATACATATCAAAATCTTTCAAAATTTTGCATATTAAACAATAAAATATTGTGATGAACAAGTGCTTGCAAGTATGATAGTGGACCCCTTTGTGCGTGACCGCATTCCTAAAGCTTTCAATTATTAAAATAAAAAGCATTACGATGTGATGATTTGAAGGAGATGTATCCGTTAAAGAAATATTATGGATGCGTATTAATGAGGATCATATAGTATGTTAGGAATTTTATTTGGAATGTTAGTCAAAATAATATTCTAGTTGATAATTATAAATGTATGTGTAAAATATTGTTGAAATTGATTATTTTAAAAGTAAATATTGCAAGGTTAATTTTGTTTTTAATTGTTGGCATGTTGTGTTGATTTTTATGTAAGAGTTTCATTTCTTATTCAACTTTGTAAGAGAATTTGTGTATGGATTGATATCTTAAATTTTATAGAAAGATTATATATGAAAACAAATGATTCTTCTTTGACATAGAGTTGTATATAATTCATGTATATCTTTATATATGCAGGAGTTCTTTGCTATCATGGATGTCTTTGACATAGATGAACTATTAGGTGAAAATCCCCCACCACAACCCCCTCCTCCTCCTCCTCCACCACCACCACCACCACCACCACCACCACCACAACCCCCTAGATTGGATGAAATTCGTTTAAGAGAACGAATTAATGAAAACCTACAAGTAATTGAACAAAACATTGCTGCTATCCAAAATGAGCAAGTCACACCACCCCATCTTGTAGAGTTTGCAAAATCAATGCAAACTGTTGTCGAGTCAGTTAGATCTGTTGATTCTCAATTAGATCAATTTCATAGACGACGACAAGAGTTGCGTGATTTTTATGCCGATGGTTTAACTTATAGACAAATCACTGATTTGAAAATAACCAAAGCTCATTTATGTCCATATTTTACCAACCCAAAACAAGAGAACCAATGCAACCTAACCAGAAAAGAATTTCAATTAGGTGGTGTGTGCATCCAGAAATGGCTAGATACTTTTGGGATAGATGGTGGATGGTTTTTGATTATCCACCACATCGTAATTATGAGGTCCCTTTTTATTTTTTGAAGAAATTATACTGTGAGTTTGTAATGAACCAACAACCAAATTATTTTGATATTAAGTCATTCCAGGGTGTTGGTTGTGGAATGCCACAGCATAGATTAGGGGCACGGAGCAATAATCCCCTACCGGATCCACCCATAGTTCCACTTGTTGCTCCATCGATTCCTACAGATGTCCAAAATACATCATTCATTTCGACATTAGATGCTTTGACTTCCCTCACAGGTAACCTGAGTGAGCAAGCTGCTCACATGGCATCTGCTCCTCGATGGATGCCACATATGTGTTCGAGTTGTCATGAGACGTGTGTAGGTCCTACTACTGCTGCAGGATCTACTTCAGTTCCAGATGAGCATGATGCAGCAGATGATAGTATGATGACATCTTATATGGATTTTCTTTGCTCGGATGTTCATCTTGACCAAGTATAGATATATATACATGTACATGTCAATCTTTTTATGTACTTCATTAAATATAGGTATAAACTAAGTGCATCTCTTTTTTTATACAATCTAATACTTCATTAAATAAATTTTGTTTATGTAGATAAGGACTACGCCTAATATTAGAGTCAATGTTGCATCTACTGGAACATAACTCGGCACACCTTATGGGGTATAGTATAAATTTCTATCTAGACATTGTACTAGATCTTTTTAAGTTAATATGTTATCATCGTATACTATATAAATTTTCTTGTTGATACATTGAATGCTTCTTTCTCCAGGATTCAAGTCATGAGGGACCCTCTACATCACATCGAGAAGAGGGTCTGACTATTGTGACACCTTCTATGGTATGTATCTTATAATTCTTAAATTAAATATGAACTCTTACAATATTGTAACTTAACTTGAAATTATTTAGTACACATATATATGTTCACTAAATATGATTTCATTAAATGCATGTATGCAGGTGGACACTACCATTAGGATAGGTTATCCTCATAATTTTGATCAGAGCCAATTTGAACGCACATCGACATCCTTTGAGGTATTAATATGTAATACTTAATTTGATCTTATTTTGACTCTTAATTTAAGATTTAATTGGACACTTTGAATTTGACCTTGTACAGGAGTTAGCTAGCACTACATTTGGTGTTGATACTGAACAAGATACTGCTAGAGGAGATACTGCTAGAGGGTCTGATGAGCATATGGTAAGTTTGTAACTTAAATTATGAATTCTACTATATTTGATAAATGATTCTTTTAATAGTCAATTTCAAGTAATATTTTAATATTATTTTTTTATTGTACAGCATGAGACAGGTGGATCTAGACCACGTCCTGGGGACAAGAGAGATACTACTACAGGATCTGATGAGCATATGGTAAGTTTGTAACTTAATTTACGGATTCTACTATGTTTGATAAATGATTATTTTAAAAGTTAATTTCAAGTAATATTTTAATATTATTTTTTTATTGTATAGCATGAGACAGGTGGATCTGGACCACGTCCTGGGGACAAGAGAGATACTGCTAGAGGATCTGATGAGCATATGGTAAGTTTGTAACTTAATTTATGAATTCTACTATATTTGATAAATGATTCTTTTAATAGTTAATTTCAAGTAATATTTTAATATAATTTTTTTATTGTACAGCATGAGACAGGTGGATCTGGACCACGTCCCGAGGACAAGAGACCACGAGATGTTATTGATGATAGCACTTAGATTTTACTGTTTATTTGGCTTTGATATGTACTTTTTTATGGACTTTACACATTTGTTTACACGTGCACATACTTTATATATATGGATAGTTGCATAATAGGATTAGATCATATATATTTTGTGCATACTTTATATGTTTTGTGCACATTAGATATTATGTGGAGTGAACATCATGTTACCATCTAGACATATATATGGATTAGATATTATATGGATTATGTGGACTTGAAATTTTACTGTTTATTTGGCTCTGATATGTACTATTTTACAGGCTTTACATATTTGTTTACACGTGCACACACATACTTTATATATATGGATAGTTTCATAATAGGATTAGATCATATATATTATACATGCATACTTTATGTGTATTGTGCCCATTAGATATTATGTGGACTTGAAATTATGTGCACATTAGATCATATATATTGACTTGAAATTATGTGGACTTGAAATTTTGTGCATACTTTATATATTATGTGGACTTGAAATTTTATTTATGGAAGTTGTGCTTAAACAACTTTATAGGCATTATGTGGACTTGTAATTTTATTTTTGGAATTTCATTTAAATAGTTCTTGTGATTAGATAAACTAAATGTGCATACATCATGAACTAAGTATCGAAACATATCTTATAATTATAACAAATATTCTAAATTAAAAAGTATCATTTAACAAATATAATGAATAGAACTTGATTAAAACATAATTATCTCATTCATAAATTTGACCAATAGTCTCTCATTTATGTATATTGTGCACAAAATGTAATCAAGAAGACATATCTAAAATAAAATAAATAGTCTATTTAAATAACTTTGTTTTCATTGATGCCTTCTACTTGTGGTAGACCTGAAACAAAATTTTACTAGATTCATTCCGTTATACCATCTGCATCCTCTCTCTTTTGCAAAGCATCTATAATTGTCTCGTGCTCTTCCATAGAGAGAGTCCATAATTGTTTATTAGCAGGCCTGCCATGATATCTATCCAATTTTATATTAGTTGCCACTACCAAATGCGAGTAATGTATAATCTTCTTCTCTAATTCATAATCTTCAAATGCGGGCAATCCATTCTTTCTTGTTAGATATTTGCGTAGCCGAGTGCCAACAACAACCACAGATCCTATTGGATAGTCATAACCATCATCATCTACTCGAGGAGTAGTTAGCTTATGTTTTGGCTCTACACATCGAGCCAACCAATACTCTGTCCCCTCTTCATTGTCCTCTGGTGCAACAACAGCATAGACATGTCATGTGCACAAAACAATTTTATTTTAATATTTAATGAGAAATAAAAACAAAAATATACACTGTAAGATTTTATAAATTTATGTACTATTTAATAAATCAAAACAAATTTTAAAAATAATTTTACCTTGTTGTATAAGATCTAAAATGCGATCATAGTCATTTGATGCAAACATTTGATCCATATCTTCATCAGTTCTTTCATGCGGATCATTTGCATCTATGGGTGTCAATGATCTTTGTTGCCATTCTTCAACCCATTCTTTATTCTCACAAAATTCCCAATCTCCGGAAACACAAAACTGACAAAAGCAAGCAAGTTGCCTTGTGAATATAGTCCATGTGTTTGAATTAGAACTCTTAAACGAATGCCATTTAGCTGATCCAATGATGGTATTACAATCATGCCGAATAGGAATACTATCTTCCTCTATCAACCAGAAGAAACGTCGAATTGCAGAGTTTTCAGTTGATCCTTTTGACAACTTTGAATTGCACCAATCTACAACTTCACGAGCATCTTTGAATTTCACTGCATCCTCGAATTTCAATTTTTCTCTAGCAAGAGCTCTTTTTATACAGGCACCGGCTCCATCGTGCTCCCCCTTACCATGTCCCGCTTCAAAAAAACTCCATAAATGTTGGACATTGGTTATCTTGTGAACTTTGCATAGCCAATAAAACATTCTTGCATTTTTGAATTGTCCAGTGCAGTTATCTGACCATATCATATGCTATTTCATGTCAATTTCTCTTTCCTTAAGATTATCATAAAATACCTCGAAGCAATGTTGGACAAACTCTGAAGAGTGTAATCGATTATCACTAACATAGAAATGATACTCCCTCAAAAATTTTCTGTTATCTTCTGTACTGTCATGGTCATGTCTATATATAATGTGCACAAATATGGCCACTTGCATTGAGTTGTAGTATTGTGATTGAGTTTCCTCTTGTGGTTTTAGAGTATAATTTTCTACAAAATCCACAACTGATACTATTGTTCCAACTGGAAATGTGTTCTTGCATATGCGAAACTGTCCATCAAGCCATCGGGCATGTTGGGAATGTTTCACATATTTTGGAACAATATGAGTTTTAAACTCACTAATAAATGCATTCACACTATTTTGTTCTGTAATCAATTCTAAACGTTTCCCCATCTTTCCATCCTTTAGAGGGTATTCTATATTTTTAAATCTCCTAACATCAACCATTTTTTGTCCAAACTCAGATGAAACATGTTCATGCAAACATTCACCTATCGAAGAATAGTTCCCACATAAATTGCAAACACCATAAATGCATGAACTGGAAAGAAATAATTGTTCATTAGGTGGTTTACAAAATAAACTTCCAATAAAATCTTTTATAGTTTCAGGTGGAACATAAACACCACAATCCTGCACAAGATCATTACCATGCAACATACAACGAATATATCGAAAAACATCATAATAGTAACGAAACTGGACATGAGTTTTACAACAACAAGATATTCTTTGTTTATTGATTTTAACATACCAGGGTTTGCATTTTTCAAATGATCTTTGACTAATTCGTAAATTCATTAACACAGATTCATCACTAAATTTTTTAAAGAATTCAGTTTGAGTCATGTCAAGAAGATGTTTTGGATGAGGATCGCGAATTTTTGATCCCACCCTTAACTTTAAAACATCTCTAGCATTTGATGAAACTCTAGTGTTATCATGCCAAAATTTTGCAATTAATTGTTTAGTTTCATCATTTAATTTCATGTCCGACCTTTGAAGTCTACCACTAAAACTCCAACAATGGTTTAGTGGATCAATTTCAATTGTGTCTCTTCTTTTGGCCGCTCTTGACAAGGTTCTACGATGTAAGTTCAAATAGCCACTTATATCACTTAACATTCTTTTACTAACAATCATTTTGTCAACTATAGCAGTCGTTATAACTCTACGTGCTGCATTCTTATCTTTAGATCGACTTGTTTTTCCTATAGAATTGATGGCACTGGCAACAGTAGATACAACTTGCTTATATGATTCATCTTTTCTTTTTGGTTTTGCATAAATACCTATTTTTTTCATGACTTTACGTATTTTTAACATTTTTATTAATTGTAGCATTAATTGACATTGGAATCCTAACTTTTTATTATAGAAAAATTGTTTATATAATCTATTTGCATGTGTTTTGATTTGTCTCCAAGAAACTAACCCATTAAGATTATCTAGCACATTGCTATCAATAGTAAACAAATTATATTCATTTTCTTTTAGAGAGGGTGGTGTAATATTTTCAATTTTTATTTCTTTTCGTATTGGTGTATGAAATTTATATCCAGCTTCATTTAAATCAGCAATTTGATTGGCATCATAGTCATCAGGATTTAAAAACATACCAGGATTCGCATCCACATCAACATTTGTATCAACAGTCATACCCGTGTGTGGTTCTACATTTCTTGCATCCCTCATGATGTCTTCAATGGTCTCATCTACAACAGGCACTGAACTAGATGCTTCAGAAGTGTGATTCAATTGCCGTTGTTGTGATCTTCGATCTCTTTGGCATTTTGCCTCCTTCTCTCTTTGTGCTTGAATTTCGTCCATTGTCATTGTCCTCTTTTTTTTCTTTTGACGTTGCTTAGAACCCATTTTTACAAACTCGTCTTCAAAAAATAATATTTTTTTATTGAGTTCTTCAAAAAATCGTGTAAAAAATATTAAAAAGTACTGCCAAATGATGTAAAAAATCTTTGTCAGTACGGATTTCAATGATACTGTGGTAAATCGATGCAATCTATTTTTTTTTTTACAGTAACGGTTATTTAGAAACGGGGGCCCGTTATTTAAATAATGGGCCCCCGTTTTAATAACGGGCCCCTGTTTCTAAAAACGGGGGCCCGTTGTTAAATCCAACGAGCAAAAAATGAAACGGGCCCCCGTTTATAAAACGGGGGCCCGTTATGCAAAATTTGAATTCACAACCCGCCACTTGCCTCGGGATTAGGCCCGGGATAGGCCTAGGATGGCCACACCTGAGACATGAACCTACAAATTCAAAGCTCCATGAATGAAAGCACAAATATGATGAAATGAAATAGTTTACGTGCCTCTAATCAAAGAATTTTTATACGGAATTGAAACCCATTTCAGATTACACTGTCTAGATTCTAAATATGTAAATTAATTTAAAAATTGATTATTTTAACTATTTTTCATTTAATTTATACTAAATTAGGTTCATAAATTTGAAATATTAACTAATTTTCTTAATTTAATAACTTATTTATTTTAATGAATTTTGAAAAAAAAATTATATGTCATCAATCTACACAAAATTCTTTTCAATTTAAAAAAAAAAAAATCAAAAAATGCCAAGTTTACGTCAAATTATGTGGGTCGTACACGTCAAATTTTTAAAAAGATAATTACGGCCATTAAAAAATTAATTAAAAAAAAATATTTGAAAAAAAAATACAGAAAAATATGCTCATCAATCTTCAGTGTGTTACAAACCATTTCCCAAAACGGTTTGAGAAAATAATTTTAACTGTGTCAAAAAGTGTGGGTCGTACACATGCATGGTATGGTCCTGAAACAGGCATTTTTAAAACATAGTTTTTAGAACTCCATTCAAAAAGTTATTTTTTATTATGTGGGTATTAAAATAAATTACATATTTGAAAAGTAAACTTAGAGAGCTATCTTTTATAGTACTGACTTTTTCCAAGATTCAATCTCTAAGTGTTTCAAAATTTAAGCTCAAGTGAGACAAAATCTGAAAAACAGGGAAAACACTTCCACTTTTTGGCCAAAAAGTGGACTCATCTTCTTGCACTGACCCCTAAATTTTATTTTTCTTGTGGTGTTCTATAACATCAAAGGAATCAAAAGCACTACCAACATTTTTTAGAATAAGTTCTTGGATGTGTAACTAAATTTTCCTTGGTTAGATTCAAAGACATATAAGTGAATGATTGAGAAGAAGAGGAATTCTTCTTGCTGAAGATATAATCTAGTGAATTTCTACCCTTTTGGACTATGAAATGCTAACACATTTCTTTTCAGGATTACTTCTAGCTCATTTCCCACATTATTTGTTTTCTTTGTATGGTTGACCTCAAGTTAAAATGGTGCAAGACTACATGTGTCTTCATGATCTATTCATTTCTTTTCAATTATTGTAGAGTTGCCATAAATTTCTAGATTACCTTTAAATGTTGCAACTTTTCAATTACTCCCTTTAAGGTGCTCATTTTCATATGTCTATTAATCTCTAGATAGGAAGCATCATCATGATCCAGTATTAACTGAAAATTCGCATAGTATTATTATTATGTTTCCTAGGACGGGGGTGGTTCAATAATCAAAATATATGAAGGAGGTGGAAAACTTGTAGGCTTGCTATCAATATTTAAGGGACAAGGTTCCTTCTTAGGGTGTTTTGATATAAAGGCAACTATTGTTACTACATTTGTAAAAAAAAAAAATTTAAATCAATGAAATCAAATCATTTTGTAGCTTTTGAATCATGGGATTCACTGAAGAAGGGGTAATGGTAAAGTTGGTTCTTTTCTTACCTTTCTACAATTCTATTTTCTATTTTCCAACGTTGAAGAGATCATCATCTATTTCAATAATCATGGTTTGAACCACATATAGATTAATAACTCTAGCTCTCCTCAAATGAAATATTATGTTAGTGGTTAAGTGTTTATAATATAAATAATATTTTCTTATTTTAGTTATTTGTCTCTTTATTTCTTCAATTAGATCTTAACCAATTTATTAAATTTTGCCACAATCTATTTCATGGGTACCTATATATCTCTTTCTTCATTCGGGTCACAATTGAGCTAGTATATATTTGAATTTCAATTTAACATCATTTTAAATTCTAATGGAGCTAATAGGTAAATGATTTAAAACTAGCTAGTTCTAACATTAATTAGAGAGTCAACAGATAGGAAAACTACTATACATCTATATTGTGCTTCCAAAATCTCGTAGGTGGTAAAGTATGCATTAATATATGCTCATCCATATTAACTTTCCCATCCCCTTTAAATCTAGAGACATATTCCTTGAACCATGTGGGGGGTCATGGAGTTTCTTACCAAGGACAAGAGGCCCAATAGCGGTACCCTAAGGTATTGAAAGTTGGCGAGTCGTGTTCAAAGTATGAGCTTGATACGTATTGATGTTAAAAAGTAGGGTAGTTTTGTGTAAGGTGGGAGATTTGGCTAAAAGAAGAGTTGTTAGTAGATTTTGTAGGAGAAGATGACACACTTAATGACTTGTA
Source organism: Cryptomeria japonica (assembly GCF_030272615.1). NCBI lineage: Eukaryota > Viridiplantae > Streptophyta > Pinopsida > Cupressales > Cupressaceae > Cryptomeria > Cryptomeria japonica. The sequence goes on from NC_081414.1 coordinate 13,733,135, forward strand.
ATTTTCACACATAGTTGTGAGGTATAAAGAAAAATCGTATTTTTCAATAAAGTTAAATAAGGGATCTTGAATACCTTTTTTATGATCTCCCCTGTTACAAATGTGATGTTGATGTTGATGTTGATGATTATGATTGGTTGTCATTGATGTCAACATAATGGTTGTTTTTGGTGTTAGTAATTTGGTAGATGTGTTCTCGGGACCTTTGGTGCTCTGGAAGACGTGTTACAATTGATATTCAATGCAGATTGATTAAGTTGATGGGGATCCAAATTTCTTTGTTTATTGGATATGGTGTTAATCAATGGTATTCATGAGTATCTTGGTTCCATTCTTATTTTTGTTGCTTTGGGCAGTTTTTTTTTGGTCCAAATTAAGTTCAGAATTCGAGGAAGAGTAACAGTATTTGTATATTGTGCGAGTCATGATTTGGGTCCAGAATTTATAATTGATGTAATGTGTTGATCTAACTAATGATGTGTGCTAGGGTATGGTCTACTTCTCATTCCTTCCCACCACTAGAATGTTTAAAATTGGCCTATTTTAGATCTTTGTCTTGGCTGACTTAGAAGATTATGTTTCTCAGAGATAGTATATATATGAGGATGATTTGAATGAGTTAGTGTGGCAATTATCTAGAATTTCTATTGAAGATATGTGAGATTGAAAAAGGAAGATCTGATTATTAATGATGTGTGAAGTGTGTTGGTGTTGAGGCACCGGAAGCAGTTCTGATTTCACAGATTGTGTTATAGTAGTGGATTATCCTTCTTTCTTTCTTCCTTTCTTTCTTCGATAGTGAGCCTTTTTTGGGCAGTGAGCCCTCCTGCTGTGAGCATTCTGGCAATGAGCCACCCTTTTTTAAAATTATCTTAATCAGTTTTATATATTGATAACTAACATTCTTCGTGGTTTTTCCCTTCTTAGGTTTTCCACGTCATATCTGGTGTTCATTGTGTGATCTATTGTGTGCATATGTTTTCATGCTATATCTACTTTAATCAATTATGTTGGTTATTCTTGATGTGTAAAACAATAGAAGAAGTTGTTTAAATTATCAACTAATTCACCCCCTCACAGTTGCCCGAATATTCAACAATTGGTATCAGAGCTTTGGTTCCTTGGAGAAGAGCTTAACCGCTTGAGGTAGATCCTGATCCGATGGCACATAAACTGACTATTCCTATCTTTGAAGTATCTTACTATAGCTTTTGGAAAGTGTATATGAGAGGTTACCTGATCTCTTTGGGATACAACACTTCAAAAGTAGTGGAGACTAAATATGTACAAGTAGCAAATGGTCTTACCACTCCATATGAGATTCAAGCTTATGAAGAGAATGAAAAGGCAAGGTGTGTTATCTTTAGCGCTTTATCAAAGATTGAATTGACAAAGGTTATTTCATTGAATACTACTTATGAGGTTTAGGAATTTAAGTTGAGAGATATCTATGAAGGAAATGACAAAGTTAAATTATCAAAGAAGCTAACAACTAAGCGCAAATATGAGAACTTGAAAATGGAAGAAGGAGAAGATATAACAAGTTATTTTTAGAAGGTTAGCAGTGCAATAAATGAAATCAAAGAACTTGGCAGCACCTTGATAGATGATGACATAATTGAGAAGATTTTGATGTCTCAATCGGAAACCTAGAATGACAAGATCTCTACTATTGAATTAATGTATGGTCCAAAGAATTTTACTAGGGAGAAACTTCATGATACTTTATCAGCATTTGAGATAAAGAAGTTTGAAATGACAAAGTTAAAATAGTTGTTTGTCTTTAAAGCCTCCAAGGAAGATTCGGAAGATAAAGTTCGAATGAAATGGAAGAAAATTTTGTGAGGAAATTGAAGAAAGACATGAGCAAATACAAAGGTATGTTACCTCTTAAATGCTTTAGATGTGGAAAGATTGGTCATATAGCTACTAGATGTCCCAAAAAAGGATCAAGTTTAGAGAAGGTAAAGAAAAGTTTAATAAGAGAGCCTACTATGTTAAGGATGATGCTAGTATTTCAAATGATGAATCAAATTATGAAGATTGTGATTGTTTATTTTTGGTAGAAAAGGATGTACCTATGATTGATATTTCTAAGACTATTGCTACTACTTTACATATTAGAAGAGATAGAAATGAATGATTGATTGATAGGGGGTGTTCAAGTCATATGACTGGTGATAAAAGTAAGTTTTTCAATCTTGAAAAGTACAATGGAGGTTCTGTTAGGTTCGAAGATGATTAGACATCACAGATTGTAGGAATTGGTTCTATTTCTTTTGATGGAAAGCATAATACTGATAATATTTACTATGTGAATGGTTTACATCATAATCTTCTGAGTGTTTGACAAATGTGCAAAAATGATTACAATCTTGTCTTTTAGGGTGATGGTTGTGAGATCTGGAAGGGATCCATAATTTTTATTGTAGTAGGGAAAAGGACTAGTGGAAACATGTACCTGTTAGAAGGAGCTACAAGGCATTGTTTGTTATCTCAGATCAATGATAGCTAGCTTTGGCACCTGAGGGAGAATGTGTCATATCAAATTTGACAACTTGGTGAAGATTAGTTCATCAAGTGTAGTAAGAGATTTACCGAGGCTAACCAAACCAAATAACAACATTTATAAAGAATGACAAGTTGGAAATCTAAAAAAAGGAACATATAGAGGAAAGGAGCAGTTGTCCACTGAACTGTTGGAATTGGTGCACATCTACCTATGTGGTCCTACCAGAACAATAAGTATACAAGGTGAGAAGTATTTCATGTTGTCAATTGATGATTATTCTAGAATGTCATGGGTTGCATTTTTAAGAGAAGTCAAAACCATTAGAAAAATTCAAGATATTGAAGTCTAAAGTTGAAAGTGAAGTTGACAAAAAGATTAAGTACATTTGAGGTCTGATAGATTAGGAGAATTTACTTCTGATGATTTTAACAACTTTTGTGAGAAAGGTGATATTAGAAGACAATTGTCTGCCCCTAGGACATTAGAGTAGAATGGTCTAGTGGAAAGGATGAGTCGAACTATACAAGAAGCATCCAGAAATGATCAAAGGAGCCTAACTCTCAGAATTTTATTGGAGAGAAGAAATTCACACTACAATATACACTCTTAATAGAATTATACACCAAAAAAGACATGAAAAGACATCATATAAGTTATGGCATGGTAGAACTCTGACAATGAAACATTTCAAGTTATTTGGAAGCAAGTGCTATATCCAGGAAGAGATGAAGATAATCTTGAAAATTTTGATAGTAGAGTAGATGAAGACATATTCCTAGGATATTCTACAAGGAGCAAGGCATACTGGTGTTATAACAAAAGGCTAAACAAGATTGTTGAAAGTGCAAATGTGAAGGTTGATGAAGACATTTTTAAAGAGTCTGACAAATTGGCGGGATATGAGTAATGATGAAATGACTGACAGAAAAAGGGAAGAGAAAACTAGAAAACGGGAATAAGAAAAGGACGCCCGGGAAGCTCTGGCATCTACATCTAAAACCCCAAGATATGTTCAAAAGAATCATTCAATGGATTAGATTATTCGAGATAAGAACAAAGGAATTATCACAAGAAGAAAAGTAGCTCAAAAACAAGTTTTGTTATGCTTGCTATCAGAGATTGAACCGAAAATAGTAGAAGAAGCATGCAATGATTAGAATTGGATAAAGGCAATGAAAGAAAAGCTGGATCAAATTGAGAAGAATCATACATGGGAATTAGTTCATGGACCAACATATAAGAATGTAATTTGAACAAAATGGGTATTCTGAAACATGTTGGATGAAGATGGAAAAGTTGTGAGAAAGAAAGCAAAGTTGGTTTTCAAAGGTTATATATGGGTTGAAGGCATTGACTTTGTGGATGCATATGCCCCGATTTCTCGGATGGAGGCAATTAGGATGTTCCTTGATTTTGTAGCCTTTAAGGATTTCAAAATTTATCAGATAGATGTGAAATCAACATTTTTGAATGGAGATCTGAAAGAAGAAGTTTACATTGAACAACTGGAAAGATTTAAGTTGAAATATGATCCAAACATTGTTTGTAGATTGAAGAAGGCCTTGTATGGATTAAAACAAGCTCCTAGAGCTTGGTATGGAAGGCTAGATAAGTATTTGATTGATCAAAGTTTTTAGAAGAGGTTGACTAATAGCAATTTATAAATTTCAAAATTGATTCTAAAAGTAAAACCTTAATTGTTGTAGTTTATGTTGATGACATAATATTTGGAGGAAATGAAGGCATGTGCAAAAAATTTGCTAATGAGATGCAAAAGGAATTTGAGATGTCCATGATTGGAGAGTTAAATTTTTTTCTTGGTTTGCAAGTAAATCAGAATGACAAAGGAATTTTTATTTCTCAATCTAAGTACATTAAGGAATTGTTGAATAAGTTTGGGTTGGAGAACTCCAAAACGGTGTGTAAAGATAATAAGATGATAAATTGACTAAAGATGATAAATCCCCTAAAGTAGATGTAAGTTAGTACATGTCAATGATTGGAGGACTATTATATCTGACTACTACCAAACTGGATATCATGTATGTAGTTTATTTGGCAACTAGATTTCAACAAGAACCGAAAGAATCACATGTTGTGGTAGTAAAAAGAATTTTCATATATCTAAAAGGAAATGAAGAATTTGATTTGTGGTATCCCAAAAGTTCAAATTTTACTCTGATAGCTTATATTGATGCAGATTGGGCAAGAAGTGTTGATGACAGGAAAAGTACAAGTGGTGGAGCATTCTTTCTTGGCTCCTGGTTGGTTTCTTGGTCAAGTAAGAAGTATGATTTTGCCTCTTTATCTACAGTTGAAGCAGAATATATTATAATATTTTTATGTCGCACATAGATTCTATGGATGAAGCAAACATTGAAGGATATTGGTGTTGTTGGATATTAGAGTTGTTGGAATGTGTTGTTGTCATTGATGTCAAAATATTCATGTGTTCTTGTGCTTTGGTGTTGCAAAGAGTTGGTTTGGTTGGTATATTGCAGATATTCTAATGTGGTTTTAGGATTCAGAGATTAGTATCTTCAATTGTTTCAGCATAAGTTTCAGTGTTCCGGAAGGTGATTTGATCAAGTTATGAGGTCCGGTGTGATTATTGGTTTTTTTGTTGGTTCTGTATTGCAAAGTTGTATTGCTCCAGAATTGATTCATTATATTGAACGGATTTTGGAGAGTTTTTGGGATGTTCATGTGTGTCCTCAGTCTGAGTGGTTCATGATTTGGAACTTCACAAGCATATCTTTCAGTTTGTTAGTAATTTATGTTGGTGTTCTTGAGCTCCGAAAGGGAGATGATGATGATTCTAGTAATCAGATTCGTTACAGTTGTTGCGATGGAATTCACATTTCTTATTGATGATTTTTTATTATGTTCTATGCATATTGGTGGTCTGCATTGATCGATGTATGCATTATTGAATATTGTATTGGTCCAGTGGTATTCTCCATGTTATATGACCTTGTGAACGACCCGATGATTCTTGTGTGTTGAGGATGATCTTGGCAAGATATTCGGTGGTGTTGCCTGTTCGAGATTTTGATTTAGGTCTATGCTATGTCCCTGTTGACATTGTATTGGTGCGCATATTGATTTATGTATCATGTGATGTAATTTTATAATTAGGTCTTACGAGTTGAGATGACCTTGAAATTAAGGTTGATGATTTGTATAAATAATACTAATAATCATCTAAGATGTGTGTTTGCATTCTATGAGAGTGTTGTATGTGCTAACAAGCAAATTGATATTTCGAAAGTGTGAAGAAGAGTAGATAAGTGTTGTAGAGAAGAGAGTGTGCTTAATCAAAAATGTGATCAAGCATTTGGAAATGCTATTTTTTCAATTCATGTAATCTAGATTGTTGTCCAATCTTTGTAATTCCCACGATTGTAGCCCTTTGTAATTTTTGAGAAGTAAACTCTAGGAAGTGTGCCTGAATGCATGTGCAGTCTTCATTGTAATATTTCACATATTACTGTAGAGTATTATCATATTGTGGGTAGCTTCCCACCATAGTTTTTCTCTTAACCGGGTTTTCCACATCAAAAATCTATGTGTTATGTGGATTCTTCTTATAGTGTTTATCTTTGTTATCGTTGTTCTTGATAAGATCCTAAGTTGAGGTTTATTTGTTCAAGTTTGGGGAAAACTGATTCACCCCCCCCCCCCTTCTCAATTTTTCTGCATTATCATTGCCAACAATTAGTATTAGAGCTAGATCCTCTGGGAAAAGATTGAATGCTTGAGAAGATCCGGGATGGAAATTGTTGTTTTCAAGAAGGAGAGTCTGAGATTTGATGGAGCTAATTACACCATATGGAATAACTAGATGGAGTGTCACTTGAAATGTCTTGGAGAAGATTATTGGAAGATCACAAAGAATGTCTAGATTGTTCCTCAGAATGGCCTTGTTACTGCAAATAAGATCAAGGATGTTGAACATACCAAAGAAGCATTGTTGAGTGCCCTGACTGATTCAGAGATGACTCATTTGATGGGATTGTAGATTGCTCTTGAGATTTGGGAGAAGTTAGAAACCTTGTATGAAGGAGACAAAGATGTGAAAGTTGTTAAATTGCAAAGCTTGAAAGGAAAGTATGAGTTGCTGAGAATGGAAGAAGATGAGAATATTTCATCCTCTATGGCTAAAGTGAATGATCTTGTATTGAACATCAGATGTGCTGATGGAATCATTGAAGAAGATGAGATTGTGGCTAAAGTGTTGAGATCCTTGTCTCCTGCTTACAAACACAAAGTCATTGCTTTTGATGAGATCCGGACTGTGACAACTATGACAAGAGACATGCTAGTTGGTAAGATTGCTACTTTTGAATTGAGCGAACTTGGAGAATCACATGCCAAAATTGAGATTGCATTTAAAGATACTATATCTGGGAAGCAGAAGTATGATCTAAGAGAGAGTTCAACTAGGGTTTCCAGATATGAAAGGGAAATGAGAGAGATGGAAGAACAGAAAAGAGAATTGGAAGAGCTTGAAGCACTTACTGCTAGAAGATTGCCTAAGAGAGCTAGTAGTATGAAGGGAAATTACCTTTGAAATGTTTTTCATGCAAGAAGATATGACATTTTGCCTCTAGATGTCCGAAAAGAGTGTCAAAGTAATATGATAAGTCTTACAAGACTAATCCCAAGTATAGATATCAAAAAAAGTGTTATTATGCAGTTGATGAATGTGTGAGAGATGATGATTCTGAGAAAGTGAATTCAAAAGATGAGTGGGTATTCATTTCTACCAAGGAAGATGATCTAGTACCTGTTGATTCTACAAGCTGCATAGTTGAAGAGAAAGCATTGGCTACTAAGATTCAAGAGAAATATGAAAGGGTGATTGACAGTGGTTGTTCACATCACATGACAAGTGATAAAGGTAAATTTGTGAATATAAAGAATTATGATGGCGGTGTAGTAAGATTTGGAGACAACAAAGCTTTTGTAATCTGTGGTAGAGGTTCTATTTCTCTTGATGGTAAGCATAATACTGATGATTCTTTATATGTTGAGGATTTGAAGTATAATCTTTTAAGTGTTGGAGAGATGGTTGGTAAGGGATATGATTTACAATTCAAGATTGGGAAATGTAAAATCTTGAATATCTTTGGTATAGAAATTGCATTAGGAACTAAAACTAAAGGTAATATCTTTCATCTGAATGTTGGTGAAAAAAGTTGTTTGATTGCTCAGATTGATGAAAGTTGGTTGTGGCATAAGAGGATGTGTCATTTTAATTATGACTGCATGGTTAAGACAAGTTCTATCCAAGTTGTTAGAGATCTGCCTAAGATAGTGAAGTCTACTAATCTGGTGTGTAAAGAATGTCA